>NC_056729.1:1596397235-1596727235 GCF_019279795.1 Protopterus annectens
TTGTGGGGGGTTTTGGGTTTTGGGGTATGGTATTATGTTCGACATGTGGGTGTCCCTGTCCTGACGGCGTCTGTTGATGGCGTTTTGCATTCAGATGTGTAACATAGCTGTTGTATTCCTTTAAACAACGGATGCAACTATGCATCCGCTGTTGATAGTGTTTCCCACGCGAGATGTTGCGGTTATGCAGCTGTCATTGACTGCCTGTATGTTTGTGCTGCTATTACGGCTTGTATCCCTTTAATATGTACAATGGGGATTATCGGAGGTTGTAGGTGACGGATACGGGTTGTGAGCCTTGCATCTCTACATACACGATATGCTTGTCTGTGTGCTCCATCCCTGCCTGGGGAGTTGACAGTTACTTGTCTGTTGTTCTGGGAGTGTAGGTTGCGTTGTTGTCATGTGGTGTTGGTATCGCCTGCGTGTGTGCTTCCTGCATGTATTCCTCCGTCACATCGGTGGTATATCTGCGGTTGTTTGTACGTGATGACTATCCCTTGTCATTCTGTCCCGGATATTTACAGTCATTGTGGTCCTGTACTTGGGATGGCCTGTTTGCCAGTGGTTGCCACCTATTCAGGTGGCGATTGCTTGTTTGACACTTGTAGAACACACAGCGGTGTTTACGGGCCGATACGTGGCCACAGTCAGTACCGAGGTAGCACATGCGTATTTCCACGGTACATACCTATTGCTGTGTAACTTTGCCGACGTATCGTTTTGCAATTAGCATATCGGTGTCATACATACGGTCATGATTAGTACATACGTCCTTTGCATTTCATGTGGCGTATATTCCTGTGGTACATTCTGGGACATTTTCACTTTGCATCGTTATACGTCACCACACGCCTAGCCAGGGTGGGGCTCTCAGTACTACTTTGGGACTACTGGTGTACATACGCCTGGGGTTACTGGACTGTATACCTACACATGTTATTCCACTCCGCCTCTCACATGGCACCAACATACACATTTTACAGTGGCACACACATTACACTCGCACAGCAAAATACACGTCACCCTCACCGCACGCATACACATACTGCGGCAGTCACACTGACGGTTGCACACAGTACCTGCATGGGCCGCATCACCGGCGGCAGTGTCTACTTCCCCCCTCATATCATCATAGTATTACCCATGCATGTACTGTTACTGTACTGTGGCCTGGCGATCATTCCGACTCGCGGTTATGCATTTCGGTATGTTGACCTTTCCATGGGTGGCGGTTTCCTCTTCTGTTAAACCTCCCGGATGCTCAGGTTGTCTTTCACTATGTTTACTATGTACAGATATCGCGTGTTACTTCTCTGTCACCTTACATCCCTCTGATTCCCTGTCTTACCTGTTGTACTTATATGTATATGTGTACATATATTTCTATGTATGTAATTATATCTATCTACATATCTGTATATGCACATATCTACATGTGTATATGTATACACCTTGCGGCGAACGTGGCAGCATACAGCAACGCCGTCTGCTGTAGGACCCGCGTACGGTTCAGGTGTTGGCGTTCCATGCTCCGCTGGCTGTTGGGTGTGCAGTGTTTGGGTGCTGCCTATGTTGGAGTCACACATGGGGCCACCCATACGGTACACTTTACAGGTGGCCATGTTTGTGTGCCGTCCATTTCACTGTGTGTGCAGGTATGGAGGTGTCAGTCCATGGGGCCTACACTGTCAGAGTATGTGCTATACGTTCCCTCTTTGCCAGGGCATGGGCATATTGGGTACGCCTCCATCTGCCTACTGGGGCTGGCACAGTGTGTTCATGGTCCTGAACCCTCTATGCCTGGACTGGCCTTGGCAGTTGTGGTGGGCTTTGTGGCCCTTCACCATTATGTCCCTGCAGCAGCTGCTTCTGCAGGATCATATTATGTAGCATGGCACATACTATGAATATGTGGGCACATGTGCCTGGAGAGTACTGCAGGGCTCCACCGGATGTATCCAAGCACCGGAACCGTGATTTCAGCATCCCAAACACACGCTCTATGATTATTCTGGTTTGTGCGTGTGCCTCATTATGGCGTTCTTGCATGTGCGTGTGTGCATTTCTGATGGGGGTCATCATCCACTTCTCCAGTGCATAGCCAGCATCCCCCACAAGGTGGCCTTGTGGGATGTCCCCCCTGGCGAATACCTGGTACAGCTGTGAGGCATGCCAGATATGGGAGTCGTGGTAGCTTCCAGGGCTGCCAGCACACACATCCATGATAATGCCCTGCGCATTGCACACGACCTGGCAATTGATGGAGGGGAATCCCTTGCGGTTTATGTAGCATCTGCCCTGCTCCCCAGGTGGTGACTTGATTTGTATGTGCGTACAGTCTATCGCACTCAGTACCTCCGGGTATTGTGCCACATGGTGGAAGCGGCACATATTGCTGGCCAACTCCTCCTGAGATCTGGGGAAGTATATATGCTCATTGGCATGTGGTAACATGGCATCCAGAAACTGGTGTAGTACCCTGGATGCTGATGCCTGTGAGATGCCCATTATATCCCCAGTTGGCCTTTGAAAGGTACCTGTGGCCAATATTCGCAAGCTTACACATACTTTTGTGTCCACTGGGATGGGCTCCCCTCTGTTGTTTCTTGTTCTCAGGCATGGCTGGCACAGCTCCACTATTTGCTGTAAAGTGTCCCTATCCACCCTGTAACACTCTACTATCTCCAGGTCTTGTAGCCCCTGGTAGGTTACCCTTGGTCTGAACACTCTCCTTCTCCTCTGAGGCCTACGGTAGTTGTCGGCACCCTCCTCCACAACTCCGTTTGTCTCTAACACATGCTGATGGATCACGGCCACGGCGGCATCCAACATGTACATTTTAAAAGTTCCCCGTGTGTTTACACCTATGGTGCGGCGTTTGGGAATACACGGCTGTGTGTTCTGTGCATTCACACTTTATACTGTTGTGCTGTACACCCAGTGATGTCATAGGGTGTGTCTGTGTGGCTGTATCTGGGGATTATCTTCCGTGTTTTACCATTGGCACTGCAATGCTGTTGCCTTTGGTGTTGCATTACTCTTGCCTGCAATGGATTATCTTTCGACCTTACCTTACTTTTTTGCACGTTGCACCTACTATTTCCTGGCATGCATCCTGCAGAGCCCTGTCATGTGTAGTTTCTGGGACATGGCATATAGTTCGTTTTGTGTGCCGCCGCCGTTATGCTGCCTGTCTACTTGGCTCTGCTGTGTCAGTTCTTCACTCTTTGCAATATGCTACCTCCCCTACTTTCTTTGCATTCATATTCCTCCCCTATCCTGTTTTGCAGGTTTCTGCATGCAGAGTTGTCAGCTGCCGCCAATTGGCCTTCTTGGGTTGATTACTGTTGATTGCTCATTACTACTCCAATTACACTGCTTCCGCATTTCCTCATATTCTCAACATCACCTTCCTGTATCCGTTGTTGTTTGCGGGGCGGGCGTCACATGACTGGGTTAAGGGAACGTAGTCATCCTCGTGCACATGCACCTCTGCGTGCATTGTGTGCTCTCAGCTCAACTATTTCCCCACACGCCGGTCCTGCAGCTGTGATGTGCAATGTACAGCCCATGTTTGCTGGGCTCCAATGTTCTTCCTCCTACAGTGGCACACCCCTCTACAGGTGACATGTATTCCCTCTGAGCCACTCCTCGGTGCATTACCGCTGCGCCATTTGGTACAGCCTTACGCCGGCGGGGGTTTTGCGATTCAGTATTATCTGCCTCATTTGCATGGCATTGACTACTAATTCATAGTTACCGCGCCGAACACTGCCGCGACTCCTTGGCAAACCTTGCACCGTGGATGTGGCTTTCCATGCATACCATGGTGTATTGTGGCTGTGAAGCTGATGTGTATTACACTGCTCTTTTATGACATTGTCATATTATTTCATTGTTTAGCACCTTCCGCGGACATGTCCTGGGGTTCTGCTGTGAGTTTCTGTGGACATACCATTTATGTTATTATTTACATGTTGTGCATGTTTTCTTTTGACATTCTCTGTGTCTTTCGCCATTGGCATGTGGCAACAGTGTGATACCTGACGTTTGACAGCCTTCCGTTACTCCTATGTTATGTTTGGGTAAATGTAAACCGTTTTTTTTGGTTTACATTGCCGTCCCCTTATGCTACGCCTCGCCGCCGTGGATCGCTGTATGCCTTCATTTGCATGGTGCAACACCGCACATGGGGTGTTTAGCATACCCACGCCGGGCGGCGCAGATCCGGCGCGCCGGTAGTGCACGATGGAATTGGATCGCACCTGAATATTTCGGTGGCCATATTTGGCGTTGTAACGCCTACGCTATGTGTCCGCCTGGCGCAGCGTTCATGAATCCCGGGGATAAAAAATAAAAGTTTTTTTTGGCCTATCTCAGACGTTTAAGCATAGGGCAACAGCGCACAAATGGGACTGTGACAAAAATTTTAAAAAAAAGGTGAAAAGGCAATTTTAAGTGAAATCTACATTTAAGCCATATAGGAAACAGTGGTTGCTAAGGGAAAAGGCACTGGTGTAGTGCAGTAACTCGGGATTAAGGCAGTGGGGTATGCTAATGAGAGAAATTTACTGAATCACAAAAAGAATCTAAGTGCCAAACTGCACCTACCCGTGTAGGTGTTATAAGGCAGTGGTGTAAGCAGGAGGAGAAGCAGACATGAAAAAGGGGTGTGTCATGTTTGGTGTAAGCACATTGGAGCTCCACAGCTCCCAGATAAGCTTAGCTAAGCACAGCTAAGCAATGGAGTGTGTCTGAGCCTGTAATGACTTATTCAATGAAATGAAAAGTGTGTTTGTGTCCAAGGAAGGCCATTTCTCATTGTTCACCTTAGTTAAATGGGTTTGTGCGGCACTCACTGGGTCTAAAAAAAAAAAATGGGAATAGCAGGACTGTTTACATGTGGGCACCAGGTTTGCACGGCACACCTCGGGGCTTACAAGGGGTGGAAATGAGAAGGGGAAAAAGAAAAAAAAGGGAAATAGCAGACTACAAGCAATCAAGTACAAATAACATAGTTGGCAGGTAGAATGCATCATAGTCAGCCAGTCATACAGGCAGCATCTGCAGCACAACAGTATAAACCATGCAAGCACCCTACAGTCTGTTTTTTTCCCACAAACTCTGCACCATTGGTGTACACATACAGGGGAATATTAACCAAAAACATGTTAGGGGCTGCCATTGCTTTGATCCATCCATATGTGCTAGAGACTGAGGATGGTAAGGAGGATAATGCTGACAACCACCCCAGACCGAGGAGGAGGAGGAGAAGAGTGTTCAGACCCAGGGTAACGTACCAGGGGCTACATGATCTGGAGATAGTAGAGCACTACAGGGTGGACAGAGACATACTTCAGCAAATCATTGAGCTGTGCCGGCCTCAACTCAGACCCAGAACCAACAGAGGAGAACGCATCCCAGTGGATAACAAGGTATGTGTTGCCTTAAGAATACTAGCTACAGGTACTTTCCAAAGACATACTGGGGACATTATGGGGGTCTCACAGGCGTCTGTATCCAGGGTACTTCACCAGTTCCTGGATGCCATCCTACCACATGCCGGTAAGCACATTTACTTCCCCAGCACCTGTGAGGAGAGGACCAGCAATATGTGTCTCTTCCACCATGTAGCAGAATACCTGGAGGTAGTGGGTGCAATAGACTGCACGCACATCTACATCAAAACACCACCCAGTGAATAGGGTAGGGTCTACATAAACCGTAAGGGCTTCCACTTCATCAACTGCCATGTCGTGTGCAATTCCCAGAGCATTATCATGAATGTGTGTGCTGACAGCCTGGAAGCTATCACGACTCCCACATCTGGCATTTATCACAGCTGTACCAGGCATTTGCCAGTGGGACATCCCATATGGCCATCTGGTGGGGGATGCTGGCTATGCACTGGAGCCATGGATGATGACACCCATCAGATATGCACATACACCCACACAAGAAGGCCATAATGAGGCACACACACAAACCAGGATCATAATAGTGCGTGTGTTTGGGATGCTCAAGTCACAGTTCCACTGCCTTGAAATATCTGGTGGACCCTTGCAGTACTTTCCAGCCACATGTGCACACATGTTCATAGTATGTGCCATGCTACACAATATGATCCTGCAGAAACAGCTGCAGCAGAAATAGCACGGAAAAGGGCCACACAGACCCCCACCATTGTTAAGGCCCCACAGGCACAGAGGGACTCAGAGGAGGAAACCCATGAGCCTGCTCTCATAGGCAGATGGAGGCATGCCCAGTATGCCCTGGCCTTGGCAAAGAGGCAACATGCAGCACACAAACACACATTGTAAGGACACAGGGACTGACACTTCTCTCTGACTCACACACACAGTAAAATGGATGACACACACATCACATTACCTGTAACTTACCATATATAGGCAGTGTACTGTGTGCATCCAACATAGGCAGCCCTCAAGCACTGTCCTCACAACTGCTGCAGGCACAAGGTAGGTCAGTCTTCTTAACAATAAATGATAAAATGAAAAAAAGGCTTCCACCACAATGAAAAGTTCACTGAGAAATTCTGTTTTTGCCTATGAAGGCTTCCTCTGGAGGTGGTTTTTGGTTTGGTTGTTTGTAACAATAAATTAATGGATTTCTATGTTTTGATACCATATCTATGGTAATGCTGCATGCATGCAAGGGAATGGGGTGGCCTACTGGGATGGCAGCAGACAGCTGACAGCTATGTGGGACAACAGGAAATGTCTACACAATGCTGGCTTTCCCACACTATGCAATATCATTTAAGGTGACAAATTCCACTGCAGTATATGTGGAGGGCCAGCTAAGGGGGGTCATAGGACACATCCATGGATGTCACTCTGGGGATCCCACACTCACTCCCAGACTCACACAGTAAGTCAGCCATAGAAAAACCATAAAGGAATGTTTGGCAAAGACACACAAATGGCGACAATGATGGAATACCCACCTATAGACTTACACAGTGATATCACAGCAGGCCTTGCATTTGCAGTAAGACTCTGAAGGGTAAGAAGTCTGAAACTCAATTGTATGGCATTACAATCTAACCTGTGGTCTCTAGTGATATGCCACTGTTGTCCAAGACAGGGCACAATGCTATGCTAAATGGAACTAAAATGTAAAGCCATATATCTGCACAGTACATGCAAATGTGTACTGTTGACAGGTGTGCACCCCCACATCCATATTCACATAGAAATGCAGTAACATGTAAGTTTGTAGGGTAATAGCAGCAGAGCACACATTGCAAGGGCTGTCCCAATCAACATGATAGCTTGTTGCATGTCCACAATATGCAGGGGTCAATGAGCTATGCATATGTGTCGGGAATACTCATTAGGATGTAGCCAGCAACATCATGTGGCTGTTGTGTCCTAGTGGCCTAGGTACAGTACTGTGGTAGACAGGGCCATGTTCCATGAAGTGCAGTGCCAACTATTTTGCATGTCAGCTACACATACGGTGGGAGTTGTACACTCTATCCTGGACAGGTCATGTAGAGGGGGCCACACATATAAACATTACATAGGTTGGAGCAACCTACACAGTTCCTACCATACCTCACAACTAAACAGACCTTTTGCAGAATGTACACAAGTTTGCATCATATCTGTGGTGTCTTAAATCTGAAATAGTGGTTGCCTTGCAAATCACTGGCAAACCACAAAAGTCTACAGTACAAAAATATTAATGGATTGTAGTGTCTTAGACTTCATACCCTATAGAAAAATGCATGCTAATGCAAAATCTGTTGTTGTATCACCCTTCCAGGTTTGTAAGGCCTATAGTGACAATAGTCTATATATGTAGGCCTTTGACACCCAATTACTCATGGCTTTGTCCAGATGTCTGCCTTACATATGTGGAGAAGTATGGTGCCTAGTAGCACAGCAGTGCATTCTGTCACTTACCATTGTCACCCCAGGGGAGTCCACTGGCTGGCAGTCTGGGAACATATGAGTGACAAAACGCACTGCCTTGCTACAGATGGCCTGCAGCAGTCTCACATGGCCAACAGGCCTCTGGCAAAGGCCCATGTCTCACCCATAGTGTCTTTGTAGGGAATGTCATGGGGTCCATACTACCAACATAACACAGTCAACAAAATGCAAATGTAAGGCCATGCTGCTAAATGCTAGTAGCATACCTCTCAGTAGAGGAAGAAATCTGGAAAAAACAAACATAATAATGGGATAAAGGCCCAACTATAGGGACATATTTGAAATATTGCTTTCATAATGTTAGACAGTTGATAGAATAACAGAGGGGGGTGTGTAGTAGCATGGATGTCATGAAGGGTGTGAAGTCTGAAACTATAATGTTCTGTCAGTATTCCCTGACTGCAACTCTGAGTGATTTGCAAAAAATGTGCTAGAAAACCACAATGTTAAGGGAAACCGACTAGATATATGAGGCATGCATCAGGATAATCTGTGAGAATCTTTGCAGTTGACAGGTATGGCCACACCAGGATATGATCCGTCAGGTAAGAAGAATGCTGCACAACCAGGAGATCCTCAGCCAGCATATCACCAAGGTGCTCGACCTTTTACACAGCTTTATCAGTCAATCGGCTGTAGCCACACCTCCCAACTGGCTGGATTGTGCAAGAATGTCCAGCCTTTACCTTATAATATAGGTCTGTGCATCATCGATCTTGTATGTCTCTGGTAAATAACTGTGATGATCCAATTATATCTGTCAGTAGGTAATGACACAATATAGTACTGTGTCAAACATTACATATGTCAGAAAATGTCTGCTAAAACAAAACCTGCCACTCAAGCAACTCATACATTGATAAGAGCAATAGTTACAGTACCCCCCCCCCCATGTTTGGACCATTGTTTCCCCATATTGGTAGCCTATCTCCTGATATCTTGCACAAACAGGCTGCAGGGTATGGCTGTAGCACACAGCAACTCAGACTGGAGTACAACTATCCCTGGAATGGATTCCCACACTTACCATAGAAGGTAACACTGAGCATGCGCCTACATATAGAGAAGTGAAACCCATGTCTGAAACCACACTGGACCATATATCTCTCTGTATTTTACAAATATCTTTGCATATACACACAGCTATGTAAACGTAACTGTCTTCACACACACCTATCAGACAAGATCACCCACATCCAGCTGTAGGTGGCACATATGTGGTATATCTGCATCTGTTGTGCGTGATACACACACACACACACACACACACACACACACACACACACACACACACACACACACACACACACACACACATATATATGGGCAACATATTACAATATGTCAAGCATACACCTACATAGACATGGGGAAGAGAGGGACAGATAGTGATAGCATGAGACACACAGAGAGACATACACAGACAGCGAGTCATACACAGGGATATCCTGAATGGCATAGAGTGATGTCCTGCTGCAGACAGTTGCATACCAGCTGTAAACACTGGCATGTGCCAGCATGAAGTTGTGATTTATTGTCTGTTGCTACTAAGGTGGGGGTTGGAATATCACATCACATACTTTTGTGTGTGTGTGTGTGTGTGTGTGTGTGTGTGTGTGTGTGTGTGTGTGTGTGTGTGTGTGTGTGTGTGTGTGTGTGTCTGTCTGTCTGTAGGTCTAAGTATTATGATGCCTTACCCACCCAGTACACTTCCCATTGCCCAACTTCACAAGATCTGCTGATGGCATTCACTGTGGAAATACTGTTGGACTGGCCTTTGCCCTATAAGCTCTGTGGCATGTGCGATAACTGCATAACACTATAGTGCAACTAACTAGTTAGGTAGGGGTTCCAATCTCAGTCCTGACAAATGTAAAAGTGTGTGTGTGTGTGTGTGTGTGTGTGTGTGTGTGTGTGTGTGTGTGTGTGTGTGTGTGTGTGTGTGTGTGTGTGTGCGTGTTGGTTAAAGATTCTGAGCCTGTTCACACCCAGTACACTTCCCACTGCCCTACTTTAGCAGTCCTGCTGATGTGGGTCACCTTAGAAGTACCTTTGGGCAGCATACAGCCCTACAAGTGCTGTGGCTCATGCGATAATTGTGTAAAACTATAGTACAACTAACTAGTTAGGTAGGGGTTCTAATCTCAGTCCTGGCAAATGTAAAAGGCTTGTGTGTGTATTTGTAGGTTAAAGAATTTTAGCCTGTTGACACCCAGTACACTTGCTATTGCCCCACTTTAGCAGTCTTGCTGATGTCACCTTAGAAGTACCTTTGGGCAGCCTACAGCCCTACAAGCTCTGTGGCATGTGAGATAATTGCATAGCACTATAGTACAAATAAATAGTTAGGTAGGGGTTCTATTCTCAGTTCTGGCAAATGTGTGTGTGTGTATTTGTGTGTGTAACTTTGTATATGTGCAGATTAAAGTATTTTGTGGCCTCTCTCACCAAGTACATCACCCATTGCCATACTTTACAAGAGCTGGTGATGTTCCTGACCTTAGAAGTACCTTGGGACAACTTTCACCCTATAAGCTCCATGGCATGTGCAATATTGCATAACACTGTAGTACCAGTAACTAGATAGGTAGGGGTTCTAGTCTCAATCCTAGTAAGTGTGCGTGTGAGAACAACATTGTGTGGGTGCATTTGTGTGAGAACCATATCCATTGGGGGGGTGGGTTTTGCAATGTTTTGCTGTCGCCCACCCAGTACACATCCCAAAGTCCACTTTAGAAGGCCCACTGTTGTCATCCACTGTAGAGGTAGCTGTAGACACTCTGCAGCCCTATAAGCTCTGTGCCACATGCAATAACTATGTAACAGTATGGAATAACTAACAAGATAGGCAGCCCTTCTAATCCTTGGATACCATTCCCACTCAGGAATCATAGAAAAACACACTCAGCTAGACATCAAACCCTATATCACTAGGTGACTTGCAAACTGGCTCACATATAGAACTCACAATGTGAAAGCAGTGGACTCCATGTCAGATTGCTGACCAGTCATGAGTGGAGTCCCACAGGGTTTGGTCCTGGGCCTCCTCGTGTTCAGGATCTACACCTCTGAAGTCCAGCCCAACACAAAGGGACTCTGGCTGACAATGTTTATAGACAACTGCAAGGTGGGTACTATTATTACCTCTCAACGTGATGTTGACATCCTGCACAGAGTCCTCAATGACACCTATGACTGGTGTCAGAACCCTGGATTTTAGCTCAATGCCATAAAATGTGCCGTCATCCCCTTTGGGAACAACATGCTTCCCATGAATTACCACATTGATGGTAGTCCACTGAACACTGAAGTTGTTATAAGAGCACTGAGAACACAGGTTGACAGCGAGCTCTCTGCTGACCGCCACAACGCCACTGTGTTCAGAAAGTCCTTCTATGTGTCACATCTCCTTACTAAGGGTGTTGCATTCAGGAAGTAAGGGGTCATTGTCTCCCTCTACTCTCCACTCATTAGGCCAATCAATGAGTACCAAACCTCTTAACTGTACAGATTTTTGCAGAGTGTCCAGATTTTTGCTTATATTTTTGGTCAATTTTTCATAAAATGGTGGTGTTCTGGCAAATTAGTGGCAAAACATTGAAGATGGAAGTTAGAAAATAATGACAGACATTTGAATTTTAGATTTCATACCCTTCAGAAAATTCATGCTAATGCAAAACCTGTTATTCTATCAACTTTCTAAGTTTGTAAGAGCAATATTTCAAAATTGTCCCTATTTATACCACTTTTTTTGTGGTTTTGTCCAGATTTTTTACTCTAAGAGGTTGAGAGGTATGATGAGGTTGAGAGGTATGATGAGTACAATGGCCCATTTGGCATGTACCTCACTGGACACCTGCAACAACTGGAAAAGTACCTCACAAAGAGGATCCCAGGCCTTAAACACTTGCCTTATATGGACAGACTCCAATAACTCCAACTATTACGTGTCTCATATTGGCTACTTAGAGGTAATCGCTGCCTGATTTACACATCCATGTGTGACCCAGTTCTGTCAGGAATGCTACATCTAAAGAAACCTGTCCACACCACATGCCCCAGAGACCTCAACCCCATTTTCACAATCAACAGAACATGCTGGAGGGACAGGTTCACAACCCAGAGATTGCCCACACTATGGAATAGACCTCACATACATGTCAGGCAGAGCACCTCATTGGCCCTCTTCAAGACAAATCTGGATGAGTGGATGGGGAATAGTGATCCCACCACGGGAATCACTCCAGTGGCTATATGCAGTAGACACACTGTGGACTATCACCAGATGGCACAATGCCAGGGTATTCACATGGGCTAGGCTTGTAAAGGCTCCATGGCCATTCACTTAGTACACAACTATGAACCTATGAACCTATGTATCTCAGTACTGGCAAACATGTGTGTGTATTAGTGTGTATAAAAGTGTTTGTGAGTGTGTAAATATGTGGGTGAAAAAAGTTTGAGTTCCTTCTCACCCAGTACACCTACCATTGCCTTACCTTACAAGGGCTGGTGATGTTATTCACTATAAAGGTACCTTGGGACACTCTTCACTGTAAAATCTCTGTGGTGCGTGTGGTAACTGCATAACACTATAGCACCAATGACTACATAGGTAGGGGGTCTAATCTAAGTCCTGGCAAATGTGTGTTTGTAAGTGTGTATATTTGTAGGATACAGCATTTTTAGGCCTCACTCTTTCAGTACACTGCCCATTGCCATACTTTACAAGGGCTGGTGATGTTGTTTACCTTAGAAGAACTGTGGGACACTCTTCATGCTACAAGCTCTGTGGCACGTGTGATAAATTCATAACACTGTATTAACTATAACTAGATAAATAGGGGGTTTATCTCAGTCCTGGCAAGTGTGTGTGTGTGTGTGTGTGTGTGTGTGTGTGTGTGTGTGTGTGTGTGTGTGTGTGTGTGCATGTGTGCAAGAACTGTATCCTCTGTATGTGTCTGAGTGAGAACTATATCTATTAAGGGGGTGGGTTTTACATTTTTAGGCCATGGTACTCCTAGTACATGTCCCAAGGTCCACTTTACAAGGTCAGCTGTCTTTATCAACCATAGAGGTATCTGTTGTCACTCTTCAGCCCAGTAAGCCCCGTACCATGTGCAGGAACTATGTAACACTATGAACTGACTAACAAGATAGGCAGAGCTGCTAATGTCAGTCTTGACAAATGAGTGTATGAGTGTATTTGTGTGTGTAAGTGTGTATAACTGTAGGTTTGAGTATTTTGGGTCCATTCTCACCCAGTAAATCACCCATTGCCATACTTTACAAGGCCTGGTGATGTTGTTCACCTTGGAATTACCTTGGGACTCTCTTCACCCTGTAAGCATGCAATAAATACATAACGATGTATTAGCAGTAACTAGATAGGTAGGTGTTCTAATTTCAGTCCTGGCAAATGTGTGTGTGCATGTGTATAAGAACAGTACCTCTGTTTGAGTAAGAACTATATCCACTGGGTGGCCGTGGTTTACAGTTTTAGGTCATGGTACTCCCAGTACAAGTCCCAAGGTCCACTTTACAAAGGCAACTGTTCACATCCTCCATAGAGGTATTTTGGATATTCTACAGCCATATAAGCCCTGTGCCATGTGCAACAGTTATGTAATAGTATGGGATGAATAACATGATAGGCAGGGCTGCTAATGTCAGCACTGACAATTGTGTGTGCATTGGTGTGTATAGCAGTGTTTGTGAGTGTGTAGACTCATAGGTGGCAGTCTAATGGGTCCTTTCACACCCAGTACACACCCCATTTCCATACCTCACAAGGACATGTGATGTTATTCACTTTACAGGTACCTTGGAACAGTCATCACACTACTAGTTCCTTGCCATCTGTGATAACTGCATAAAAAAGAAAATAAAAAGGGGTTATATGAAAGTGGTGGGAAAGGAGCATGCAAAGGGAAAAACAATATGAAAGGTAGCTAGAAATGTGCATGACAGGTATAGGGAAGGTCCATAGCCGTCCATTTCTTATACAGCAACAGCTATGCATTTGTATGAAATTTGGAGGTGAATTTGGACACCCAAACCCCAGAGAGAAGGGTGAGGACAACAGAAATGTGTCATCAAGCCAGTTGGACTGAATTACATGTGTCCAGCGGACACCTGTGCAAAATGGACAGCTATGTATGGGGCAATAAGTCTTTTGGGGACAGATGCCCGTTTTTCTTCATTAAGGTGAGAGTGGGATGTTGGGGAAGGATTGTAGGTACATCTGGGGAGGTAGGTTGGGTAGGGAGACAGACAAGACAGACAGGACAGCAGACAGGGTGGAGTATGACACATGTGAGGGGTAAACACCTTGGATAGGGAGGGTGTTTAGGGATCAGAAGCCCAAGAGCACCCATATGGATATGGTGGAACTGACATCCCCACCTGCAGGTAATCACAACTGCACCTTCACAGCCCTGATAAGGCTGTTGTCCTGTACCTCAGAAACATATATCTTAAACAGTAGAGGCCCCAGACCGATCCTTGGGGCATACTGTTGTGGATGAATCTACTATTAGAGGTGGGTTCTACTATTTTTACTGAGTGGCTACTATCATTGGGCCAGTTAGCTACCCATCTGGCAACCTAAAGTTTGGTGAAAGAAAAGAAACACCAAATGAAAATTGCAGCCAACTGGAAAATCTTTTTACTTCTTAAACAGATTCTGGTACCTCGGCCTTCATTGGAATAAATTATTCTAAATCAAACCAGCTTATATATACACCAGTTAATTCAATTAAACAATTAAGTAAATTCATCAATTAAGAAATGTTGAAACTTTTAAACTTGTCACAACATATTATTACAATTCTTTAATATTACTTACAAACATTAATTTATATACTTACATTTCTAAATTCATTCCATTTGGAAACAGGGTTTTATAATTTACTATGAAATTTGATTCCATTCTCAATATTTTTTTCTGAAAATTAATGTTTGCCCCCCACCCCCATTAGGTTTTGCCAAAACACTAAATATGAAATCCACACATCCACCACCATGAAACTGATGAAAATGATTAGCTACTGGACTATCCAACCTTCCCCTCCTGATGTCTCCCAAATGCTCCATGATTCTCAGTTTTATTTTTCTTTTTGTCTGTCCTATATACCATTTTTTTATTTCACAATTACAACCTATTATATAAATTACCCCAAAGGAATTACAATTAAAGTGATCAATGGCATTATATTTAATGCCATTTATTTTACTACCATCCAAATTCACAATTTTGCTACAAACTTTGCAACGTCCACAAGCAAAAGCTCCTGCATTACTAGCTTTAGCCCTCCTGCCTTTATACCTAACCAACTCTTTTAAATTACAGCACCTACTATAAGAGAAAACAATGTTATTAGGGATAATTGTTTTCAAAAAATCATCATCAATAACTATAGGCCACATATTAAATATCGTTCTTCTTAATATAGGTGAAAAAAGGGAATACCTATTAACAAAAAATATTTTGTCTTTAGCTTCCACTTTATTGCCATCGTTAAAGGCTGACTCTAAAAATCCTCCATTAACCCTAGTATCCCCACTTTTTTTACCAACAACCTTTTTACCTAAGTATTGATGATCACTCAAATGCAAATTTAATTCTCTTTCAACCTTTTTTCTATGTAACAAGATATTATCCCATTAATATCCTCTATTATTTAATTTTTCACTGATTACGTCAAATTCCCTCTTTATGTTCCTAACCTCTGAAGTATTTGCAGCAATTCTTTTAAATTCTCCCAAAGGTAAAGAGTTGGTCAGCTGAACACTATGCATACTAGTAGCATGCAAGAAATTGTTTACTGCCGTAGCTTTGTGGAAGGGTTTATGTTGTATCTTCCCATCATTGCCAACATAAAACTTAACATCCAAAAACTGGATTGACCTTGCCTTCACTTCGAAAGTAAAGTCCAAACCACAGGAGTTTAATTTCAAAGTTGATATAAAGCCATTAAACTCCATAGAATCACCCTTACACAAAAATAACAAATCATCTATGTATCTCTTATAAACAATCACATTTTTTTGAAAAAAAGTTGTAGTGTACAAAAATAAATTTTCAAAAAACCCCATGAAAATTATGGCATAAGAGGGAGCGAAACTAGCACCCATTGCTGTACCTTCCCTTTGTAAGTAATATTTTTTATCAAATTCAAAAAAATTGTGAGTAAGGCAAAATTCCAAAAGGGAAATGATATATGTTGTTCTAGGTCCATCACCCAAGAGCTGATGTACTGCATCTAAACCCCATTTATTACAAATAGAGGTATATAAAGATTTTACATCAACACTTGCCCAATAAAAATTGTCCTGCCACATTATTCCCTTGAAGTTATCACAAACCTCCTTGGTATTTTTAACATATGAAGGAATTATTGTGATATATTCCTTTAGAACAGAATCCAGAAAAATGCCCACATTTTGTAAGAAAGTCCCTTTTCCACTAACAATTGGACGTCCTGGGGGATTATTCAAATCCTTATGTATTTTAGGTAAAATAAAAAACTTTGCAATATTAGGATTTTTAATATATAATTTTTTCACATCCCTTGAAGAGAAGAAACCCAATCTCTCCCCTCTGTCCAATAAGTCATATAGAGCATTATTAAATTCCAATATAGGATTATTCAAAAGAGAAGCATAGACATTATTGTCCGCCAGAATATTTAACGCTATGGAATTGTATTTTTCTTTATTAAATACAACCCAATTGCCTCCCTTATCTGACTCCACAAAAACATAAAGGTCACTGAGCTCTCTTATTTGGCAGAGTGCCTGCCATTCTCCCTTCGTTAAATTAAATTGCATTGCCTTCCTTTTAAACAATCCATATTCCTTAATAACTTGTTTTTTACAACATTTTCAAAAGTATTAATATTCTGATTAGTTTTAGGATGCAAAAAATCACTATTATGTGGGACCTGCGGAATATCAAATTTACCATAACCAGTATTATATTCAAAGTTCAAACACAAAGAATCATCTTCCTTTTCATAAATATCTACTATTTCATTTTCATGCAGAGAAATGTCCATTAGAGAACTATCCATAATTGAATCAAGCTCAAAAGGTTTATGAACTTCCTTATTACAAAAGAATACCTTCAAATGTAATTTTCTACAAAATTCCTTGACTTCATTTAAAATCTCAGCCAAACTGGGAATATGCATAGGTACAAACTTGGTCCCTTTACATAAAACACTTTGCATGTCATTTGTAATAATACAGTCAGATAAGTTAATAATATCCAAACTGGACCTAGAACAAATATTGACATCAGACATTTGAGAATCAGGCATTTGAGCGTCAGGTAAAACATAGTCATCAGTAGCAAAGTCATTATTAAGTCTTTCTCTATTAGCTTCAAAGGCATACAATTCAGAATTATTTTCTCTCACCCCTGGGCTGAAAACGTCGATTTTGACCCTTTCTTTGATTTACTCTGCCATTCATCGATGTATCAGTTTCCAACATTTCATTGGAACCAGAAGCTTCCCCCATGTTCAATTCCTCAAACAAAATGCTTTTTCTTCCCACAGAGCTGGTATCCGCTGAAGAAACGGAAGTGTCTCTCGAATCGTGAGATCTATTTCTTTTACTTTTCAACAGAGCCTTGCCCCGCCCACTCTTAAAGTTGTATTGCCAGGAAAAAATCCTGCCTGTACCATAATCAATACTATCTCGCGTATATTTCTTCTTTTTTCGTTGGATAACTTGCTGTTCAATTTTAGACACCCGACTTTTAATGTTCATGATATTAAGTTCAATTTCTGACTCAGAATGGTCAGAAAGCAATTTTTCTTGCATATTGACAATTTCATCTCGGACTTTTTTTAAAATTCTTTCATTGCGCTTTATCAGTACTTTTAACCAACCCAATGTACATTTAAGTGAAATATCTTTCCATTCATCGAACAAATCAGAGTCTTCCTCAGAAAACTCATACGCAGGCAGGTGATCTACCCTTAGACCCCTTGGAGTAATATTTGTACTCACATACTTCTCAAGCAGCCTGGTATCGTAAAAGGTTGTAGCTTCTTTTATCAATAATTTTTCCAACTTGTCAAAACAAAAAGAAGCTTCATTCGAATTGTGTAGCCATGGGTCAGTAGAGGCAAACCTCGATTCCCTGTCCCTCCAAATGGAAGAAAAATTCATACTAGCAGGAGTTCTCCTTAAAGCCCCTGGTGTAGTCGCTGCTTCGTTAGTAATCATGTTGCAAAAAAACACATATAGATAAGCCAAAAGAAAAGAAACACCAAACGAAAATTTCTTAATTGATGAATTTACTTAATTGTATAATTGAATTAACTGGCGTATATATAAGCTGGTTTGATTTAGAATCATTTATTCCAATGAAGGCGAAGGCCGAAGTACCAGAATCTGTTTAAGAAGTAAAAAGATTTTCCAGTTGGCTGCAATTTTCGTTTGGTGTTTCTTTTCTTTTGGCTTATCTATATGTGTTTTTTTGCAACCTACAGTTTGGTACCTAGCTGTGTAGGCTTATGTATCCTGTCCACCTGAGGATTAGTGTGAGAGGATTGGGCTGGGTGAAGGTAGGCATTGTTCACCTTCTTCCCCTCATCCCTGTGTTTGTTGACCACTTCAGAAAGGTCAATCAGGTTTCACAGGCATGATCTCCCTTAGAAAATACCATGGTGTGTGGGCCCAGGCATTTTGATGTTGCTGATGTCTCTCTTCATAATGTCCTTGATATTGCCTCCCATGCCCTTGCAGAGCAGGCTCGTTAGGCTGTGTGCATCATACTGGCTGGTTTGGTGGATTGCTCCAGCTTTGTGTATAGGGATGACAGTGGCTGTCCTCTGTGCAGGTGGGATGACACCGGTGCTTAGGCTGTGGTTGACTACAATGCAGAATGGATCTGACAGCCCATGTCTGTGTTCATGTGGGATGCAGCCAGGGATGGCATCATGACTATGGAGACCTCTGTGTGTTGCTTTTGAGAGGACATTACAGACCTGCATCCTGATGATGACGGGAGGGTGCCAGGTGCTGTACATGCACATCATGTGTACCACTGGGGGGACAGGGGGTGGTGTTTATACTTCACCTGTCTGCAGCTGGTTGCCTAGATCTATGCCACATGCACATGTGGTGTTAATGACCACCACTACAGTGCAGATGTGTGTGTTGCCTCTGGAATTGCAGACATATGTGTGGAAGACCTAGTGATTTGCCTTGGTTGATGTGTCCAATTTGCACTCAAAGACAGCCATAGGGTACATCAACTGTGCCATTATTTGCTTGTACAGACCAAGGTGACATTGCTTCTTATGAGGCAACTGTTCCTTCTTGGCCTGTCCAGCAATTGTTTCCACCTATTATGGTATTTGTGTATTGCTGCCATCCACCAGAGGCATTTACCCTACCTTCATGGAGATGATGTCCTGTCAGGTACTACAAGTCCATACAGCTATGTGGCTGTCCACATAGCATTGTGGTGTGGGCTGGGACAGTGCTGCTAGTTCCAACAAATGGAACATTGGCTGTATACCTACTTCTACCTACTCTGAGGGGATTTATTATCATTTGTGTACAGTTCATTCTGTTTGACACTGTAAAGGGGTGGGTGGGGAGCAGGGGAGATGGTGACCTGAACAGTGATTGCTATGTGGTCAGATATTACCAAGGAGAATGGCACTGTAGGAGTGCTACAGTGGCTACTCATGTTGGTTAGGACCAGGTGCATGAGATTTCCACCTGCCGTAGGAGTGCTGACCGGCTGATCTACTGCATTGCCATTGACAAAGCCGAGGAATCTCTGTGCATTCATGTTCAGGTGGCATAGGCCAGGCACATTATGGTTGGGTATTTGAAGTCACCCAGGAGCAGGGTAGATGACTGAATCCTGACAGATTCCAGCAGGTCCCAATAGGTGTGGTGGGTGTCCATAGTCATGGTAGCAGGCCTGTAGCTAGCTGTGATTTGAGTAGGTGTTTTGTTAACTGTTAACTGCACTTGGGAGGTCACCCATGTGACATACTGTTTGGCCAGCCTGGAGGTGTGCGTGTGTATGCTAATGTTCAACACTCCACCTCCTGTGGCTTTGGGGGCCTCCATTCGGGGTCTAAACATATGATGGGATGAGTGACCTGGCAAGGTTGGTGTGCTCTCCACAGCTAGAAGGAAGGTGTCAGTGACTGCATAAATGTTAGCATCCTACAGGACAAGGTATGCTTGCATTGACACGGGCATGGCCGGCCTTAGGCATAGGCGAACTAGGCAACCGCCTAGGGCGCCGTACAGGCTGGCCTCATAAAGGGCGCAAAATCAAACCTACAAAAACTTCTTTATTTATTTTTTTGACTGTTTTCAGCATTGGTTGCGCCCAATGCCCGTTTGTACAGTAGCATTGCGCCCTACCCCACTTCCGTAATTACATTGCATCCATGACTGACGACATTAGTGGCTGCTGTTGTTAACCTGTCAGCATTGATCATTTCCATTGACGGAATTTGACGAGCTAGAGGCGGGCGCATTTAGTTCCTGAATTTGTTCACGAGACTGGACAGCATGGTGTGGATCATCGGCAGCCTGGTTCCTTTTACCACGCGGATTTCACATTTGTATTTCGTGCAGGGCCGGCCTTAGCTATTGTTCAAATACAAATAAAATATATTGAAAAAAAAAAATAATCAGATGATCTGTTACAAGGCAAACATTTAGTTTCATTTGCTAACAAGAGATCGATGTAATAAGTAAATACACTTCACAAGTTATTCTAGGTTGAACCTTTTCCTGCCACTTATCATCTCTTTGGAGACGTGTTGATGTGATTTCGCAAATTATAGTTATTGTTGGTGTGCTTTAAAATATATGTCAACAAAACTACAGATGATAAAAATGCAAACAATTCCCGATTCCCTTTTTCATTAAAGATGGGGTTTCCACCTGTATTTTTTTACCCATACCTTAAGCACAGTAAAATGTAACCACAGAACCAATGCCTAATATAACTCACTATACTTAGTTAACAGTAAGGCATATTCATTTTAATATGTTCGTTGTTTTCAGCTCAATTTATGGGAACAATCAGCATCTTCATAGCTCGTGTGCTAAAATGTTTTTCCATCGAAAGTGCCCCGGCAAAACATATACTGCTTTGAAGTTAAAACTTAGCTGGTACCGTATTTCTGACAAACTTTAAGGAAGAAACAACAAACTAAGCCATTTAAATTTACTTTCAGATAGGCTATTAAAACAAATAAAGAAATAATTGGACAAGTAACCAACTGGAAACGTGGTAAGAAAGTTTAGGGGGTTACTTACAGAAGTAATTATTTATCAAAGCATATTCGGTATGTGAGTTGCTATATTTTGAGATGTGATCACGTGTATTAAAACAATAACTTTAATAATTCTAACAGTCAAACTGTTTAGGGAAAAAGAAACATATTAAATAATTTCAAGCAAATTCTCAGTTTAGTACCATCGTGTTTAATTTCACAGCACGTCTGGCGCATCACATCGGTCACCTTCTTTCATGTGTGTGTTTATGTGTACCCCCCCCCCAGTACAGCACTACACAGTTATTCGTATTTGCTTCTTTTCAACCCGTCAAAAATATTCCCCAATGAAGTTTAGCTGAGCAGAATTAACCGGGATAGAAAAGATCCACAAAAGGTACAAAAATTAAATAGAAATAAGTGACAAAACATTTTAGTAAAACTAAAAAGTAAATCCCAGAAATTAGAGAAAAGGTAATGCACAATAACAGTTATGAGAAAACAGCAAATCATATATGCACACAACACTGCACATAGAAACAAAGAGTACACAGACATTCAAAGAGTGCAATACAGCATTCCATATGAAAAGAATGAATACCAGGAATTACAGATAAGTTGAACAGAAGCAGAGATGTGAAAACTGCATTAAGCGCCTATAAATATTTATAAAGAATATAGCATTAACAATCAGAAGTACTAACATAGACATGTATTTTATTTCATTTGCCAAGAGTGGGATATTATAATGTGCAGAACTTGGCATATTCATCAGTAGACTATGGTAAAAATAGAAGGCTAACAGGTCCACAGGGTTACCACCTGACACTGTCTGTGCAGCACAGTCCATGTTTGGGAAGTTGTGTACAATAGTTACTTAAAATGATTATGTTTATGTCTTTATCACTAGCTGTATGAGCTCTGCCATATAAAGATATTCTGCTCCAAAAATTATATATATGCACACACAAATACACACACACACACACACACACACACACACACACACACACACACACACACACACACACACACACGCACACACAACTCTGAACTGCTATCATATAGGCTCTGTGATTTTTGACCTTAAACATTGCCTTATTCCTCTTAAGATTTATCAATTTGCTTTCGCGTTTCCTCAAACCTAGACTTGCTGAAGGGTATATGCATTATTAAATAACTTCACTTGCTTCTGCTGCTTCAATTTTTTGCTTTAAGGTAAGTTGATTCGGGCAGGCACCTTTCTCACAAGCAAGACTTAATTAATATAATGCTGTGCGGTGCCTGTGTGAAAACTGTGTTTTCCTGCTCTGGAACTGGGTGTGTTGGGCTTGGGGTTACTAGCTAGACTTATCGTTTAGTTGTGGAACTTGTGCTGTGCATTAGTTCGCTGGCTGGTGGTCAGCAGTGTATTTTTTATTTATGTCGGTCTTGTGTGCCTGCCAGATTTTAATTTCATTTTCTTGGAAGCTAGAGGGAATTAATTTATTAGCTGCTGCCTGGACAGTGCAAACTTTGTTGCTCTAAGCAGTAATGACAAATAGTTATCTGGCCATGTTTTTTGTTACAGAACTGTTTGACTGTAGGCAGGAATGTTTTTAACTTCATTCTCTTGGAAGCTAGAGGGAATTCATTTGTTAGCTGCTGGATAGTGCAGACTGTGTTGCTATAAGCAGTAATGACCGTTATCTGGCCATGTTTTTTGTTACAGAACATTTTGATAACCTTCACAAAGAGTCTCATTAGATATGGTATAGCTGGTACTGAGCCTGTTCTATGCTTCTGATATCCTGACTAATCTACATTATGTGAGCAAAGTTACAATCAGACTACTACATCAGACCCTCTACAATGATGCATCGGTGTATCTCACTTAATTTTCTGCACTGTTAGTTTAGGCAAGGTTTATCCATGATGCCACTGAAAACTGCACTTAATCCTACATAATGCAAACAAATGTCCAGTCCTTAAATCACTGATTAAAAGCTACATTCATCCCATAATACTGTTTTTCATGACTGTAGAGAAACTCTACACTACCAACAGATCAAGCAGGTTTATTAAGCAGCATTCAACCTTCAACTGCAGTCTTAGGGTGTCACAGTGACTGTCTTTTCATGCATTTAAAAACTGAAAGAACTAGAGTGGGTTTTATGGGAGTAACCCATCTGTGGGCGTGGCTCAAAAGTGGGTGTGGTTTGAGTATGGTGTGGGTGGGGCTTAAGGGGCACCAGAGCAGTACTTCGCCTAGGGCACTGTTTCAGCTAAGGCCGGCCCTGGACACGGGTGTCATGGTAAGACACCTAGCTCCTGTTAGAGCAAGACATCTGCACAAAGGCACATATCAGTGGTGGGCAAAGGCCAGTAACTAGTGTCACTTTATGAATCTAGCTGAAACACAGTTATTTTCCAGCAAAGACAGTGTCACATTCACAGGTGTACTCTGCAGAATATGACATCTGACAATGAAATGTATATTAATTTGTTATGAGTTCAGTCTTTAATGTGTTGCCAGTGATGTGCCAGACAATACACAACTGTCTGTGGCATTGACTACAAATATGAGGCAGCCATGTGGTCAGTCTGCAAAACTCTGGACATTTGTCAGAAATGGGCTCAATATATCACATGCAGTTCAACACACACATCTGCACCTGTTGTGTAGTATGCACATGCACTATATACATCTCTTACATTTGTAAGACAAGCATATGTATCAGAGTAGCATTCACAGGTGACATATGAGTAACTACAACATCCCAGGTAGCTGGCCTAGCAATGACACACTCAGTATTGGACAACAAAGACTCCAGTAGTAGTCATACATGAGCTGACCTTTGCTAGGTTGACTCAGGGGCCAGAGATGTGCTCCATGTCAATGCAGGCAGGGCAAACAGTAATGACCATAGGTGCTGGACAGCAGCATATGAGTTCAGCAGGTCTTGTTGCGGCCTAGTATTTAATGTCCTATTTGACATCATTGCATCCCCCCTTCTGCATTCCATTACATGCTTACATGATTGGCATACCTGTTATAGTGCTCAGGTGTTTCCTCACAATAATGCCAATGGTTAGGTTTGTGCAGTCACAGTCTGTCTTTGTGTAGATGGGTTGAGATCTGTGTTGCATAGGCAGCAGCTTGTCTTTTGTAGGTACTGCTCATGAGCAGGTGATGACATGTGCACCAGTTGGTGTCCCCCACTTGCTACTTTCATCCAGAGCAGCTGTGTTGTCTTTCCATTTGCCAATGCCATAGTAAAGCAGTGCTATCATTACAGCCTTCATGTGTGCCTTGCCCCTTTTCATTTCCTGTGTGGAGAACATTATGGAGGTGTGGGGGCTACAGCTTTACAGACAGTAGGTGGGAATACCTCTCAGGAGAGAACATGTGGAGGCAGCCCAGCAACATGGGGAACAAAGCTTCAGAATCAGGTATAGATTGTAAGTCAGTAGTGCTGTTAAACACATAGAGGGTTGCTAGTTTAACAGGGTTCATCTGGACATGCATTGTCTGTGTGACCTGACACCTGACAGTGGTATATCTCTTCGTTTATTCCAATAAACAAACTTCTTCAGATCAAGAAAAACAAAAAGTCACAGCTTAAATACTCTCTGAGCTAATACTTACAAAGTCAATTAACTACTTAAAGTGAAAGCTGTCTTACAAGACATGTCCTATTTGCAAACACAACTAGACTAAAAACTGCTTTTAAAGTGCCAAACCTGTACAGCTTTCTATGTGGGCAAAACAGAACGACGCCTACGTGACCGCATTTATGAACATACTTATGCGATCAGGAAGCAGAAACTTGATAATGCAC
This sequence comes from Protopterus annectens, assembly GCF_019279795.1. Taxonomy (NCBI): domain Eukaryota; kingdom Metazoa; phylum Chordata; order Ceratodontiformes; family Protopteridae; genus Protopterus; species Protopterus annectens. The sequence continues at coordinate 1,596,422,292 of NC_056729.1, forward strand.
TAGCAAAACACATTTCAGTTTATCCCAACCATATGTTTAAATTTTTGATTATTGGCCAGATCACACAGGACTTCAGGGGTGCTCCTCTCCCACTTAAGTTAGAAGAGCGAGAGCTGTTTTGGCAAATTAGACTCAACGCATACAGTTCACCAGGTCTGAATGAGAACTGTTCTTTAAGTAGTGTTCTTAAACTTAGGAGCCTTAATAGGTAGGCTGTGTCAGGTTACCTTCCACACTAGCACGACAGTTATTCTAATGCTTTTGAGCACCTTGGTTCAGTGACCTTATGTGTATTTTTTGCTGAGTATTTTTTGCTGAGAATTTGTAGTTTTATCTTGATACTTTACTTATTACCAATTATGTTCAGCACACTTGATGTGCTTCAACATACACAGTTTAGTGCACTAACATAGGTATTTGCATTAACTCAGTTTTACAAACACCAGCGGAGTTTTTATGCACTTGTAATTAATATTTCTTTGCCTCACTAGCTTAGTAGTAGGCTACATTTACACATTTTTTATAGACAACGCTAGTTGTACTTTTAGTCTGACTATTTGGATTTTTAGCTTTTACTTTAAAAGCAGTTTTTAGTCTAGTTGTGTTTGCAAATAGGGCGTGTCTTGTAAGTCAGCTTTCACTTTAAGTAGTTAATTGACTTTGTAAGTATTAGCCCAGAGAGTATTTAAGCTGTGACTTTTTGTTTTTCTTGATCTGAAGAAGTTTGTTTATTGGAATAAACGAAAAGCGCTTTATCATTTAGTTCTGTGCTACTGTGTGGTTTCTTCTCTATTTTGTTTTTCAGTAGTCTGTTTTGCCTGTTCAGTTTACAAGTGGTATATCTCTGACATACCTCTCAACTGTCCTAATGTCCACAGACTGCCCAAGGGTTCACCTGGTATGTTTGGTCTATTCCTCAGACATCTGTTTTTGTGGAAGCAGTAGGATAATGTGAGGATTATAGTCAGAGTAACTGTTGACATCCATTGGTGTTTCAGATATCATCTCCTTCAGGGATGTTATGTTACAACAAAGCTTGTGGCACTGTCAACTGTTTCAGTTTGTAACACCATTATGTGAGATATGTCTCTCTTTCCGGCCCCCTGTCCCCCAAGTATGTCATGTTCTGTCCAGATGTCTTGCAGTAAGAGGGTCAAAGGTATGTGATGTCATTATTTATCGACTGCACTCAAGGTATCACCCCGCTGACTTAGCAGACTCCTGGAAGTGGTATGTGGCAGTGGCCATGAATATGATCTCACACCCTGGACATTTTGTGCAAATCTGTACATATGAGAGTTATGTATGTCTGGTCATTGGGAAGCGACTGCCAAGACTGTGTAACAGTGTTATGTGTAGATGTTCGTTTGACTGGGTAGGGAGAGTAGCAGATGTGAGTGTCACATATCCTTTTTCTATCTGACTGTACATGCTGCTACAGCTGCTGGTGGTCTATCAGGTGTGTACATTTGTTGGGGCAGACTGAGAAAGATCCTGTAACACCTCAGGACTCTAAGTACACTGTGAGTTGGGCCAGTATCTGTCAGTGTATTGTGTGACTGGGAATCAGGATATGTTTGTTCAAACAGTCGTTCCACTCTAGAGTTCATTTGTGGCACTGGTATGTTGGTGTGACTGTGGTGCAAATGGTTGTGGGTGGACATTTATGCACCACTATCTGCTTTTCCCTAAAGTTCCATCCTTGTAGTGTGTGATATATTTGGATATACATGGATAATTGCACAGTGCTGATTTGGGTTATTGTTGTGTTGGTCTTAATGTGGCTCAGTAGGTGCTGGGTGACATGGTTGGTGTCTGTAATGGATTTTTCCATTTTGTTACATGACTGCAGTCATACCTCTCCACTGTTCAGGTGTGTGGCTCATATGTCTTGTCTGTTGACCACAACAGTTGTGGGTTTCTGAGAAATCACTGGGATGATGTGAACATTGATATCAGTAAATTGTGACATTCATTTGTGTTTCAGACCTGGAATCTGTCTGACATTCTATGGTAAACCACACCATGCCACTCTAGCAGACTTCTATGCATCTGACAGCCATATTTAATTAATGCCACTATTGTTTGCCTTTTATCCTGCCCCCCCCCCATTTGTCGGGCTTTTTGCAGATATGTTGCAGTAAGAAGTTGGTTATCTGTCTATGTATCTCTGTATGGCTATATATACATGTGTGTGTGTGTGTGTGTGTGTGTGTGTGTGTGTGTGTGTGTGTGTGTGTGTGTGTGTGTGTGTGTGTGTGTGTGTGTATATATATATATATATATATATATATATATATATATATATAATTCCCCTTTATGTTGCATGACTGTTGTGCATGATATGTTTATGAAAACATTGCAAATTCTTACAGCTCAGATGGTGTAGGGGCATGTTGCTGTGATTGTTTTGCACAGGGTCCTGGGTTCCAGAGTAGGACGTGATTACTTGTTTTCATTAATGTTGAATGACCAGAATGAATGAATGAATGATGTTTGTAAAAGCATTACAGACCCCCCCCCCCACAGCTCAGATGTTGTAGTGGTACTTTGATGTGATTGTAGTGCACAGCATCCTGGGTTCGAGAGTTGGCAGGGCTGATTATTTTATTGCCAGGCAGAACAAGGGCTGATGGAGACAAAGTGATTAAGGCACTTTTAAGCAGTTGTAAGTGGGTCTGTGTGGAGCTAAGCATTGCTAACAGATGGTTAACTTCTCTACATGTTAGCTTTGCTTAGCACTGCTTACTCCCGCTTACACCCATGCTAATTTTCTTTAAAGAAAAGAGAAAAGGGTGATAGGAAAGTGGTGAAATGCAGGCAAGCAGAGGGTAAAACATTATGAAAAGCAGCTAAGGATTTGTGAAGGACAGGTATAGGATAGGACCATAGCGCTACATTTCTTCGGCAACAACAGCTGTGACTGATGTGGCAAATGTGGAATTTACAACCTCACACCCCACAGGGAGGGGTGCTGGCAACATACATTTGTAGAGTAATTTGGTTGTAGATTGATTTATGCCACTGGACATGGTGGTGAAATGTAGCGCTACGTGTTGGGCAATATTTGTTTTGCAGGACAGATGCCCTTTTTTTTTTTAAGGTGTGAGTGGGATGTTGGGGAAGGGCTGTAGATATGTTTGGGGAGGTAGATTGGGTGGGATAGGTTACAACTGCACACAGACAAGACAGACAAAACAGCAGACAGTGGAGGTATATGACACATGAAGTGGGTAAACACCTTTGACGGGGAGGGTGGTTGGGAATCAGAAGCCCATGAGCCCCCAAATGGATACAGTGGGACTGAGGTCCCCACCCATGGGCAGTCACCACTGCTCCTTCATGGCCCCGAAGGTGGTGGTGCTGGGGGCTGGACAGGAGGGGCATCCTGCACCTCAAGGTGCACCAGGCGGCCCTCAATCTGGCGCAGCTGCCCACCCAACTTGGCTCGGATGGCAGTGCGCACCAAACCCCAGAACTGAATGCAGGTGACAGACACCTGTCCGCACCCACTCCCAGAGGGGAAGGGCACCATCTCCTGAGATGGTTCCACCCAAAGGTGGTGCAGGACCAGAAGATGGGGAAGTCCCAGACTGGGTCCCAGACGTTCTGGGGCCTGGTGCCATGACCAGATGAGGCGGAACAGGTAGATCTGTTGGGATTTGCTTTCCCAAACATGCTATGGTGTTGAGGTTCTAAAAAATATGGTGGTTAGTCATGAACAACACACTTCCAAAGTAGTTATAACAGCATGCATGGGTATTCCAATTAACCCATAAAACAGATTTTAACAGTTACATAGCAAAACGAACACATGCATAAATGGAACAACAGTATGCATTGTAACAGCATGCCAGTAACATTGACGCATCAGGCCCCCAACAATGGTATTTGAACAAATTATTTTAACATTCAACTAATCAAATATATGAACAATGACAGAACGCAAGTCTCAACATTAGGATTGGAGTAAAACATACCCATAGTATATCAATTATTGTATTGCTCCATATTGGGGGGAGACAAATAGTCCATTAACAACTGTTTATGCTTTTATTTTCCACAACAGTATTGCTCAATACTCTATGGGTCTGCCCTCACTTTACATCTGCCTATGGCCCATAGCTTCTCTAGCACAAACATACCTATTAAACTGTCAGCCTGGAATGGTATGGGGCACACTGTGACAACTCTGGGTACATGACTAGAGGGAGCTCGTACATGTCAGGGTTACTTATGTGGCACAAGAGGGGTACCCTGAACTGCTGTTATGTTAGTGTGCTACTGGCATACTTCAACTAGTTTCCTATCTGTGTCCAAGGTTATCGGTAGCAGTGACCACTATCTATGACAGTGTGACACTTGAGAGACATGTATCAGGAAGATTGCATGTTGTATGTACCTATCCTGCTGTCATTTGCAGGCATGTGGTGGGACAGTTGAACAGCTACTACCAACATTTCCTTACCTGTACAACCTGTGGAGAAAATATCTGTTAATACTACCTGACTGTTTTTACATTTATTCCTGATTCCTTGTATGTAGATATGCACACATCATAGTGTCACTCCCTGGATTCGAACTAGGTCTGTGTGTACAAATTTAACAACTAAACTATTTTTCATCACACTGAGCTATTGGGGAGCTGCTGTTTTATGCTTCACTGATTTTTGTCTAATAGTTTCTTGGTTAGAAAGTCTGCACTTGTAATCCTGTGATGCATGCATGACAGAGAATTATTGTACTGTGTATCAGTCCTTTGGATTACTACAATCTGGAAGCAAAGGTTAACACAAGGCAATGCTGGATGGAACACACTTTGAAACTTTACAATTACTATTCAGGGTTCAGAGCTTAGTGCAGTATATTTTCATATTTCAGTTATATCTTGTTTTACAGCTCCATATTTTCATATTTCAGTTATATCTTGTTTTACAGCTCCACCATCTACAGTTTTCTTACAGCTGGTTCACAGAAGAAGCTCAGTTAATGTATGCTGTCACAACCACACCTGCTGTGAGGAGCCTGTATATATTCTATATGTGTACAAAAACATACCAGAATAAACACAACAGTTTTTTGTAGGGAATTTTATTGCAGATGGTTCTCTTATTGTGTAAAAAAACAAGGTTCACCCTATACTCTATTGTCTAAACCAAAAAGCTTCCAACAATAGGCATTCAAACCTTTTAATTTATTCAGTGCACACAGTAACAGTATATGTACTAGCAGTAAGCAATGGAATTCTTCTTAGCTATTTTAACAATATACTGCAAAATAGATTTTTACTCACCGGCCTGTTGGTGCAGCCTCAGCAGTCTGTCTGCATGGGCTTCAGTGTTCATAGCCCTCTCTGCTGCAGCTGTAGGGGAGGAAAAACACATATTATGCATACCTGTCTATCACATTCTCAGGCTAGTATTTGCTACAAACTACTTGATAGTGATACTTTCTCTCTCTACTGGAGCATTCTGTGCCTGTCCATCTTGGATCCACTGGGCCAAGAGCACCTCCACTGTAGGTCAGCATAGTGGTGCCATACCTGCTCACCAGTCCAGGGAATGCTAGTAGCACATGTAAGATCATGTGCAAGATGGTCCCAGGCCTCCATTTTGTATTGTGAGCCCTGGTACTGGCCCTGCAGCAGTCTCTCATCATGGTTTTTGACTAGGAGTCCAGCCCTGACCCTGGACTCCTGAATGCTCCAGTGCTGCGCCCAGAAGCAAACCCCTTCACCTACTCCAGCCATAGTGCCTGCACCAAACAACTATAACAGATTATGGCTGTATTCCTCCCTGCGCTATTTAAATAAGGTGATATTTGGCAAATCTGCTAAGCTGAATTGAACAGTGCCTAAAGGGGTAATTGCTGAGCACTGCTTAACTGTGTACAAGTCCACTTAGCTGAGCTACTTGCTGCTTAGCAATCACATCCAAGCAATGCTTAAACCTGGTAAGCATAGCTGAGCATTGCTGACCATTGCTCATTTTTCATTTTGTAAAATATCAGGATAATGACTTCATTTAGTAGGTGCATATGATTTACTTGGCATGACACCCCTCTATGTGCTTTCATTACATTAGCAAGGGGTGTGACTATATTGTATGGGACACTTGTGTAAACATGGGTGATTTCACATGTTATATAGGTTCATAGGGCATTTACAAGCCTAGCCATAGTGTGTTTGGCTTTCGCCACCCCTTGGAATGAGTTTACTGTGCCCTTTTTAAGGTTGTGTTTACTGTACCTCTGTCTAGTAGTGACACAGAAGTGATCCCCGGGGTAAACCTACAATCTCCCATCCACTCGTCAAGATTTTTCTTGAAGAGAGTCAGTGAGGGGCTCTGCCTAACATAGACTGGGATTCTAGTCCAGAGTGAAGAGAGCCTCTGGGTTATGAATCTGTCCCTCCAGCATGTCCTATTTATTTCTGTGCTGAGGTTCAAGTCACTCGATCGCATAGCTCTAAGGGATTTGGATTTTCTGAGGTGGAGCATGTCCATTAATTCTGGGTTGGACATGGCTTTGTATGTCAGGCATAGATCGCCTCTGAGTAGGCGGTATGCAACAGAGTAGAGCTGGAGTTTCTTTAGCCGAGCAGCATATGGCATCTGTTTGAGTCCCTTGATCCTCTTAGTGAGGTACTTTTGGGGTATTTCTAGTTGCTGCAGGTGTTGGGTAAGGTACATCCCAAATGGGGCATTGTACTCAATTATGGGCCTGATGAGGGATGAGTAAAGGGGCACAATGACCTCCCTTGATCTAGATGTGAATCATTTCATGATATGGTGGGCTATATAGAAGGTCTTCCTAACCACTTTGGCAATGTGGTTGTCAAAGGAGAGGTTACTATCAACTTGGGTCCCCAGGTCCCTAATTACTTCTTCTGTACTTAATGGATTACCTCCTATGTGGTAATTTGTGGACACTTTGTTTTTGCCAAAGGGTATAACTATACACTTTTTGGCATTTAGTTTAAGGCCATGACTCTGGCACCAGTTATCCGTCTCTATGAGACCCTTTTGGAGGATGCTTGTGTCAGCTAGAGAGTCAATTATGGTGCCCAGTTTGCAGTCATCTGCGAACTTGGTCAGCCACAGTCCTCCTGTGTCAGCCTGTACCTCAGAAAAATATATTCCGAATAAGAGAGGTCCCAGGACTGAGCCCTGTGGGATGCCACTTGTAACTGGTTTAGAGTCTGACATGGCTCCAGCAATTCTGACCATGGTTTCTGTCCTTGAACCAGTTTGCAACCCATCTTATGACATAGGGGTTTATATTTAGGCTGGAGAGTTTGTCTACGATGCCGGAGTGGGGTATTGTGTCAAAGGCTTTTGCGAGGTCTAGGTAGGTTGTGTGGACCACCTTACCCTCATCAATGGCCTTGGTGACTGTTTCAAAGAAATCTACCAGGTTCAGGAGGCAGGATCTGCCCTTGACAAAGCCGAATTGGGTAGGATCCAGTGTCTGTAGGTCCCCAATGTCTTTGTTTATGAGCTCCATAATGATCCTCTCCATAGCTTTGCAGACCAGGCTATTCAGGCTTATGGGGTGGTAGTTTCCAGGGTCCATTGAGGCGCCTCCTTTGTGGAGTGGGACTACTGTTGCTGTACGCCATTCTTTGGGTACATATCCTGTAGTAAGGCTAAGATTGAATAGCAGCTTTATGTGAGGGTATAGCTCTTCTTGGAGTTCATGTAGCACGCAGCCCGGGACACCATTCGGTCCCATTGATGCTGTGTTTTTTGCTTTGAAGAGGGTGGCTCTCACCTGGGCATCTGAGATGTAAGGGAGGCAACACTCTGCTGGGATAGATATTTGTCCTTTTGGGGAGGGGGAGAAGATTGCACTGGGCCTGTCTGCCAGGATGTTGGCAATGTCTGAGGGTTCAGTGTATTTATTGTTATTATAGACTAACTCTGAGCATATATGGGAGTTGCCACCCAGGTTTCTAACATAACTAAAGAAAGCCTTATGATTATCTCTTGTTGCTTGTGCAATTTTTCTCTCGAAAGTGGCCTTGGATGTTTTTATGAGTGATCGTAGTTTTTTGCTAGTACTGATCAGAGATGCCTTCCCTTTTAGGGATTTTGCTCTATCATGTAGTAGCTTCCTCCTTCTGTTGTATAGCTTATTTATGGCTGGGGTCCACCAGACAGGATGCCTGCCTTTGGGGGAATGGGTCTTGGTTTTATTTGGGATTGCATGACCCATGCATTCCTGAAGGTGTCCATAGAATGCGTTTATAAAGGATTCAGCAGATAGGGCTGTGGTTTCCACTGGCCTGGGGGCCTTGAAGGATTCCACTTTGGTTTTAAGAAGTGTGAAGTTATCTTTTGAGAAGTTATTCACTGTGGTCTTTTGTGCTGGGGGTGGGGGCGGGATGTGGATTTCTAGTGAGATTAATTTATGGTCCGATCTCACCAATGAGGGGTATACTTCTGGTATGGAACATTGTGTTCCCATGTTGGTGATGATCAGATCTAGTATGTTTTCCCCTCTTGTGGGAGTGGTGACCAATTGTTCCATAGCATTTGAGTTTATGAATTCTAGGAACCTCTGGGCTAGGGTGTTGGGGCCTGAGTAATGCTCCCAGTCTATGTTTGGATAGTTGAAGTCCCCCAATATGATGGTGTTTGGAGAGACCTTCATATTCTCCAGTGTCTTCAGGAAGGCTGAGTGGGGTTCCTGAGTTTGAGAGGGTGGTCTGTAGCATGCTACAAACTGAAAGGCAGTTTTGTCCACTGTTAGTTGCACATGGATGGTCTCTGATGCTTTGTGCAATGCCACTAACCTGGAGGTGTGGGTGTCCTTGATGAATATGGATACTCCCCCTCCTTTTGTGGTTCGGTCTGAGTTTTGGGGCCGAAAAGCATGATATGAGGTATAACCTGGTAGTGCTGGGGTGCTCTCGGGAGCCTTGAACCAGGTTTCTGTCACTGCACAGACATCGATGTTCTCCATACTGAGGAGGGCTTCGAAAGCGTGCATCTTGAGGTTTAGACTTCTGGCGTTGAGCAGCATTACCCTTAGTTTCTTTCTACTTGTGTTGTCTAAGGAGGTAGGTTTGTCTTTTGAGCCTTGCCTAAAAAAGGCACTATGGGGGTGGCAAGAGCCTTTGCCAATATCCGAAAGCCCAGGGGTGACAGGTGCAAGCCATCCCTTGCAAAGCAACCTGGCTTGTCGAGCATGTCATCCCAGGCAGAAAGATACTGGATCCTCTTTGAATGACACCAATACTTAAGCCAATTGTTGAAATTGATCATTTTGTCTTTATACTGAGGCATCATTCTTGGTGAGGGTAAGATGCTGCTCAAGGTCAGGGCCTGGGCTACATGATCAGAGAGCTCCTCTATGTCTCTTTTCATGTAGTCCAGGGAGGTACATCTCAGGTCATTCACACCAGCATGGACAATGACTGAGTCATATTTGTACTTGCTTTGGAGTGACCTGAGTGCTTGTGTTATGTAGCAGATTCTAGCGCCTGACAGGCAGCTCACTTTTCTTTGTTCAGCCTGGTGAGCGGGACGTCAGTGTGTCTGACTACAAAGTCACCTATTACAAGTGTATCAGGTATGTTGTTGAGCCTTAAGGGCTGTGGCTGTTTGGCACACTGACTTTGTGAGCTATGTGTTGCCTGTGTTTTGTTTTGGGGTAGTGATCTCTTGGGTGTCTGCTTTGGAGGTCTCTGCTGTTTTGGCAGATTTTTATTTAGAGCCTCCGAGTATGTTTTTGTGTGTTTATGTGTTTGGTCTGCAGTTGTGGTAGGACTATGTGAGACTGGATTTGTGGTGTGTGTGGTTACCTTCCCCTCCTGACTGGTTACGCTAGTACTGAGTCGAGAGAGCTCAGCCTCCAGTTTGGCTATATGGTTGCATCTCTCACATATATTTGTACTTGTTGGGAGGAGGAGAGGATTGTCTGTGTACATGAGGCAGTTGTAACATTGCCTTAAGATTCCCAGATTCACCAGCTGGACTGGAGAGGAAACCAGTAACTGACCTTTGGACATGCTAGAATATTATAGGGAACTCCTTTGCAACTGAATCAGAAAGGACCAATAGGGGATAAAGTAATCAAGGGGAGCATATGAGGATGTAGTGCTTATTTAGATTATTAGTGCTTAATTTATAGAAATTGCTTATATGAGCAAGTGCAGGGTTTTAGATTTAGAATAGAGTGTTTAATTTGAGAGTTAGAGCAGTTCCAAGGCAAAACATGAAGAGTAGACTTTGTGGAGCCGGGAATAGTTTAAACCCGATTAACCAGCACTGCCCGATGCGTAAAATTGCGCAAAGCTGCACTATGCGATTTTTATACCAGGGAGAACAAAAGGATAGAAATTAGCCCAATATGGTCAATGAGCTACAAGTTGCTGGGCTGGGACCACTCATACAGGGACAGATAGGCTGCTCAGAGTTCCCTCTCTCACAGTGAACAAGGAAGCCACCTAACTATTCAAATACGATATGGGCAACACAGGAACCTTAACCACAGTCCTGGATTCAGCAAAGCCTGAAAACCGGACTAGACTAGTACAGAAAGGCAGGAAAGCAAGGAGATTTTTTTTTGTATTTTTTTCTTTTTTCACAGATAACAGAAACTGATGAAGTTTAAAACTTTTTAAGCAAAAGCGCTTATGGATTATCGTTTGTGTAGGTGAAGTTATCTGATTGTTTATTCTAAGTTTGTTCAGTTACAAGTTCGTTGTTTCGAATAAAATAATTTACGTTTTATATCCGGCTGGTGGCTTTTCGCTTTTTCTATTTTTTAGTTTGTCGTTTCTTATTCACAATATGTCGTTGGTTGGTTCAAACGAAACTGCCGTACAGCTGGATGATTCCATGGATGGGACCGAAGGGTCGATTGGTAACTTAACCGTGTTGATACTGAAACTGACACAGCGAGTGGATGGTTTATATGAAAGGTTCAATAATTCGGAAGCAAATATAGGGAATGGTTGTTCACATGGCGCCAAAAACAATACTGGTTTTGATTTCAACTTAACACCGGCATGCCTTGATAATCGAAATGGTTCTATTTCTGATAATGTCAAACAAAACATGGAAGGTTTAAGGGACAATAATGGCACTCAAGTCAACTTGACAAATATAACATATCAAGCCCCAATGTGTCGATCCTAACAGCATATACCTATTTCCAAGGAAGGCACAAGAAAAACAGTTCCTATTTTAACCGAATGGTTGGGCTCTTCATTTGCATTTTAAGGGCAAGTAAATTCAAATACTAGCAATATTGACTTTAAACTAAATGACTATGATGCTAAATTAATGAAATGTAGGAAGCTCCAACTGGAGAATGCTTATTTGAAAGAGTGTATTAAGCATAATATAATACCAAAAGGGTTGCGCCTTTGGCAGTACCCTTCTGGTTTGGTACACAATTCACCAATGCATATTGAGTTACTTCAGTTATTTGATAAAAGTGGTAAGGATTTGTTAGAAGTGTTAATCAAGTACAATCAAATTGATATAGATCAGCTCATAGTAGAATTAGATCAACTTGATAATACTATTCGAGCTGATATTTCATTTGATACTATTCAATATGATATGCTGAGAATATATAACAGTATCGAACAGTATATCAGCAAACTGAAGAGTGGGAAAATGAATAAATTGGAAAGAGACATTAACCAATATGCTAATGGACTAGCATATCCCAGGCCTCCAGGTGGACAAAATAGAAGAAATAAAAATTAGGCTTACAATAACAATAAGAAAATAAATATTGCCGTACATGACCATAATGACATTGAACAGCATAATGACTTGGCCTATAATGAAGAATTTCCTGAACTAAGGCACTCTGAAAGACTTAAAAACAAAACCCCCTATCCAAGTTATCAAGCAGCGGGGTTTCAAGGCGCCAGACCAAAAGACAAACAATGGAGAACATAGACTGCAATGTGTTGGTTGACTTGCATAGAGATGCCAACCAATTACAGCTACAAACTTTTTATTATGGATTAACTGAAAATGCATTGAAACATGTTATTGTGAATGATACTGGGGACTTTAAAGTGTTCAATTTTTATAATATTGAAGTGAATCAAAATGTGGCAAATTTATTATCAAAGGGGTACACTTTTGTCCTATCAAATGCATTTAATTTCACGTCTTTTATGATAGATATGAAGTTGTTTTTAAGAAAAATTAATTTTTCTTTGATTTATCAAGATACTATATATAATGAGACACGGAAGTTCAATATTACCAGCACCTTTAACCCTCCCTTGCATCCTAAGTTAATATTATATGAGAAGATGTGTGAAAACCAGTTAAAGAATTTAGACAAATGGAATAAAAGAATAGAATATCCTTCAAATTTAAGTGTAGATGAAAAAAAGATTTTAAAGGCTTTACAAAAAGAAAACATTAGAATCATGAAGCCAGATAAGTTAGGGGGTGCTGTGATTATGAATAATGAAATGTATAATCAAAAAATGGAAACAATCTTAAAAACTGATACATATGAACAAGTATCATTAAATGAACTAAATTCTGTTTATAAGAAAATGTATATACAAATTAATGATATGTTTTTGGAAAGGCGGTTAGATATAGATTTATATAATTATTTAAATATTACAATGCCTAGAATTCCTGTTTTTTTTTGGAAATCCAAAAATTCATAAAAATTTATTTGATCCTCCCATGCGCCCGTTGGTAGATGGAAGAGATTCCATAACTTCAGCATGTGCGAAGTATGTCGATTATGAGTTAAAAAAGATTGTTAATAAAGAAAAATATATTTGTAAAGACTCATTGACTTTCTTAGAACACATGAATGACATAGAATTTTATAATCAGGATATTTTGGTTACTATAGACGTATGTGACCTCTACACGGTGATCCCTCAAAATATAGGCCTTGATTGGATAGGTGAAATTTTATTTCAATATTCTATTAAACAAGAATTAATTAATTTAATTATTGAACTTTTAGAATTGATTTTAAATAATAATTATATTATTTTTAATAATAAATATTACATCCAGAGAAAAGGAATAGCCATGGGGTCACCATGTGGAGGCACATACGCAAATTTAGTTATGGCCTTTTGGGAGAAAAAGTACATTTTTAATAGTAAATATTATGCATTTATTAAATCTTATCACTGCTCTTAAGATGATATCAGCCTTATTTGGAATAGTAATTTAGATATTTTAAATGAATTTTTAGCTTATTTTAATGAAACCACTTCATTTTTTAAGTTTACATGGAATATAAATAATAATAATATTAATTATTTGGATATTAATTTGATCAAAGATTATGAAAATAGAACTTACATTTCATTAATCCATAGAAAAGAATCATATTCCAATAGTTTTCTCCATTATAGTAGTGCACATCCAGAACATCAGAAAAAATCAGTTATAAAAGGGCAACTTGTAAGAACTGCCCAAATGATTACTAAGTTTGAAGAATTACAAATTGAGTGCAACTTTTTACGAAGTATGTTTATTAATAAAAATTATCCACCTGTATTAATAAATTGATTAGTGAAGTAACTCAAAAGAGAATAAATGGTCATTTTTGCCCAATTTTAAAAGGGCATAATATGACTTCTAATACCATTGATAATGGAGATTTAAATACAACAACTATTGTTAAAGAAGATTCTATAGAAAACCCTATATCCATTAATAGTTTAAGAATGCAAAATGAAAATGATGGCAAATTTACAAAAGCATTGGTCATCACTTTCATGCAGGAACATCAAATTATAAGGGAAATACTCATGAATAACTGGGGGATTTTAATGGATGACCCCCAGTGTAAAAAACATTTAAATGAGTTCCCTAAAATTGTATATAGAAAAGGGAAAAGTTTTAAAGATTTATTAAGATCAAATACCCAAAAAACAAATAATAAAAAAGCAATGGATGGAATGCATATGTGTGGTGCTTGTAACTGGTGCCATAACATTTATTTAGGACAGAGTTTTAATATAAGAAATAAAAAATATTTTTTAAAAAATAAATATAATTGTAAGTCAAAAGCAGTAGTTTATTTAGCCATATGTGATTCATGTGCCTCATTTTATGTAGGCAAAATGGAAAGAGCCTTATCGCAAAGAATCTATGAACATAAATATGCAATAAAGAAAAATAAAATTAATAATGCTTTAGCAAAGCATATTAATGAATACAGTAATCACCAGTTTTATTTTATTGTCATAGATCAAGTAGAGATAAAAGACAAGACCCCATGGAATCTAATACTTGAACGAAGAGAATTATAATGGCAAATTAAACTACAGGCAGACACATGGCCTGATATTAATGAAAGAAGTTCTATAGCAACAATACTTAAATTAAAAGCATTGAATAGAGAGAAAATTAAAAATTAAGTAGTGAATTATATAAACCTCCATAACAATGGGTATTATAAAATTTAAATATGTTAGTTAACATCAGTAATAATATATATAGAAATATATATATATATATATATATATATATATATATATATATATTATTTAAAATAGGTGGAGTTTTTTAGATAATGGATGAAAACTAAAGGAAATAGTGAAATATATTTCATATATAATATAAATATAAGGATATTGATTTAATACTATTTAATATGTCCCATGAATTATGGGAATGGTAAGATAATTTCTTTATGCAAAATTATATTTAATAATTTTTTATATAATGAAAGTTAATATTTTTAATTAATAATTTAAGAGGGTTTTATAATAGTTTAGGAGAATTAAATGAAATAGAGGTGTATATTAAATTTATTTATTATTTTCTTTCCAAGTAGGCTGAAATCATATGGCATATTAATAGCATTTAAAATTAATGGTTTTATATTTATTCATATTGTTTTTTTTATAATATTGAAATAAGAATTTAAAATAATTTATTTAATAGTAATATTAATAGTATCAGTTATTTTCAGTATGTATATATGGTTAAAAGAAGAATTATAATTCTTAATGCAATATAAGAACCTATAATAATAATATATATGTGAGAAAATTAAAATATTTTCAAACAGTCACTTTTTCACTACTGGGCATGCCTGAGTTGTATGAGTCATGTGAGCGAAATTTTTTTGAAAAATGAGAAGGTTATATAAGGAAGTGATGTATTCTAACTGATTATCTGATGAAGTTTAAAACTTTTTAAACAAACACGCTTATGGATTATCGTTTGTGTAGGTAAAGTTATCTGATTGTTTATTCTAAGTTTGTTCAGTTACAAGTTCGTTGTTTCGAATAAAATAATTTACATTTTATATCCGGCAGGTGGCTTTTCGCTTTTTCTATTTTTTAGTTTGTCGTTTACTTATAAAAATAAGTTGCCTGTTTTGGTACTCAAGCCATGAATGTCTGCATGTAAAGCCGGGACTGTAACCACTACACTATCTCAGTTTAGGAATGTCAGCTGTATAGTTTTATTTACCTCCTATGGGATGTTTAAACAATGCTAAGTGGAGGCCCATAACATGCAATGCTTAAACATTCCTTAGTAAGTAAAAATAAGATTTATTATATTATTATTATATTATTATGTTAGCTAGTGAGAATTCTGTTTTTCTGACAAGTCATTGAGGACTGCAGTCAGGATATAATGGCATACATTTCACTTTCAGGCTTCTATCTTTTGGATATTCATGCTAATGCATGACCTATTTTCTATCACCTTTCTAAGTTTGTGACAGCAATATTTAGGTACTGTCCCTTTTTAGTGCTTTGTCCCTCCATTATTTGTGCCTTTGTCCACATGGACTGCTGTCAGGGAATAATGGCATACATTTGACTTTCAGACTTCTATCCTGCAGAAATTCATTCTAATGCATGGCCTGCTTTCTATCCACTTTCTAAGTTTGTGAGGGCAATATTTAAGAAGTGTCCCTTTTTAGGGTTTTTCCCTCCATTGTTTGTGCCTTTGCCACATTTCTTCTTTAGCAGGTTGTGAGGTGTCATACATCATTTTTACAATGCAGGGGGGGTGTCACACAACCTGCCACACACCCCCTTCATTGGTTTCCTGCTCCTGTATGTATTTCAGTGTCCATGGACACTAAAATATAATTTATTTCATTTTAGTGTCCACAGACACTGAAATACTGGCATAATATTAGAGCAATTCTCTAATATTATGCCAGATCGGGTTTAGAAAGTGCTGTGTGGCATTTTCTGAGTGCAGGGGGTGTGTTTGTAGTCCGTGCACTACTTAAACATGCCCCCTGCACTCGTTCACAGTTTGTGTCCACTTAGCCTAAACAGCAGAGCGCCTTCATGCATATGCAAGGTGCGCTGCTGTGGCAACATGGACATGAACCACTCCATGCAGGAATAGCACTATTCCTGCACAGAGTTTATTGAATCCAGGGGTACATCTTTAAGATCTAGGTTTTGTACCATTTTTAAATATTTTATCTGTAGCAGTTATCCTTGGTTCTTTTAATGCACTTGTATCTGTTTTATCTAAGATCTAGTTAAACCCCCCACCCAGTTTTAAAGGTACCTTTCATTTTATGTAATAATAATTAAAACTGTTCTTAACTACCTTGGATCCAACTTCTAGAAATAAACAAATGTTATCAACAGTATAAATCCCTCCATATAGTTCTAATACAACCACTGATAACATTCATTTTTTTTTTGTCTGAAAACACAGAGTGAACTTTTGGTCTAACTGCAGATTTTTTCCAAAATGTATCTGTTCCTCTCCTTTTTTCTTTGAAGGGAGAAGCCACCAAGATAAGATAATCTTTATTATTTAAATATTTAAAAATGTAATGTTCTTACTTAAAACGTATGTTTCATGCAGCAGGACTGTATCAATGTTATTATGTTTAATAAACCTACATAATGAGTTTTGTTTACCGCCACCATTAAAGCTATTGACATTAAGTGAAGTGACCTTCAAAGCAGTCATTTAAATGCCAAACTTGCTCGCTAAATTATAGTACTATACCAGCAAACATTAAATGGTTTGTTACCCACAATTCTTTCAGTAATAATAATAAAATAAGTGATTATATTCTCTTCATATAAGAAATAATTATCTCTAAAATAAATTAAGAAACTATCATAACAGTATAGATAATACATAATTAAACTAATATATACAAGACTAACCCTTGATACCATGGAAACTGATGGTCCTAGTCAAGTTTAGCTAACTAAACTGACCAAACCTCATTTAACTGACTCTGAAAGAAATAAAAAACTAATACACAGCAATGGAGAACTCCAGATATGACTGACCTGCATTTCAAAGATCTAATTTAAACCAAATATCACAATAAGTGAAAAATAAAAGATTTTAGAGGACACACTGAAGATAATAACAGTAAAAATGATAAAAATGAATTAACATAGCTCCAGTTATACTTACATTTCAAAGATCTAATTTAAACCAAATATCACAATAAATGAAAAATAAAAGATTTTAGAGGACACACTGAAGATAATAACAGTAAAAATGATAAAAATGAATTAACATAGCTCCAGTTATAAAAAAGCACAGGTCAACACTCCCCAGAGCAAATGTCACACTGTTAATGAAGAAAGATATAATAGCAACAGAATATGAATTGAACTGCATGGTTGTTTTCACTGCCATATATTCTGTTGCTATTATAGCTCCAGTTATTCTTACCTTTGCTTTTCTTTTTGCTTCATTTTTTGAAGTCATAAAAAATCCGTAACTAGAGAGTCCTTACATATTAATTGTGACAGCTAAATTTAACCTCTTTAATCTCATATATGAGTTGAAAGTAGCTTCTAGTTTTTCTTTTTTCTAATAAAAATGCATAGGTTCATTACATAAGTCATTCAACTATCAACATATATAATGTATAATATAATTTAAGTAAAAAACTGATAAGAAAGTTAACAGTTGAAATGATTTTGCTTTGAATAAGTGTTCTACCCTGAACTATTCCTCCATGTTCTTTAGTTCTTTTTTTTGTTTGTTTCCATCCGTACTCATATTCTCCCTTCAATTGCTTTATTTTATCATTTATCATCCCCTTGTTTTTAAGTGTCATTTATATGCCCTTCTTTCTAACATGTCTCTATTTCTTTGTTTTGTTTATTATTACAAATAAGTAAAAAAAGGAGAAAATGTTATGTAAGACAACAGTCAGTTAATAGAACTAACAGAAATTAATAATAATCTCTTGTGAATGACACTTCCTGTCTAAATCTCACCAATACAATGGGATAAATAAGAGATCCTATTAAAACAGATATCTAATACAAGCAATAATAATTCAGGCAGTTTCTATACTAATATAATATTAATATCTTCAATAAATGCTTCAAAAAGGGGGAGCTCTTTTATTTATAAAAATATTAAAGTTTATGCAACATGTCAAATCCATCCACAATTCCTTTTTCCCATTTTTGCACATGGGGTGGGGGTGTCACTTAACAGTGATAATTATTTAGAGCCAAGGTTTACACCACTGGGTAGCTAGGCTTGCATTGTTGTTCTTCCACACCACACTCTTGCACTCACACATTAACAATTCATATGTGCTATGTTTAATCTGGAAGTGGACATAGTCAGTAGGTGTTAGTGTTGATAAGTATACCTTACCGTGGCTACTGTGAAAAATAATCTTATAGTCTGTTATTTTCCCTGTATTATAACTTTATTTGCCTTATTTTGAGTGAATTCTCTAAAAAAGGCATAACTCAGTCCATTAAATATTTCTCTATTATATTTTTCACTGAAGTGGTTAACACGTTCTCTTTTTTCGCCTATCTCCCCTTTTTTCTTTCTTCTGTCTCTCTTCCCCTTCTTTCCCTTTCTTTTCTCTTATTCCATTCTTTCCCCTTCTTTCTTCCCTTTTCCTTATCTCTTTGTCTTTTTATTTTCCTTCTCTGTTTCATTAGATGCAACTTTCATTTTATCTGAAAGTGATGACACCTGTTAAAAGCCATTGTACCTCTTTATAGTGAGCATAAATATTTACATTCCGTTCTCTAAGAAGAAAACAGATCTCCCACTACTGGAGGTTTTGAAGTAGGAGAGTATAGATTCTGCTACATGGTCCATCTGTCATAAATGTCAATGTTCCAGACAAACTTAAAAATCAAAGAACTTGTTAGAATGACGGATTTGTTTCAGTGTCACTCGCCTGCCCATTGTTGGGAGCTTTTTGGTTTAGACAATGGTATAGGGTGAACCTTGTTTTTTTCTACACAATAAGAGAACCATACAAGGGGGTGCTGAAAAGTTCTAAGCCTGACCTATAAGGGAATGATGTGGAGCCATGAAACTTACAAGTTATTCAACACATTCACTCTGAAGTTCAACACACTTGGCACATTGTGTCTGAAGTTTCGGTAACCCTGCCAAAATAATGTCTGAAATCTGGTCACTGAAATACTGCTCCAGTGCTAAAATCACCTCCAAATCCCTCAAAAATTGCTGCAGTTTTAAACACTTTTTAAGATTTGGAAACAGGAAATAGTCAGATGGAGCAAGATCTGGTGAGTAGGGTGTATGGTCTGCACACTTAAACCACAATTTTGTCAAAAAATCCACGGTTTTGCCAGCCTTTTGAACAGGTGCATTATCTTGCAAAAAGAGAATTCCTTCTGCAGCTTCCCTCTCCTTTTTTCTTTCAATACCTCCTTTAATTGGCAGAGCAAGTTATGTAGTATTCTGCATTAACTGTTTGGCCCCTTGGGAGATAGTCATTACAACACCTTCCTGATCCCAAAACACTGTGGCCATGACCTTTCCTGCTGACTTTTGGGTGTTGAACTTCTTTGGCCTTGGTGAATCTGAGTGCCGCCATTGAATGGACTGTTGTTTTGTCTTAGGATCATAGTGGTGTAACCATGTTTCATCAACAATAACTAGTTGTTCCAAACAGTTGGCACCAGCTCAACAAAAGTGCCACAAAATCAGTTTGCAAGTGCCCATTCAACATTGTTTCTCATCAGCATTCAAACATTTGGACATCCATTTGGCTGACAGCTTCTGCATACCCAGATGCTTATGGATTACAAACCCAACACATTCCCTGGATATCTGTAGTGTCTCAGCAACTGTTTTAGCCAATATTCACTGATCTGCCAAAATCAGGTCATGGACATAGTCAACAATTTCACGAGTTGACACTGTTTGAAGTCTCCCAGACTTTGCTGCATCTTTGGTCTTGAAATCTCCATGCTGAAAGCCTGCACAGCACTTCTTCACAGTAGAGTAAGGAGGTCACTTGTCACTCAATGTTTGCATCATACATTCATGGATTTTCTTTGGAGGTTTTTTTCCACAGGAGTAAGAACTTCATGATGGCTCGGAGTTCTGCACTTGAAAATTCCACACTTTTTGTTGTCATTGTTCAATCAATGATCTGAATCAATGTCAAAACATATCATTACAATTCTGTAAACTGGAACTTTACAAGATGAAATAACCCTGTTTTCAGCTACAGAGGCAAAATAATGCTCAGAATTTAGAAAGATGGCCGGGCTTAGAACTTTTCAGCACCTCCTTGTACTTTATTAGACATCAAGCCTCTATGTTAATTGTGCAGCCCTCATGCATGGTGGACTAACAGTTCCTGCTCCAGCAGCTATCTTCTTTACTTTAAATGTAATGTCTTTTTCACTATTAAATTATACAGGCAGACCAGCCCAAAACCAGAGCTTACATTCATGATGTATGAGTACTGTCAGTCTTCTTCTTCTTCTTTCAGCTTTTCCTGGTTAGGGATCACCACAGCAGATCACCTGTCTGCTCATGATTGGCAGTGGAGTTTTACAATGTCGAGTTGCCAGCCAAGTGCCCAACCTTCCACAGAAGGCATACACACACACACGCATGCACACCTAGGGCCAATTTAGAGTGTCCAATCCACCTACAGCATGTCTGGGATGTGGGAGGAAACTGGAGCAACCAGAGGAAGCCCACACGACCACAGGGAGGACATGCAAACTCCACAAAGAAGGTACCCCAGCCGAGGATTGAACCAGAGAACCTCTTGTTACCACCACGGCCACCCATGTATGAGTACTGTCAATCCTGCCACATTATTTTCTTTCTAATCATCTGTTTTAATAAAGACATCCCTTATTTATCCTGCATTCATGACTTTGTTATTTTAAAATCAGGTTTATCTGTTTTTCATTTTTACCGCCTCGTTACATTTCCAGTTACCATTCCAACATTTATGTTGGAAAAAAAGCAGCTAAACAAAACAGATAAAAACTAACAATTAAGAGGACCTAAATAGTAGATCTCTTGTTTTTCCGTCCTCCTTCCTATTATTCCATCTATACTCACTTCTGGCATTTTGTCTGCTAAACTATTTACATCACTTTTTACAACGCTATATACACACCTTTTTCTACTTTTATTCAGTTTCATAAGTGCCATTATTTTTTTACATATCCTCCTGTACCATGCCTTTCCTTTTCCTGCCTCCCATTTTATGTAGAGCAGGTTTACAATATCTCATCGTCTGGTCTCCTTTCAGTCCTCATCTGACACCATGTGTTACCATTTAGACCTTACTCTTGTTAATACCCCCTCCCCTGGTATTTTCTTTTTTTCCCCACTGAGTAATGTTTCAGAATTTCCCCACCGGTTTGTGTCATAGCCTTGTGAGCCTTACTTACACTTTTCCTTTTTTACTCCTGTTAACAACCTTCCTGCTTTAATCATTTGGCGTTTCTTCCATTCTCCTCATCCATCCTTCCCACTTCCTTGTGTGTCCTTTTCCATTCCTATCTCGTCCTCTTGTAATTATTATCATCATCCTTCTCCTTTACTTCACTGTCAGTGGCACCATCTGCTCCAGCGTCCTTGTTACCACTTTCTTGAACACTCACCTTAGCAAACTTACTATTTTTTGCTTCTTCTTTTGCTCGTTTACTATATCCTAATCTGTATAATTTGCTGGTTACTGCTTTTAGTTTGTCTTACTACTAATCCTGAGGGCAATGTGCTCCCATCTCTTGTCTCAAATACTAGACTCACTCACAGTCATTAAGTCCTACTTACACCTCTGCTCTTAGCAGTAGAGTTTTTTGGGTGGGCTTTGATAACCTCCACACTCCTCCCTCTCCCATCTCAGTATTTTACACTGAGGTTAGTCTCAATACTCACTGTTTTATTATATACTATAGCAGAGGTTCCCAAAGTATGGGTCGTGAACCACTGGTGGGTTGCAACTGCTGATTTTAGGTGGGTTGCATCTGGCCAGAAGGCTTCAACATAAAAAAAAAAATACTTCTTAACACCATGGTGGTGGTATCTTCTCTTTGAAGAAGGACCATGTGTGCATCATACACCCACACACCAACATGGATGTAAACCCATTCTAGACTCGTGTACAGAATTTAAACTAGCCATTCCATTTATAGAAAAGGTAAGTGCATGTGTGAGGGTGTGTGTGCATAATTTAAACTAGTGGCTCTGTTTCTTTCTGCATGGAAGAGAAAGTGTGTGCATGTGTGTGTGTGTATGTAATTTAAACTAGCCATTCTGTTCATATGAGAGATAGTGTGTGTGTGTGTTGCTGTATGAGAGAGAAGGTGTGTCTGTGTGTGTGTATTGGTGCATGACAGAGAAAGTGTATGTATGTGTGTGTTGCTGTGTGAGAGGAGAGAGAAGGTGTGTGTGTGTGTGTGTGTGTGTGTGTGTGTGTGTGTGTGTGTGTGTGTGTGTGTGTGTGTGTGTGTGTGTGCATAAAGTGTGTGCGTGTGTGTGTTTGTGTGTGTGTGTGTGTGTGTGCATGTGTGTGTGAAAGCAGAGAAGGTAGGAGTGTGTGTGTGTGTGTGTGTGTGTGTGTGTGTGTGTGTGTGTGTGTGTGTGTGTGTGCGTGTGTGTGCGTGTGTGTGCGTGTGTGTGTGTGTGTGTGTGTGTGTGTGTGTCTGTTTAACATACCTCTGAAATGTCCAGATTTAGCCTCATAGTGTTGGCCTGTTTCTCATAAAATATGTGGTTTTGTGACAAATCACAGAGGACTGAAGTCACTAAATAATGACATACATATGAGTTTCAGACTTCATATCCTTCTGAAAATTCATGCCAACACAAATCCTGTTATTCTAGCAACTAAGGTAAAAAGTGAAATATTTAAATATATCCCCTATTTTTTGATCATTGTGTCCACATTATTGTAGGCTTTGTCCAGATTTTTTGCACTAAGAGGTTGAGAGGTATCATGGTATGTAATGCCCTAGTTACCAATTATTTGGTGCATTTTAAGGGGTGATAGGAGTTCTGCATTCCTGAGTGTGCCCTCCTATGTATAAGATGCCTAGTTACTATGGATTTGTTCGATTCTCAAATATTCCCTATTGCAATATTACCAGCTTACCAATTTTTCTTTAATGTGATGTAGGCAATTAATTATTCAAGGTCAGCAGGCACTGAATTTGTAGATGAAACACTGAAATGTAAAGTGGTTTACCAGTAGAAACCACTTCATTAGTTACAGATCTCTTTAATGTGGAATTATTCGGATGAATTTTACTTCTGCAGAAATTATGCTTATTGACTGATACTGGTGGATTGTAATGACAGTAGTTTCAGTAGCCTTTTATGGTTAAAAGCTTCTGAAATGGGCAGTTTTGTTATTTTTGGGTCATACGTTTTGTTTCATTGCTTACTGGAAAAATGTTCAAAATTACAAATGTAAAGCATACTCTAACAAGTGGTGCTCTATTATACAAGGAATATAATTTAATACAATCAGAAAGGTGAATCAAAGAACACATACATGTATGCACGGCCCTAAAAATGTGTGCAAGGAGGCTGTGGTTTGAAAATAGCACAAAGATAAACGTAATTCTCCAGTGGCTAGATGCATTTTATTTGAGTGTGGGTTTTAATGCTGTTTCAATGAATGTGAGTTTAAATGGCAGATAAATTTACTGCTTATGCTAAGTCTGTTCTCATTTTGATGCTTCATTGTTTATTTAGCAAATGGCAATCAGTGTTTGTGCATTTTATTGGAATATATGTAATCATTGTAGAAGAAAATAAGAAAAGAGGTTTGAACAGTGTTCATGGTAAATGGGAAGAAATAGCCAAGTAATTGAACACTGGTATGGCTGAGGAGGGGACTACTCTGGGGGAGCTCAATCTATTACCCTGCCTATGGCCCCATTTGATCATGATCTGGCTCCATTAATAATTAAAGTACATCACATACATCTGGTCATCAAACTCTTTTTTCCACACTAACCCCTTTACTAGAAACTGAACCAGAGCTTTGCTAAGATGTGTTATAGCATCTGGAAGTTAAAAAAACATTTCAAAACTTCCACCCTTCTAGGGTAGCAATTAGTTCACCCCGAAGGACAATACAGTAGGATTCCTAGGTCTGATTTTTACAGTTTGTCTCTGGCTGCAATCAGAACTGTAAGATACAATCTTTATGGCCTAAACTAGGTAATTTAATTTCAGACTATTTTTCAAAGTTAGCTCGACTGAGATTAACCTCTTCTCTTCCAATATCCTCTGACATACAAGTGTATTTCTTTTCTGTCCAACATGAACCACTTTTGGTACATTTTTTAACACAAGCAGCTTTACAAATACATTTTGAACACAAGCACCTGTACAAATCAGTTTGATATACAAATGACATATAATTCTTTACAAAATTCCAGCTAGCTATGCTGGCATATGTTACACATCCACTGCCCTACTTCTACTGGCATGGCTGTCAAAACCTCACATAATCAGACCTCTCCTTCCTTTGAAGACTCAAACTAGTTTCTCAAGTGACCCTGGAGATATGTTGCTTGAGAGACATGAGCCTGTCTTGAAGCACATTAACCCATACCCTGTTTTGAGAGTCCATCTGTGTTGGCATTGCTGACCCCACTACAGTGCTGCACTGCCACATCATATACCTGCAACCATATGATCCACCTTAATAACTTGGCATTTTGCTGGCTGGCTCATCGTAGCCATGTTAAGGGATTGATGTCTGTAACTACAGTGAATTTACTTCCATAGCTAGGATACTGCTACCCCTTCCACTGAGGTGTCAGTCCAAGCCTCACTGAGGAAATCAGTCACCAGATCTCCCTTAGGATTGAAGTTTCTGCAGTGCCCATATTATGGCTAGGCATTCTTTTTTACTGCTGCATAACATTCTTCCCTAGGTTGGAGTCTATGCCTGAGATAAACCACTGGATACTCTTCTCCCTTTGAATAAACCCATGATTCGAAGCATCCACCTGTACAACAAATTCTTTGCTATAATCTGGACTGTCTAACACAGGGGGGTCCTCCCAAATCCCCTTTAAGATTTTTAAATGCCTGCTCACAGGCTGGGGTCCACACTATCTTATCTGGCCTGTATTCCCTCATCAGGTCTGTGAGGAAAGCAGCTATGGTGCTATAATTGGGAATGTACTTTCTATAGTACCCCTCTGTCCACAAGAATGCCCTCAGCTGCTTTTTGGTAATAGGGGGGGGGGCATGCCTGAACAGCTTCCACTTTGGCAGGTTCTGGCCTGGTCTTACCACTCCCTACTCTATGTCCCAGGTAGGACATTTCTACCATACCCACTTTACACTTACTGGGCTTAATGGTCAACTCTGCCCTTTGCAGTCTGCCTAGGACTTTCCTGACATGTTGAACATGCTCTTGCCAGGAATAGCTGTAGACAGCAATATTGTCCAAGTAAGCAAGAGCATAATCTCCTGCTCCTGCTAGGATATGATCTACCAGCCTCTGGAAGGTTGCTGAGCATTTGTCATCCCCAAGAGAATCTTTGTGAACTTGTAAAGTCCGAAAGGAGACATAAAGGCTGACCTCTCTCTAGCTGTGGGAGTCAAGGGCACTTGCCAGTAGCCCTTGGTCAGATCAATACTGGTCAGATACTTAGCCCCACCCAGCTGCTCTAAGGCTTCATCTCTCCTAGGCTTGGAAGTAAGCATCTGACTCTATGTGACTATTTAGTTTTTTTGTAGTCCACATAGAACCTGATGCTGCCATCTTTCTTTGGTACCACCACCACTGGGGAGGCCCAGGGACTGCCAGATTTCTGGATTACTCCCAGTTCCAACATTTCCTGCATCTCCACCCTCAGACTCTGTTTGACTCACTCAGGCACACTGTAAGGGGCCTGCTTGATAGGCCTTTGGGAGCCTGTATCAACATGGTGCACCCAGGTTTCCCAATGAACATGCCCCCAAACTCCTGTAACACTGCTTGGATTTCTCAAATCTGGGTAGGTGATAGCCGCTAGGATACTGCTACCCCTTCCACTGAGGTGTCAGTCCAAGCCTCACTGAGGAAATCAGTCACCAGACCTCCCTTAGTCTAATCTTGCCATCCACTGGAAATTGCCAGCACCAGGGACTATCTATCATGGTAAGGCTTCATCATGTTAACATGGTATAATTTGTACTTCTGTCTCCTGCCTAGCAGGTTTACCATGTAATTAACATCACTGACCTTCCTTACCACTTTGAAGGGTCCCCCCCCCCAAGTTGTCTGCAGCTTGTTGTGTCTGACAGGAATGAGCATCATAACCTGCTGTCCCACAGCATACTCTGAGGCTCGAGCATTCCTGTCATACCAGACATTTTTCTGCTGCTGGGCTTCTGCCAGATTCTCCTGGACCAAGCCTATGAGCTCCCTAAGCCTTGTCTTGAGGGAGCTTGTCATATGCCACAACAGACTCTTTGTGGGATCCCCACTCAACCTCCCACTCATCATAAATCAAATCTAAAGGCCCCCTCACCCTATGCCCATGCAGCAACTCAAAGGGTAAAAAAACCTGTGGATTCCTGTGGTACCCCTCTCTATGCAAACAGCAGATGGGGTAAATATTTGTCCCACTCTCTCTTAAACTGGTCTGCAAATAACCATAGCATGGTCTTTAGTGCAGAGTTTAACCTTTCGACAAGACCATTAATCTTGGGGTGGTAGGAGGTGGTCTTTAGGTGATTCACCCCAAAGCGCTCCCACAGAAAAGCCAGCAGGTGTGATATGAAACCAGCACCTCTGTCAGTCAGTATTTCACTCAGGAAACCTACGCTGTTGAAAATCTCTAACAAAGCATTTGACACTTCTCTGCCTCGATGAAGGACAGAGCCACGTCCTCTGGGTATCTAGTAGCATAATCTACTGCATTCAGGATATACTTCTTCCCTGTGGAACTTGGGGTACTCAGAGGCCCCACAATATTCATAGCTACCCTCTGAAATGGCTTCTCAATCACAGGGAAAGGCATCAATGGAGCTTTGACTAACTTGCCTACTTTACTGCTCACAGGTCCTGCAGTCCCTGTTACATCCCTTGGAATCCCAGGCCAATAAACGTTCTGCATAATACATCTCTTGGTATGCTTTATGCCCATATGACCTGCAAAAGGAATGTCATGGGCTATGGCTAGAAGTACCAGATGGTAGGATCTAGGCACTACCAACTTCTGTATTACCTTACCCTCTAGCCCTCCCTCAGGGGTCCACTCTCTATACAGTAATCCTTTGTCCAATGCAAAAGTTTGCTGGAGTGCCAAATAAGGGCCCAAGTCCAAATGGAGCCAAATAGTTTTATTTTCACTAAACAAGTGATAAAAACAAAGGAAACAAGTTGCATAAACGCTAACACTTCTTGATGCGTTTTTGTACACCTTCCTCAGATGCAAATACCGTCTGTTAAAAATTCAAAAATTTTATATACACCTGTTAACTCTAAAACAAATTGACTGTTATACCATTATCCAATAGGATTAATCTCTGTATAATACATCAGTTATTTGTAGAACTCATAGCAAAAAACCTATACTTTTTGTATTGTAAAACAAGTTGATAGGTAAACCACTGTTGTACATCTATCTTGGGTCCCAATAAATAACCTTAAATAGTTAAAACATATACTTTAAAAAATGAAAATGTTTAAAACAATGTGTTTATAAAAACAATGGGTTTATAAAAACATCCATTATGAGCTTTCATCATTTCAATAAAATTGCATATATAAGGGTGCCCTCTGGTGGTAAATCACAATTTTGCAGCCCTTAATTTGAGCACTGGAAGAATGGATAACACATCATTCAAACCTGGAATTTTTGTAGCTTCCAAAAAAATCTGCCAGAATAGTTCTCGATATACTAATTTGGCTTCCCACATACCCCCTCTGATTTCCTTGGGTACAACCTCTAGGACAAAGAATGTAAAGGAGGCCTGTTCACATATTTGTTTGTGAAGGAATAACTGGTGACTCTGGTGTTATTAGGCAAGTTATAACCAGGGAGTGGGATAGGTTCAGAGAATTTTCAGATTTGGACATTGCACATAAAGAACCTTTAAAATTTATATACAGAAAGGACATGAACATAAAGAATTTATTTGAGTTTGGGAAGAACACCAATCAAAAAGGTAGATCAGGGAAAACGTGTACTTTTAAATGTGGGAGTTGTTCACAGTGCCCACACATACATAATACATCTTATATAGAAGTACCAAGTAGAAATAGGACAATTACAAGTACCTGTTATTCCAATTGCAATACAAACGGAATTATTCACCTAGCAACCTGCCAGATATGTAATTCATTTTATGTAGGGAAGACGGAAAGGAAATTAAAATTGAGAATCTACGAACATTATTATGAAATTAAAAAACAAAATGTTAATAATGATTTATTCCATCACAAACAAATATGTGAACAGGCTTCCTTTATATTCTATGTCCTAGAGGTTGTACCCAAGGAAATCAGAGGGCTATGTGGGAAGCCAAATAAGAATATCGAGAACTATTCTGGCAGATTTTTTTGGAAGCTACAAAAATCCAAGGCTTGAATGACATGTTATCCATTCTTCCAGTGCTCAAATTATGAGCTGCAAAATTGTGATTTACCACCAGAGGGCAGCCTTATATATACAATTTTATTGAAATGATGAAAGTTCATAATGGATGTTTTTATAAATCCATTGTTTTTATAAACACATTGTTTTAAACATTTTCATTTTTTTAAAGTATATGTTTTAACTATTTAAGGTTATTTATTGGAACCCAAGATAGATGTACAACAGTGGTTTACCTATCAACTTGTTTTACAATACAAAAAGTATAGGTTTTTTGCTATGAGTTCTACAAATAACTGATGTATTATACAGGGATTAATCCTATTGGATAATGGTATAACAGTCAATTAGTTTTAGAGTTAACAGGTGTATATAAAAGTTTTCAATTTTTAACAGAGAGTATTTGCATCTGAGGAAGGGGTACGAAAACGTATCAAGAAGTGTTAGCGTTTATGCAACTTGTTTCCTTTGTTTTTATCGCTTGTTTACTGAAAATAAAACTATTTGGCTCCATCTGGACTCGGGCCCTTATTTGACACTCCAGCGAACTTTTGCATTGGTTTTGGTGTAGTTCCAGTTCACCTTTCATCTCATTTTGCTTTTTGGTTTGAGTAATCCTTTGGCCCAGTATATAGACATCCCTTTTCCTTGAGAATCAGGTGCCTCCCTAGCTACATCCCTCAAGTCTCATAATGTAGGGTCCGAGAGCTGAGCCTGTCTCAACTCTACCTTTGTGACCCTTCCCAGTTCCCCTTCCACGGGAAGTCTGATATCCTCTGACAGCAGTGCCTCACTGTCAGTCTGGGTACTACCACTCACCTCTGCCCTTGCAGTCAATCTGTTCAAGGGAACATCAGTACCTACCAGCAGCTGTGGCTCACCTTCAGGTTCACTGTTACAGGGTAGCTCCCTCCCTGAAATAGTCACATCACTAGCCATGGCTTCAGGTGTGGAGTCTGTCTGGTTCTCCACCAGGCTGCCAGCCCCACATGCCTGTCTCCAAGCCTGACTGTGTGCAACTGTATGCACACAAGGTAATGCGTTATCAAAGTCATCCCCTATTAAGACATCTGCAGAGATATTGTGAAACACACCTACTTGCTTACTTCCTTTTCCACCCTTCCAGTCAAGGTGAACCCTGGCCAAAGGCATTTGGAATGGGATCCCTCCTAAAGCTCTGACTGCAGTGGATTGACCAAGCAAGTATTGATTCTCTTTAACCACTGCAAGTTTCACAATGGTTATGTCAGAGGCTGTGTCTCTCATAGCAGTGGCCTGCTTTCCATCCAGTAAGATAGGATATAAACTCCGGTGATAATCTAGTACCCCTGTTGTCTCCAGAAAATTTACCACTGGTATACTTTTATTCCTACTTGCTGGCTTCCCCACTTTTGTTCCCCACCTTGCTTCCATGGATCTCTATATGCTACATGGCCCACTGATTACATTTAAAACATCTAAGTCTTGATCTTGGCTGTGTATCAAGAGCTAGTGGCTTCCCCTGTTACTGGTAGACTCTGTTGGGATGGTTTAGGCTGCCCACCATGGGATCCCTTATATCCATGTGCACTGGGTATCTCCTTCTTGTGCAGTGATGCCCTGCTTGCTAAGTAGAGATCCCCCTTTCCCCCCCAGTTCATTTGCAGAGTTACACTTCCAGTCTGCCAACCAAATTCTCATGGCCTCAGGGAAATTAATAAGGGCTTGTTCCCTCACCAAAAGGTCTTTCAGCCTTTCAAAAGTGGTGACCTGACACCCACTCACCCACCTTTAAAAATAAGTGCTTAATTTAGCAATATAATCACATACACTTTCATCTGCCTTGCATCTATGCTCATGAAACATTTTTCAGTAAGTTTCAGTTGTTAACTTGAAACATTCCAATAAACATTATTTTAATTTATCATACTTTAAACAATCAGTATCAGGCAATTTATAAACAGCAGTTACAGCTTTACCATGAAGTAAGGGGGTCTGGAACCAAACCCAGAGCCCTTGGTCATCATTATAATGTTTATATACTCTCAAATATATGAAAAAAAAACTATCAAATATATAGGTTCATAGGTTCATAGGTAGGTACTAGGCTATCAGCCCAAGGGCCTAAGTAAGCCTAGCCAACAAGGTTCCCTGGCTTACACCACCCAAGAAAGTTAATTTCCTGTTCCCCTGTCGAGCAGAGCTGCAGAAGTGATCCTCGGGATGTATTTCCTATTTCCCATCCACTCATCAAGGTTTTTCTTGAAGAGTGCTAATGAGAAACTTTGCTTGACATAGATGGGTACCTTGTTCCAGAGTATAGGAAGTCTCTGGGATAGGAGTCTATCCTTCCAGCATGTCCTGTTTATTATGGTGACAAGGTTTAGGACCCTAGGGCATGTAGCTTGGAGGGATTGGGATTTCTTTAGGTGTAGCATGTCAAACAGCTCTGGGATTAACATAGCTTTATATGTTAGGCAGAGATCTCCTCAGAGTAGGCGATATGCTACAGAGTAAAGCTGGAGTTTTTTGAGACAGTCAGTGTAGGGCATCTGTTTGAGGTCAGTAATCCTCTTTGTGAGGTACTTCTGTGGCCTTTCCAGCTGCTGCAGATGTCTTGTGAGGTACATTCCAAAAGGGGCATTGTACTCTATAATGGGTCTAATGAGTGGCGAGTAGAAGGAAACAATGACCTCTTTTTTCCTGGACAAGAACCCTTTTGTGATGAGGTGTGCCACATAGAAGGATTTCCTGACTACTGTGGCGATGTGATTATCAAAGGAGAGACTATTGTCCACCTAGGTCCCAAGGTCTTTTATCACACATTCAGCATTAAGTAGACTGCCATTTATGTGGTAGTTCATGGGTACAGAGTTTTTACAAAAGGGGATGAAAATGCACTTTTTGGCATTGAGCTTGAGGCCATGCCTCTGACAACAGGCTCAGTGAGGCCCTTCTGTGGGATGTTCACATCATTTGGGGACTCAACTATGGCTCCTAGTTTGCAGTACTCTGTGAACTTCATTAGCCAGAGGCCTTCTGTGTTAGCCTGTACTTCATAGAAGTAGATACCAAACAGGAGAGGTCCCAGGACTGAATCCTGTGGTACTCCACTTGTCACTGGTTTGAAGTCACATTTGGAGTCTGCAACTTTTACAGTGTGGGTTCTGTCAGTGAGCCAGTTGGCAACCCATCTTGCGACATAGGGATTGTTACCTACTTTAGTGAGTATAGCAATAATTCCAGAATAGGGGATGGTGTCAAAAGCCTTGGTGAGGTCAAGATAGGCTCTGTGAACCACCATACCAAATGAGGAAACAGTAACTAATGGGCAGCATGTGTGTGAAACCTAAAAGGCACAAAACACAGTAAAAAGTCAGATCATGCCATAAAAATGGCTAAAATTATTTTATTGTCCATATCGGTTTTGACAAGATAGCCTTCATCGGTGGAATACCTTTGAACAGTGAACACTCATTCTTACATAAATAGACCCATCCACCAGTGGAAAGTGCAGCCCTCCCCACCACACAAATTAAAAGCAACACCTCCTTCAATTAACACAAATAATAATTGTAATTCAATACATAAAGTAGAAATACAAATCATTACAAGGAATACATGCAGAAAAAAGTACAGCACTATAAATGGTCATTTAATCCAGGTGGGAAAAGCCCCACCAGCTTTATAATCCAAAAATGTTCTTTCCTATTCAGGATACTATGCCATCCCTGCACATTATTACTATTACCAGCAATTCTGTCAATGATCATAAAGAAATTCTGCATTCATATGCATCAGGCAGTGCCTGTATATGGCATTTGTTTCTGTTATATCGTGGTAAGGAAGGAGACCACACGGTTTATAGAGTTGTAAGGCCTTTCTTTATTAAGAGCCTCCAGGTGCGCACCCATGCTTCTTCACACAACTTCTGCAAGTCATACACTACACTGAACCAACAGGTTACCAGAGAATATAGAACCAACAGTACATGCTGAATTCCCCACAGCGCCCCTACAGTACAACAACCACATTACCAGCCCGAATACTACATTCCTCCCCTTTTAAGCTAAGACATACTGTCTTACATAAGCAAAACTAGGGAACAAGTTCCACAATGCATTTAATCATTTACTTGTATATAACAGGCTAGTTATTAACTGGTTACCATACCATCTACTATTTTTTTAAGGCTGGTAATCTATACATGCACTTTTGTTAACATTGATAGTCCTTCAAGTAACTAGGTTTAACCAGCACACGCTTAGAACGGCGCAGTGGTACCACCTTAGGTGACTCTGGTGTCACTTTTACCACTTCAGGTATCGGTGTGTCCTTCCCTGGAACAGTTGGATCTTCAGAAACCTCTCCTTCCACGTTCTGGTGGTCTCCCTCGATTTGCGATCCTCCTGCCACTGCGAGCCCTGGTTCCGAACTTAACGGTAGTTCTGAGGCTAGCAGTTCCATGGCATCCTTCTTCTGTTCGCTCCGTAGAATTTGGTCTACATGTCTCCTCACCAAGAAATCTCCATTCAAACTCACCTGGTACGATAATGGACCTGTGCTCTTGACAATGAACCCTGGAATCCACTTAGGTCCATAACTGAAATTTCGCGTCATCACTGCATCTCCCTCCAGAAAACGTCTCTCTCTCCGTCGTCGATCATGACATTCTTTTTGCCTCCACTGGGTCCCCTCTACCTTAGCTCGGACATTTGGATGCACTAGATCCAGCGTGGATCTTAATCTACGTCCTTGCAACATCTCGGCAGGTGACAAACCCGTGGTAGATTGAGGTGTAATATGGTAGTTGAATAACACCCTTGATACTTTTGCTGCTATACTTCCTTCTCCAGACTTTTTCATCATTGCTTTAAAAGTTTGGACATCCCTTTCAGCACAACCATTTGAAGCTGCATGGTAGGGTGCTGATGTGATGTGTACGATGCCATTTTTTCTCAGAAAACCCTTGAACTCTTCACTCGTGAAACATGAAGCATTATCGGATACAATAGTCTCTGGTAGTCCTTGACTACTGAAACTCCTCCTCAAGCATTCAATGGTAACGAGAGAAGTGGGTGTCTTGACTTGATATGCATCCATCCATTTCGAATGAGCATCCATGATTATCAAAAACATGGCCCCCATGAATGGTCCTGCATAGTCTATATGAAGTCTCTGCCAAGGTCTACTCGGCCACTCCCATGGATGTAGTGGCGCCGCCACCGGCAAGTTGCGATGTTGTTGACATGTTTTACACTCATTCACAACGACTTCAATCTCGTGGTCCAATTTTGGCCACCAAAAATAACTTCGAGCTAAAGCTTTCATTCGGGTAATGCCCACATGACCTTGGTGTAACTGCTGTAAAAGTGCCCGTCTTCCTGGGGACGGAATTATCACTCGTGCCCCCCACAATACGCATCCATCTTGCACACTCAGCTCTGTTTTCCTCACCTCATAAGGTCGAAAAACTGGATCCGTTTGTTGGACTGGCCAGCCTTGCTGGACCCACTGAAACACTCTAGCAAGCACTGGGTCTTTGTGTGTCCAAACTCTCAGTTCCTTAGCAGACACCAATGTTATATCTTCCATCATCAAAACTCGGTCCTCCGCTTCCTGTTCTTGAAGATGCCCTGGTATCGGCAACCGACTTAGTGCATCTGCATTACTATGGTGTTTTCCAGGCTTATAAACAATCTCGTATTGGTAAGCTCTCAACGTTACAGCCCATCTCTGAATGCGGGGAGAAACCATCTGCGGCACTGCCTTCATCTCGTTGAACAATGACAACAAAGGCTTATGATCAGTGCAAATAGTAAACTTCCTCCCATAGAGGTATTTGTGAAATCGCTTGATTCCAAACATCACAGCCAAACCCTCTTTATCTAACTGGGAATAGTTTGACTCCGCTGGTGTCAAAGTCCGTGACATGAACCCAATGGGTCTCTCTTGTCCATCTGGCATCCGGTGTGCCAACACAGCCCCTAATCCATAAGGTGAGGCATCACATGACAAAATTAAGTCCTTGTGACTATCGTAGTGCACTAAAACCTCTGAAGATTGCATTAGTTCCTTTGACTTTTCAAATGCTCTGTCCTGTTCCTCTATCCACGACCACTGAGCCTCCTTCCTTAACAACTTATGTAAAGGAGCTAACAGGGTTGACAGATTTGGCAGGAACCTGTTATAATAGTTGAGTAAGCCTAAATAGGCTTTCAGTTCTGTAACATTTGTGGGTGCTGGTGCCTGTTGAATGGCTTCCACTTTATTTGGCAGGGGGTGTAGGCCTGATGCATCCACCTTGTAGCCCAAGAATTCTGCTTCCTTTGCCATGAAAGCACATTTACTCCGCTTCACCCGTAGACCTGCCTCTCGCAGTCGTCTCAGCACCTCATTCAGCGTCTCCAGATGCTCTCGAATGTTCCTTCCCGTCAACAGGATATCGTCTAAATACACAGCCACCTTCGAAATTCCTGCCACCAGTCCCTCCATTATTCTCTGGAAAATAGCTGGACTCGAGGAAACCCCAAAAGGTAAACGATTGACTTGGAACAAACCTTTGTGTGTGTTCAGGGTAACATATGCCTTTGACCCTTCTTCCAGCACTACTTGTTGATATGCCTGACTGAGGTCCAGTTTACTAAACCTTTCACCTCCCGACAGCTTTTCAAACACATCCTCCACCTTTGGCAAGGGATACTGCTCCAGCTTTGAGACTTGGTTCACTGTTAACTTGTAGTCACCACATATGCGTACAGTACCATCTGGCTTTAATACTGGAACAATTGGTGCGGCCCATTCCGCAAACTTTACTGGCTCAATTATACCTTGCTTAGTGAGTCTCTCTAACTCAAGCTCAACTTTCTTCTTCATCGCATATGGTACAGGACGGGGTTTGTAAAATCTTGGCGTTACGTTTTCTTTCACGTGTATTTTTGCTGGTGGACCCCTCCAGGTCCCCAGTTCCTCTTTGAATACTTCTTCATTGTTCCCTAACACCTCTTGCAAGGTCAGGCCCGGCTGTTCTACTTTATGGAGCTGTAGGCAGCCCATGTCCAGCTCCTTTAACCACACCCGGCCTAGCAGGTTTGGTCCCTTACCTGCTACCACCATGACTGGCAACTCTTTGACTTGGTCTTTATATTTTACCTTCATTTTCACCATTCCCAACGTGGGAACTATTTCACCCGTGTAGGTTTTCAAAGTCACTGAACAGTCCTGCAGCTTACGAGCTTCTCTGGGCCATAACTTCCCATACTCAGCCTTTGACAGAACTGTCACACTACACCCCGTATCCACTTCAAACTGTACCATTTAAGTCCAACTGGGTTTTAATGGGCTCAACTCTTTCCCACCTGGCCTCTTTCACGTTAAACATTGTGAACACTTCTTCGGCTCCCCTGGTTTGTTGATCTGTACCTTCACGCATGTGGTGTGCATACTGCCGTTTATTTTTTTTGTTTCCCTTCCTTTCCATCATACTGCTTTTTTCCTCCCCCTTTTTCGGCTGATCCCCAGAGGGTATTGAGCGGCACATTTTCTTTACATGGCCCTTTTTCCCGCAAGCATGACATTTTACAGTTAAAAAAACGACAGTTCCATGACAAATGTTCACCTCCACACCTGTAACAAACATACTGACCAGATTTCCCTTGTGAATTATGCTCCATAACCACTTTATGCACTGGCAGTGGGGTCACACTCCTGCTTCCAACCCCTTCCGTGGTTTTCTGTTGTAAATCACGAATGTCTTTAGTCGCTGTCTCTATGGCCTGTGCCAACTTCAAGGCCTTTTCAAACGACAAGTCAGGCTCCGCTAACAGTCTGCGTATGCGGTCGTCTGCAATGCCACATACGAGCCTATCTCGTAGCATTTCGGTCAGTCTGTCCCCATAATCACAATGTTGTGCCAGTTCCCTCAACACTGCGACATACTCCATTACCGTTTCATTAGCCATTCTAGTCCTTGAATTTAACTTGAACCTCTGGACTATTGCACTCGGCTTCGGGTTATAATGTGACTGAAGTAAACTCGTCAACTCTGTGAACGATTTGTCCCCCGGTTTATCCGGACTCAATAAGTTCCTCATCAGACTGTACGTCTTACTGCCCACCGAGCTTAGCAATATGGCTCGCTTCCGACCCGCTTCCATTATCTGGTTTGCCTCAAAAAAATGTTCCAACACTTCACAATACTCCTCCCAGGTCTGTGTCTGACAGTCGTATGCAACTAGTGACCCCAACATGGAACCAGACATCACTCCAGCAGGCCCCGTCTCTTCGTCGTCCGACATGAACTACAGCTCACCAGGTTACTCACAGCGGACTCGGAGGCATCCCATCTGCTCGTCGCCAATATGTTATATCGTGGTAAGGAAGGAGACCACATGGTTTATAGAGTTGTAAGGCCTTTCTTTATTAAGAGCCTCCAGGTGCGCACCCATGCTTCTTCACACAACTTCTGCAAGTCATACACTACACTGAACCAACAGGTTACCAGAGAATATAGAACCAACAGTACATGCTGAATTCCCCACAGCGCCCCTACAGTACAACAACCACATTACCAGCCCGAATACTACAGTTTCCCATTTATTACGTATGTCACTACGATGTTCAGACATACGTATTCTTAGTGGACGAGATGTCTGACCAACATAAAAGGCTAAACATTTACAAGTAGCGAAATAAATAATTTACAAGTAGCAAAATAAATAATCCTGTCAGTTCCACAATTCCCAAAGAATTTGATGTCATACACTTTACTGGTGTTTTTACTAGTAAATTGTTTCAGTTTACTTACATAACGGCATGAAGAACAATGTCCACAAGGGAAGGTGCCATAAAGAGTATCCTCGGACAGGGTGAGTTGTTGGTATATATCACCCCACTACCGGTATGTTTAAAGTGGAAAAAGTAGGAACCCAACGTTTTGCCTTTCCTAAATGAAAATTGAAATCTGGTCCCTAAAATGGATCATAAGTTGTCATTTGCCAAAAGAATATTCCAATGTTTGTGAATAGTGTCTTTGATGATGTTAGTATTTTGCCCATAAGTGGTAATGAACCTGATGGTATCGGCCCTAATTTTAGCCTTCTAATCCAATAGGGACATCCTGTCTTGGTTACTAGCCCAATTACTGGCAGAAATGATGTCAAAGTCCCTGTATCCTCTATTCCGAAATCTATCAAAGAGGTCCTGCTGAGAAGAGTCATATTCCTCTTGAGTGGAACTAATTCTCTTCATATGAAGAAATGGATTTTGGGATGTTGCGGATGGTATGGCTAGGATGTAAACTGGTAGCATGAAACAGGTTATTATATTGAGGGTATTTATGAAAAACTTTGGTACTCAGAGTATTGTTCAGGTTTCTCCGAACGGTGACATCCAAAAAATTGATTTTGTTAATATCCGAGCTCAAAGTGAACTCAATACTCCACTTATTATCATTAAGGTATTGGACAAACTCGAGAAGAAAACCCACATCTGCTCGCCATACCATCCAGCAAACATCCAGATATCTCCGCCAGATGTCAAATTCATCAATATACAAGTAATGAGAGGAATCATATATTAGTTGCTCTTCCAAAAAGGCCATGAACAAATCTGCATAGATCGGTGCAAAGGAGGCACCCATCGTGTTACCCTGAATCTGCCAATAACATTTCCCCTGAAAATAAAAAAACATTTTTATTCAGCACATGCTCAGCCATACACAGGAGCAAAGTGTTGAATCCAACAGGATATAAACTGGCATGCACCAGCCAAAATTGTAAGGCTTGAAGACCGGCCCAATGGGAGATGTTTGTATACAGGGCCTTGACATCAAATGTATGAAGGAGCCACCCAGGTTCAAGCTGTGTTTCCGACAAAATTTTCTAAAACTGTGTGGTGTCTTGTATGCATGCCCTGATAAGCATAAAAAGGGGTTTAAGATATTGGGTCAAAAAGGCCAAGAGAGGTTCAGTCAATGAACCAATTTCTGAAACAATGGGCTGACCTAGTGGTTTAGTCAAAGATTTGTGAATTTTGGGCAAGAGGTACATGATTTGCTTCTGGGGATCCCTGACAGGTAAATGAGATTTGACCACCTCCGTAATGATACCCTCATGAAACTTATATGGTATCTGACCTATATGATTTTTGCCATAGACTTAACCTTAAATAGTTTTTTTCCAGCAACAATTCTCAAAGATCTACTGAGTTCAGATTCCGTAAGTCCAATTTTCAGCCACCTATTAATAAACATGTTTCCATCTTTTTACAGGCTGTGCTCAAAGATTTACATTTCAACACTGGTGAGTCCTTGGTATTGGGTCATAATCTAACTATTGGGCAAAATAAAGCATTACAGGAGCTTAAGGACAATCATAGGGTGGTCATTGTACTTGCAGACAAGGGAGGGGCAGTAGTCATATTGGACACGGATTATTATCTTGACAAGGGTAAGGGACAGTTGTCCAACCCACGTCACTATATGGCTATGCCCTTGGGTCTCACATTAAATTTTAAGAAGGACATTGATTCATTTCTGAGTCAAGCTGTGGATGAGGGTATCATTACAGAGGTGGTCAAATCCCATTTAACTGTCAGGGTTCCTCAGAAGCAAATCATGTACCTCTTTCCCAAAATTCACAAATCTTTGACTAAACCACCCATTGTTTTAGGGATTGGTTCATTGACTGAACCTCTGTCGGCCTTTTTGACCCAATATCTTAAACCCTTTTTGAACCTTATCAGGGCATGCATACAAGACACCACACAGTTTTTGAAAATTTTGACGGAAACACAGCTTGAACCTGGGTGGCTCCTTTGTACATTTGATGTCAAGGCCCTGCATACAAACATCCCCCATTGGGCCGGTCTTCAAGCCTTACAATTTTGGCTGGAGCATGCCAATTTATATCCTACTGGATTCAAAACTTTGCTCCTGTGTATGGCGGAGCATGTGCTGAATAAAAATGTTTTTTATTTTCAGGGGGAATGTTATTGGCAGATTCAGGGTACCGCGATGGATGCCTCATTTGCACCGAGCTATGCAGATTTGTTCATGGCCTTTTTGGAAGAGCAACTAATATATGATTCCTCTCATAACTTGTATATTGATGAAACTGACATCTGGAGGAGATATTTGGATAAATGCTGGATGGTATGGCGAGCAGATATGGGTTATCTTCTTGAGTTTTTCCAATACCTTAATGATAATAAGTGGGATATTGAGTTCACTTTGAGCTCGGATATTATCGAAATCAATATTTTGGATGTCACCGTTCGGAGAAACATGGACAATACTCTGAGTACCAAATGTTTTTCGTAAATGCCCTCAATATATTAACCTGCTTCATGCTGCCAGTTTACATCCTAGCTATACCATCTGCAACATCCCAAAATCCCAGTTTCTTCGTATGAAGAGAATTAGTTCCACTCAAGAGGAATATGACTGTTCTCGGCAGGACCTCTGTGATAGATTTTGGAATAGGGGATACAGGGACTTTGAGATCATATCTGCCAGTAATTAGGCTAGTAACCAAGGCAGGATGTTCCTTATAGGTTCATAGGTTCATAGGTTCATACTAGGCTATCTGCCCTAGGGCATTTATAAGCCTAGCCAGAGTATGTTTGGCTTTCGCCACCCATTTTGAATTAATTTTGCTATGCCCTTTTTCGAGGTTAGTATACTGTGCCTCTGTCTAACAGTGACACAGAAGTGATACCCGGGGTAAACCTATGATCTCCCATCCACTCATCAAGATTCCTCTTGAAGAGAGTCAATGAGGGACTCTGCCTAACCTGGACTGGAATTTTATTCCATAGTGAAGGGAGCCTCTGGGTTATGAATCTGTCCCTCCAGCATGTCCTATTTATTTCAGTGCTGAGGTTCAAGTCTCTCGAGCATGTAGCTCGATGGGATTTGGATTTTTTGAGGTGCAGCATGTCCCTTAATTCCGGGTTGGACATGGCCTTATACGCCAGGCACAGGTCACCTCTGAGCAGGCAGTATGCCACTGAGTAGAGCTGGAGTTTCTTTAACCAGCAGCATATGGCATCTGTTTGAGCCCTTTGATCCTCTTGGTGAGGTACTTTTGGGGTCTTTCCAGTTGCTGCAGGTGTTTGGTAAGGTACTTCCCAAAAGGGGCATTGTACTCGATTATGGGCCTGATGAGGGATGAGTAAAGAGGCAATGACCCCCTAATCTAGATGTGAATCCCTTCATGATTAGGTGGGCTATATAAAATGTTTTTCTAACCACTTTGGCCACGTGGTTGTCAAATGAGAGATTGCTATCAACTTGGGTCCCCAGGTCCCTAATTACTTCTTCTGTACTTAATGGATTACCACCTATTTGGGAATTTGTGGGCACTTTGTTTTTGCCAAAGGGGATGACTATACACTTTTTGGCGTTTAGCTTGAGGCCATGGCTCTGGCACCAGTTGTCTGTTTCTATGAGGCCCTTTTGGAGGATGCTTGTGTCAGCTGGAGAGTCGATTATGGCACCCAGTTTGCAGTCATCTGCGAACTTGGTCAGCCACAGTCCTTCCGTGTTGGCCTGTACCTCCGAGAAATATATACCAAACAAGAGATGTCCCAGGACTGAGCCTTGTGGGACGCCACTTGTAACTGGTTTGGAGTCTGACATGGCTCCAGCAATTCTAACCATGTGGGTTCTGTCCTTGAGCCAGTTTGCAACCCATCTAGTGACATAGGGGTTTATATTTAATCTGGTGAGCTTATCTATAATACCCGAGTGGGGTATTGTATCAAAGGCTTTTGCGAGGTCCAGATAGGCTGTGTGGACCACCTTCCCTTCGTCAATGGCCTTGGTGACTGTTTCAAAGAAGTCAACCAGGTTTAAGAGGCAGGATCTGCCCTTAACAAAGCCAAACTGGGTAGGATCCAGTGTCTGTAGGTCCCCAGTATCTTTATTTATGAGGTCCTTGATGATCCTTTCCATAGCATTGTAGACCAAGCTAGTCAGGCTTATGGGGCGATAGTTTCCAGGATCCGTTGAGGCACCACCTTTGTGGAGAGGGACCACTGTTGCTGTACGCCATTCTTTGGGTACATATCCTGTAGTAAGGCTGAGATTGAACAGTAGTTTTATGTTTGGGTTTAGCTCTTCTTGGAGTTCATGTAGGATGCAGCCTGGGACACCGTCTGGTCCCATTGATGCTGTGTTTTTTGCTTTGGAGAGGGCGGCTCCCACCTGAGCATCTGAGATGTTAGGGGGGCAGCACTCTGCTGGGATAGATATTTGCCCTTTTGGTGGGGGGGGGAGAAGTTTGCGCTGAACCTGTCAGCTAGGATGTTGGCAATGTCTGTGGGATCAGTGTATTTTTTGTCATTTTGGACTAATTCTGAGTATATCTGGGAATTCCCACCCAGGTTCCTAACATAACTAAAGAAAGCCTTGTGATTATCCTTAGTGTCCTGTGCAATTTTTCTCTCAAAGCTGGCCTTTGATGATTTTATGAGTGCCCTTAGTTTTTTGCTAATACTGATCAGAGATGCCTTCCCTTTTTGGGATTTTGCTCTATCATGTAGTAGCTTCCTCCTTCTATTGTATAGTTTGTTTATGGCTGGGGTCCACCAGACAGGTCGTCTGCCTTTGGAGGATTGGGTCTTGGTTTTATTTAGGATTGCATGATCCATGCATTCCTGAAGGTGTTCATAGAATGCATTTATAAAAGATTCTGTGGTCTGGGCCGTATTTTCCACAGGCCCAGGGGCTTTGAAGGATTCCACCTCGGTTTTGAGGAGTGTGAAATTTGCTTTAGAGAAGTTTTACACTGTGGTTTTCTGGGCAGGGGGTGGGGTCGGGATGTGAATATCCAGTGAGATCAGTTTATGGTCTGATCTTACCAGTGAGGGATACACTTCTGGTCTGGAGCATAGAGTTCCCATGTTGGTGATGATCAGGTCCAGTATGTTTTCCCCTCTTGTGGGAGTGGTAACAAGTTGTTCCATAGCATTTGAGTTTATGAATTCTAGGAACCTTTGGGCAAGGGTGTTGGAGCTAGAGTAATGCTCCCAATCTATGTTTGGGTAGTTGAAGTCGCCCAATATAATGGTGTTCGGAGAGACCTTCATATTTTCCAGTGTTCTCAGGAAGGCCGAGTGGGGTTCCTGGGTTTGGGAGGGTGGTCTGTAGCAGGCTATAAACTGGAAGGCAGTTTTACCCACTGTTAGTTGCACATGGATAGTCTCTGATGCTTCATGCTTTGCCACCAACCTGGAGGTGTGGGTATCTTTGATGAATATCGATACTCCCTCCTTTTGTGGTTCGGTCCAAGTTTTGGGGCAAAAGCATGGTATGAGGTATAACCTGGTAGTGCTGGGGTGCTCTCGGGAGTCCTGAACCAGGTTTCTGTTGCTGCACAGATATCGATGTTCTCCATGCTAAGGAGAGTTTCAAGTGCATCTTGAGGTTTAGACTTCTAGCGTTGAGTAGCATTACTCTTAGTTTCTTATCCCTTGTGATACCTATGGAGGTGGGTTTGTATTTTGAGCCTTGCCTAAAAAAGGCACTATGGGGTAGCAAGAGCCTTTGCCAATATCCGAAAGCCCAGGGTGACAGGTGCAAGCCGTCCCTAGCAAAGCATCGTGGCTTGTCGTGCATATCATCCCAAGCTGACAGGCATTGGATCCCCTTTGAATGACACCAATACTTAAGCCAATTGTTGAAATTGATCATCTTGTCTTCATATTGTGGCATCATTCTTGGTGAGGGTAAGATGCTACTCAAGGTCAGGGTCATACCAGCCTGGGCTACATGCTCAGAGAGCTCCTCTATGTCTCTTTTCATGTAGTCCAGGGAGGTACGTCTCAGGTCATTCACACCAGCATGGACAATGACTGAGTCATATTTGTACTTGCCTTGGAGTGACCTGAGTGCTTGTGTTATGTGGGCAGAGTCCAGCCTCTCCTCTCACAAGAGTGCAGACCACGAACCTTCTTAATGTAAAATAACTGGCCTGAAGCCCAAATGCTTAAACCAGAGCTGATACACTTTAAGAATAACAGACACTGAGCTCTCAATCAGCAGTTCCCAACTTAGAAGGATGAAAGCTACCTGTCCTGCCACCACAGTGCATGCCACAAACCTTCCTAATGTAGAACAACTGGTCTGAAGCCCAAGTGCTTAATCCAAAAGACTTAGAATGATAGCTACACTTTAACCAAGTTACTACCAAGCAGTAATAAATACAACTGAATACTTTAAATAATGCCTGGATTAGTGCTCAAGTTATACAAACAAAGCTAGATTCAGCAGGCCTGGATCTAGTCTATGCTACAGCAAAGAAGGTGACCCTAGCAACCCTATTGGATTATAAGGCTATAATTAGGGATGATATCAGTGATACCATCAGGTTCATTACCACTTGTGGCAAAATACTAACATCATCAAAGACACTATTCACAAACATTGGAATATTCTTTTGGCAAATGACAACTTACGACCAATTTTAGGGACCAGATGTCAATGTTCATTTAGGAAAGGCAAAACTTTGGATTCCTACATTTCCCACTTTAAAAATACTGGTAGTAGGGGTGCTATATACCAACAACTCAACCTGTCCGGGGATCCTCTTTTTGGCACCTTCCCTTGTGGACATTGTTCTTCATGCCGTTATGTAAGTAAACTGAAACAATTTACTAGTAAAAATACCAGTAAAGTGTATGACATCAAATTCTTTGGGAATTGTGGAACTGACTGGATTATTTATTTGGCTACTTGTAAATGGTTATCCTTTTATGTTGGTCAGACATCTCATCCACTAAGAATACGTATGTCTGAACATCGTAGCAACATACGTAAAAAACGGGAAACGAATGCCCTATACAGGCACTGCCTGACGCATACGAATGCAGAATTTCATTTTATGATCATTGCCAGAATTGCTGGTAATTGGAATAACATGCAGGGATGGCATAGTATCTTGAATAGGAAAGAAAAATTTTGGATTATAAAGCTGGGGGGGCTTTTCCCACCTGGATTAAATGACCATTTATAGTGCTGTACTTTTTTCTGCATGTATTTCTTGTAATTATTTGTATTTCTACTTTATGTATTGAATTACAATTATTATTTATGTTATTATTTATGTTAATTGAAGGAGGTGCTGCTT
Organism: Protopterus annectens; assembly: GCF_019279795.1. NCBI lineage: Eukaryota > Metazoa > Chordata > Ceratodontiformes > Protopteridae > Protopterus > Protopterus annectens. The sequence continues at coordinate 1,596,467,199 of NC_056729.1, forward strand.
TTAATTTGTGTGGTGGAGAGGGCTGCACTTCCCATTGGTGGGTGGGTCTATTTATGTAAGAATGAGTGTTCACTGTTCAAAGGTATTCCACTGATGAAGGCTATCTTGCCGAAACCGGTATGGACAATAAAATCATTTTAGCCATTTTTATGGCATGATCTGACTCTATTTATTGTGTTTTGTGTCTTTTTGGTTTTACCCACATGCTAGCCATAGGGGTGAACTAATTGATACCCTAGAAGGGTGTACGTTTTGAAATGGTTTTATAGCTTCCAGATGCTATAACACATTTTAGCAAACTTCTGTGTGTGTGTATAGTAACACATATGTGCTAGATTCTGGTTCAGTTTCTAGTAAAGGGAGTAGTGTGGGAACCTGAGTCAGATGACCAAATGTATGTGATGTCATTCTGTAATCCATCACTGAAATTATGTTTTAATACTAGATGAGACAGAAGTCTCACAGCACTCTCTTTTTGAAATCTGACAAAGAAGGACCATTCACCCACTTCATCTTGCCTAGAGAATAGCTATACTCTCAAAGGTCAAAATTTTCTGTAAAAGACCAGCCACAATGAAATGTTTAAACATATTTAATAGTAAATAATAAAAGAACATGAAAATACTAAATATCTATTTACAATAAACACCAGAGTTTCAATCACATGAAATATTAACAACAGCACAGATGGAAAGGTTCACACAGATACAGAAAAACAATACTTAACTAATCTCACTGTATTTTCTTGACTGATCTAAATTATTGCTATTCCCTAGGCAAGATGAAGTGGGTGAATGGTCCTTCTTTGTCAGATTTCAAAAACAGAGTGCTGTGAGACTTCTGTCTCATCTAGTATTAAAACATCATTTCAGTGCTGGATTACAGAATGACATCACATACATCTGGTCATCTGACTCAGGTTCCCACACTGCCCCCTTTACTAGAAACTGAACCAGAATCTAGCACATATGTGTTACTATACACACACACAGAAGTTTGCTAAAATGTGCTATAGCATCTGGAAGCTATAAAACCATTTCAAAATGTACACCCTTCTAGGGTATCAATTAGTTCACCCCTAAGGACAATACAGTAGGAGCCATAGTTCTGGTTTTCACAGACAGTTTGTCTCTGGCTGCAATCAGAACTGTATGATGCAATTTTTACTGCCTAAACCAATTAATTTAATTTCCAGCTATTTTTTAAAGTTAGCTGGATTGAGATTAACCTCTTCTCTTCCTGTATCTTCTGTTACAATATATTAATTTCAGCAGTTACAATACAGTCTGACATACAGATGTATTTGTTTCTGTCCAACAGGACCCACAGTTGGTACATTTTTAACATAAGCAGCTTTACAAATATATTTTCAACACAAGCACCTGTACAAATTAGTTTGATATACAAATGACATAATTCTTTACAAAACTCCAGCTAGCTATGCTGACATATGTTACACATCCATTGCCTTACCTCTCCTGCCACAGGAGGCAATATCTCATATCCTCCCATTTAGTAATGTGTATCCCCATATCATTCCTATACAACTAGTTTCCCTCTTTTGGTTGCTTTGTTCTTCCTTAAGGAAAGTATGTGTTACCCTTAAGACTGAAAAACTACATTTCCACAATACTAGGTTATACTGTGCCTAAATATCTATCTATATATATATATATATATATATATATATAGATAGATAATTATAGATATAGACTGGATATGGAAATAATCCCCATTCTCTGAGGTACAGCAATCTCTGTGCTATTGTGCATAAGTAGTGGAGTCAAGGGTTGCAGCCACCCACACTGGGGGAGCAGTTTAACCTCTACAAAAATCAACTTTAAAGGAAAAAACTGCAAGGTCCTATTTTCCAGTAGTTTCAGTATACTTTTTCATAATTCTGGGACTTGAAGTTACAGGTTTCAGAGTTATAGTAGGATACCATTGTGCAATGTTTTGAAGCTGTTTATCCACTGCATTTATTCCTTAATTCTCTGTTGCTGTTACACATTGGCTACTGGGCAGAATTGATGCACAGGTATAAAATGCTGTTCCAATTATGCTGTGGTGTTCATGAATCACACACATTATCTGCTGCATGCCTGCATTGGTGCTGTATTGTATACCACATTTACAAAGCTTCCAGCTAAACATTTAATTGATTGTATGCTTTTCTGAAGGCAGAAGGTGATTGATTTAGCATGCCATAAAGCACTCTGCTTGAGGGACAGATCTGTAACACTTCACTCTCTAACATTATTTTTTAGCAACTGATTTCATACTGTTAGATGTAATATCAGAATGTTTGCTACCTTGTTAATCTCCTTGCAAATTTTCCTGGAGTTTAAATATTATGAAAAGTTTAAGTGGGTACAGCTTGTCATCTAGATGTAGTACAATGCATAAATGTTTTAAAGGAGGATCCTGTACTATAGATTTGTGATTTTCTGCTCAAAGGAGTCAAAAATGGAAGCTGAAATTGTAAACATTGTCCAGCAAATCCACCTACTTGAGAAGCAAATGTTCCATTATATCTTAACCTGAATCAAAATACAGTTCTCCTGCTGTAACATACAGTCCCTGGAATTCAGAAAAGATTAATATGGGCAGTAAGCTGGTCAAACTTTCTTCTTCAAGACAGGATCACTGCAGGGATTTTACATGGTCAGTTGAATTACATAGGTGGGCCATCGCCACAATTATGCTAAATGATAATGAGGTAATTTGGGGGAGCAGTTAATGCTAATTAGCCATGAATTCTCCTTATTAAATGCCTCAGAAAGGAACTTATGAAGCTGAGTAATTCAGAGAATCACTTGGCAGTGTAAATCAGCAAGGCCAGCTATAATTACAGCAGCTAAAATGCTGCATTCCTCATTATACTCAATGGGATTGACTGCATTGCAGGTTTAGAGAAAATCTGTGGAAATGTAGTAGTGGGGGTGGTGAGTGTGTGTATTTGTCAACATGTGTCTATTTGGTTGGTTGCAGCAGGGAGTAGGTCTGCAGGGGTATGACTGGAGTAGAATGACTGTGTATGTACGTGTGTGTGTGTGTGTGTGTGTGTGTGTGTGTGTGTGTGTGTGTGTGTGTGTGTGTGTGTGTGTGTGTGTGTGTGTGTGTGTGTGTGTGTGTGTGTGTGTGTGTGCGTGTGAGTGTGAGTGTGTGTGTGTGTGTGTGTGTGTGTGTGTGTGTGTGTGTGTGTGTGTGTGTGTGTGTGTGTGCGTGTGTGTGTATGTGTGTGTGTGTTTGCCTGAATGGTTGGAGTAGGGACCTAGTTAGAGACTTGATTGTGTATTTTTGCTTGTTGTGGATGGAGAAAAAGGTGAGTGTGTCCATGACTGTGTTTGACATAGTTGTTGACATGTTGCAGGAACGTCTGTGTGTTTGCATGGGGGGCAGATGTCTCTGAATGTCTGCCTGTATGTTCAGAGTAACTGGAAATGTATGGGCCACTTGTGGTAGTTACCAACAAAAAGTACTGTTTAGCCTCAGTAATAAATACATGAAATTCACAGGTCTGCAAATTAGCCTTTAATAAGGTCTTCCCCATTGCTGCTAAACATGTCTTTGAATCACATTTTATATTATTATGTACAATGCACCTACCCACTGTAGACATTTCATTTGACTGCAGTCCTTATCGCTAGATCTAGGGAATTTGCTATCAACAAGATGTTCAAGAAAAGTTGATAAATGTTATGCTACATTATTCTACATATCCTTATGATAATGTGCCAATAACTTTTTTGTTGTAAGTTTATCACATTTATACTGAAGCTCTACATGTGGATTTAAGCACTGACTACTGTTCATGGAAATTAGCATAGCATATAATGGTGCCAATCTGTTGATACATTTATTTATCATTTGTTGACCAGGTTAGTCCTACTAGGCAAATAGCCTCTATTCAGGCTAGTCCTGAGGTGGTATTTATACTATTAGGGGAAATTTGCCCAGAGAATTGGTGAACTTCCCCTACCCTTTTCTATAAGGGGATGCATTTGTGTGTGGCATTTTGCTTCCTTCTTACGTTCCGAGCACAAAGGCAGCTTGGAGAACAGGAAGTTAAGTTAAGCAATAAGGTAGGTTGGAAAGGAGAATAGCAAGGAGGACGGTGTTTTTGGTGCTGTTATCCAAACAGTGGATACATTTAAATCATCAGAAATGGAGTCAGAGCTGAAGGAGAAGCTGAGTTATGGATTTGATGTGTTGGAGATGGGAAAAATGCAGTAGAGCCTTTTCAAAGCAGCCCTGATGTGGCAGATGTAATGGATGTAGATTCAGAAGAGTTGTTCCAGCAGAAGTTGTTCATATCTTAAGATGCAACACAAGGTGGATTTATAGTTGGGCATGATTAATGAAAGTGATCCAGAAGATGGTAAGGACATGTCATGGGACGAGATGATGGACAGGATACAGAATGAAGAAGTGCAGCAGAGTGAAGGTGTGAAGGCCATGAAAAGAATTGTACAGAGAAATGGTCAAGAGAAGCAGTTTGTGGTAAGAAAGAAGAACAAAAAAGCCTGAAAAAGAGTTTGTTTAAAGTGGTGCAGATGAAACCGAAGAAAGATGCAGAAATGGACAGATATAAGGTATAGAGTGAAGTTATTAAGACACTCGGGGTCAAAACAAATGAGATAAGAGCATTTATCCATATTAATAAACACTTTTTACAATGTTATTTTTGAGACTGGGCAGATAATGGAAAGATTTATAGAAGAATATGAAAAAAAGAAAAACTGTGCACCATGGAATTTATATGTGCTTGCCCTCTTTTAGGAAGTGTAAGAAAAAAAATAATATACAGTTGCAAACTGAAGTAGAAAAAGAGACTTTAAAAAAGCATTTATTATATTTATGTAATGATATACTGAGTTTGTCAAAAGTGTATGACAATACAGGTTTATGGGCTGGGGCATGGGATTGCAATGTAATACTGAAACTAGAAAACGACAGTTTGTTTGTGTCTTTTGGCTTTTCCCGGTTAGGGGTTGCCACAGCGGAACTCCGGTCCGCTAATGATTGGTAGTTGATTTTTACGTGCCGAGTTACCAGCCCTGATGCAAAACCTTCAACGAAGGCATGCCCATTCATGCATGTCTCCACACAGAAGACGCTCTAGCTGTGAATCGAACTGGACAGCGTCTTACTTATTGTACATATTCCAAGTGTTATTAATGTCAAAGGTGACAGAGGCCTGGTTGGATATTGAGAGCAACCAAAAACATGTTTTTTTTGTGTAGAAAAATGGATCATTTAATTAACAAATGTGAAAAAACACAGTGTTTATCATGTCGGGGCATAGAACATGATGCAAAAAATTATGAACCAAAATGTTATAAATGTAAAAAAAGTGGGAGATTTGAGGGAAAAGTTTGAAGAAAAAGAAAATGAAGCAGTGTTGGACATAACAGAGGGAGCGGAAGAACAAGGTAAACAGGATGAAGTTATAGAAAAAGGAGTTAGAAGTAGAAAAATGGGGGAAAATATAACCGTATTACTAAGGAAGACCAAATGACACAAAAAGATAAACTAAAGGAAGATTTTAAACATAGAAGAAGAGTCATGTTTAAGTGAGAATGAAGACATTAAATGGGATCTAGTCAAACAACAGAGAAATTCAATTGGTAAAAAGAGTGAGAGAAAGGAGAAGGATGACTATACATTATTTAAAGTAGAGGAACATGTAAAGTAATATCATTAAATGTTAATAGTTTTAAGAAGCTGGAAAGAAGGATGGGAAATTTAGAGTGGTGTAAAAATCTAGATAATGATGTTATAGTAAAAGATACAAGATTTTTGTCAAAGTCAGAAAGAATTCAAACAGAAGCATGGTAGGGAAATTGTGATACAGAATTTCAGGAAAGAGACCTGCTCAGGAATGCTTATATTATATTAAGATACAATTAAAGTATTAGATGTTACCATTGTTATGGCAGGTATAATTACTATTATTGATTTCAGATGGAGGGAACATGTTATGAGAATTATTGCAATATATACATATGTAATGAAGGAGAGGGAGGAGATGTTTAGAAAGATAATATAATATGTAGCAGTTAACATGGAGATAATTGTAGTAGGAGCCTTCAATTGCAATTTAAGACACCAAAAACAAGAAGGATTATGATGTTAAACTAGTAAAGGATATTATAAAATAAGTACAATTAAAATATGGAATCTAGAGACTTGTATGCATAGAAGAGGGAAAAAAAGAAGAAAAATAGATTATTTTTTGTTATCAGAAAGTTTTGTAATAGTTGAACAAGGAGTGTTATTGACAGGCTTTTCAGATCACAAGGCAATCTGGATTATGATTAAAGGGAATGATCATCTATAAAAATAGGGAGCAAGTAAAAAAAAAGAATAAATGGGATGACAAAGGGAGAAAAGCTGATGACATTATAGCAAGATCATGTAGAAATGAGAGAATTTTATAAAGATTTGTCAGAATGGTGGTTAAATTTTAAACTGAAGTATAAAAATGTTATGTGACATGAGAGAAAGAGAAGTTATACATAGAAAAATAAAATATAAGAATTTAAACAATGACATGATTGATTGTCTAGAAAAGAATGATGAAAACTTTTCTATTAAGGAACAGAATTTATATGATTTCAATAAGAAAAAAATATTTATTGTACAAATATATTTCCTGAAAGGAAAAAAACGAAGAAATTGCAGCATATTTAAGTAAAATAATTAAAGAGAATTATAATGTACTGAGGGAAATTAAAGATTTTTCAGGTAAAATGCATAATACACAAAAGGAGATTATGAAAAAAGAACATATTAAGACTATATTTAAAGAGCAGAAAACAAAGACATGGAAAGAATCAAAAGTACATACATATTCGGACATGGAGAATAAGGCTTTAGATAAAGATGTAAGAACAGAGGAACTAGAACAGGTATTAAAAGTAATGAATCTAGAGTCATCTGCAAGACCAGATAGAATAGATTATAAGATGTATAAAAATATGACTATAGAGCAAAATAAATGGTTTATAAAGGTATTAAATGAATGGTTAGAAAAATGTTTCAGGTATAAAGAGCTATGCAGGGGTATCATTAGGTTTATATGGAAAAAAGGAAAGAAGGAAGAAATATAGAATTGGTGACCGATTGTGTTAAATAACACCGATTGTAAGATTTTTATGAAAATATTATACAAAAGGATAAAAGAAAAAGTAGGTAATGTTGTAAATGAATATGTGTTTGGCATTAAAGGAAAAAAGTTCAAGATTTATTATTAATAATCAGGGAAATAGTGGATGATATAGTGCTTAGAAATGTTCAGATAAAAGTAATGATAGGAGATTTAAGCAAAGTATTTGACTCGATTAACCACTCAGTATTATGATTAATGTTTGATGTATAAATAGAGGCTTAAAAACATGCGCATGTCAGTATATGAGTATAATATAGTGAAGGTTATGGTAAATGGATAGTTGAACAAAGATATAAAGGTAGAAAAGTGTATTAGGCAAGGTTGTCCAATGAGTGGTACATTGTATTAGTAATGAATGTGATACCTACGTATATGACTAAGGAAATGGAAGTTATGAGATATATTTCAAATGAAGGGATAAAATGCACATTTTTTTTAAATTATGCAGATTATACTATTAGTACAACAAAGAATGAAGTAAGTATAGATATAGTGATAAAACCAATGCAAGAAATTATTCAGGTTATTGGTTTTATATTAAATAAAAACAAAAGTCAGGAAAGATTATTGAAATCAAATTCAATAAAAATAAAATTAAGATCCTTGGGAATAAGTTTCAGGAAACAAGAATGTATAAATTATACATGGAAAAAAGTAGAGAAAATAAAACATATGTGCATGTTTTGGAAGTCTTTCAGGCTTTCCTTTAAAAGAAAGTTTATTTAATAAATTCTTTATTTTTAGCAAAGATTACTTATTTAGCTAATATTTTTAGTCTTCTTTTAAACTTAGAAAAAGAGGCAAATAATATAATATTTTATGTTACCTGGCAAACGAGGTTGAGCCCTGTGAAAAGAGGAATATTGGAAGTGAAAAGCAAAAAAGGAGGTTTAGAGTTAATAAACCCTGTAGTGTTTATGTCTTCATTGAACTTATACATAGTAATGAAATGTTTAAAAGAAAACGATGGTTCATTATTAATGAAAACATCAACTCTAAAATATAAAACAGAATGGCTGATTTTCTTTAGTTCAAGAAAAAAGAGGGCTTGTAAATAAAGAAATGGATAATTATCGAGATAAGATTCTATTGTGGAAAATAAATGTGAATGGAATTGATAATAAAAGAAAATGATGGTATGAAAAGATTATGGAAAATATTATAGGATATATTCTTGGAAGGAATTAAACATTGAGAAAAGGAATAATATTACTGCAAGAATGAAAATATGTAAAAGACGTACAGAAGGTCAGGATTTTTTATGGAGACTGTCTATATAAAAATTACCAGCGAAGGTAAATATGCCATATAAAAATATAAAATACTGAGTCTGTTTATATTGTGGGGAATTTGAAACTTGTCAGCAACTTTTTATACAATCTGAACAGGTAACAATATTATGGGGAAAGATTATAGAGAGAGAATATGTGAGTGACTTTAAAGACATAAGTAATTTAAATATGGATATGACTGAATTTGGCTACTATATAAAAATAAGTAAGAAAGAGGTTGAAAATCGCGATAAAAAATGTTTGCTATACTATGGTTGATCTGGAATCAGATGGTTAAGGAGATCATGTTCAATGAAAAATGGGTCTTACCAATTATGCAAAAAATAAGGTTTTGGTTGTGGAAACTGGAGTGGGGGTCAAAAATTAATAAGAATATGTTCTATATGATTAAACAAAATGTAAAATAAGATGTGATTTGCAAATGTGTGTATGTATATATATATATATATATATATATATATATATACATATTATAAATATTCGAAAAAATGTGTATATAATGTAAATGAGTAGCAATGTAAATAATTATTTGAATGTGTAAATACTTATGGATTATGTAAATAAAGAACCGCTACACTTTTCTATGGGTGCTGTGGGATACTTTACATCCACCTGAGCTACCACCAGCTCAAGCAGATGGGGTCTTGGTTTAACATGTCATCCAAAGGATGCACCCCAGTGTTAGTAAGCAATTTACCTGGTGTGGGAATAGAACCCATAGCCCTCTGTATCAAAGGTAAGTGTGCTATCTGTTGCACCACTGGCACTGTTAATGACATGCCATAAGGATAAGTGAACACTGAAACTGTTGCTTCATTCTGGGTAGTCATAGAATCAAGTCCAGGACTAACTGAGAGATTCTCATGCAGATTTCAGTAATTTCTCAACTGCATACAGTAACTTCCATTAGCATGCTGTCTACAAGCCTCATGTAAGCACCTAACTAATGAAGCAAAAAAAAGTGTTAACAGTTTACCTCCTTTGATTAATATCAATTCAAACCTGTTGCCATTTCTTATGCATTCTAGATACGATATTGCTTTGCTGAAGTTGGGTAACAGTGCAAACCTTACTGATCATGTACAGCTGGGTTGTATGCCAGAACCAAATGCTATTTTGCCTGCTAATACAAACTGCTTAATTGCTGGATGGGGATCTGTAGCAAGTAAGTACACAGTTTTACAGCTTGAACAATCTGTTTGTTATCAGTTCAGAATTCATTCAGGTTTTGTACTGTATGAATCATGTACAAGATCACAAATTATTTCCCGCAGTTGTATTATTTCCTACATTTATTTATTTGCCTGTGTTTACTGCATACTCTCAGCTGCTCTGCATTTAGCGGAGTGCTCCAGTTTTTCTTTCTAAATCTATCTCTGTTCTGCTATTCTGCTTTAACACATAATTTCTTCTCTTTTATTGGCTTGATAGAAGAGCCAATGAGCAAGAGACCTCTGGAGCTTGTCATGAGCCTTGTAGCAGACAAGATCTCTATCCCTGCATGGTCTGTTTAAAATAAAAGCAGTACCACACTGTGGCTGTGCTACAGAGAAGATATTGCTGTACTGCAGATTTGGTTAGTGTCTGCAGTGCTTTTGGAGAGACAGTGTGCATGCGTGTGAGTGTGTGTGTGTGGTGTCAGAGCTTTGCAGAAGGCATAGCTCTACCTATCAGCAGTCTACAACTTTACAGAATATCCCCTGATTTTGGCTAATATTGTTGCTTTGTTCTTCAAAACATTTCTGATAAATCACTGATTGTTACATCCAGTCAATAATGCCAAGAATTAAGAGTTTCTTACTGATTTTATTTGAAAATGCATGTTGATGTAGCATCTGTTGTTCTATTAAAATTTGAATTGAATTAAAATAATATTTAAAATTATTTAAATAACCCTCCAAAAAGGTCAAATGATTCTACTGGTAATATGCAAAATTGTTTCTTTTTTGGTTCTTTGTACCATGATTATTTTTTGCTTTGTTGACGTTGAGACGTATTTTAGTCTGTTCTTCATAAAATGTATGTTGCATGTTTTCTAGCAAACTGTTGTGGATTACAGTTATGATAAACATATGAAGTCAGACTTTATATTCTTCAGTAAATGTATGCAGGAACAACATTTAAGATGTGATCATGAATTTCGGTCTCTATTATTCATGAACCAAGCTGGGGGGGTTGCACTATGTAGTTCTGACAGCAGTAAGCTAGAATACATTTCTAGGTCATTATTTATGTGTTCATGCATTCATCTGATCTTCAGCAGACACCTTAGATGTACACAATCATACAAGTTGCTGCAATTGCTGGTTATGTGTTTTACAGAGGGCATAGTTCCCAGTTGTCTGTGATGCCAATTTGTCCTCATACTTTTGGTCTGATCCTATGAAAATATATGGTTTCCTGGCAAACTGCTTTTGACTGCAGTCATCAGATAATGACAGAAGTGAGTTTGGACTTTTTATATTTCACAAAATGCTTACCAATATAAAACATGTTTACTAGCAATGTTCATAGTAGATAAGAGCAATATTTAAAATCTGATCCTTGAGTTAACTGGTTGAAAGGATACGAGGGTTGCAGTGTGGTTGCACTTTATGGCTCTGACACCGGTCAACTGAATACATTTCTGGACCATTACTTATGAATTTATGCCATTTGACTGCAAACAGACATCTAAAGAACAGGCAGTAAGACAAGTTGGTGTAATTGATGGTGTGTGTGTGTGTGTGTGTGTGTGTGTGTGTGTGTGTGTGTGTGTGTGTGTGTGTGTGTGTGTGTGTGTGTGTGTGTGTGTGTGTGTGTGTGCGTGCAATTATACACCAGAAAGCCTTTTATAATGTTAGTGTAAGCAGGAAGGATACAGGACTGTGAAAATGCAATATAAAGTAATGTCTTTTGGCTTTTCCCAGTTAGGGGTCGCCACAGCGGAACTCCGATCTGCTAATGATTGGCAGTGGATTTTTACAGTGCCGCGTTGCCAGCCCGACACCCAACCTTCAGAGAAGGCACACCCATTCACGCATGCACCTACTTGCATGTCTTTAACATCACTCGACCACGAGGAGGACATGCAGACTCCACACAGAAGGTGCTCCAGCTGTGAATTGAATGGGAGAACCTCTTGCTGTGAGGCGACAATGCTAACCGCTGCACCACCGCGGCATTGAAATGCAATATGTTTTGTGAAAAAGAAAAAAAGGGAAAAAAATGGGCAAGCCCAGAGACAAAATGTTTTAGTCAGGTGGCAAAACAGTTTTGTAATGTTGTAACAAAATGAGCAATTTTTTTCCTGGAAAAAGGCAAAATCATATTGCAAATGATCCAGTTCGATGACAACATTTTTGATTGTGTGACTTTGTTAAAAATGTTTGGAGCTCAGGTTCAGTTTAAGATGAGGTATCTTTTCTGTTGTTATTTATTCGCAATATAATTGTATGTTTAATGAAAATTCTGCAACCCTGTCGGTGCAAATAAAAATATATAAACTTTATACTAATTCTAACTAAACTATAGTTATGACTGTCACATGTAGCAAGCTAAGTATCTTTTTACAGTGCAGTAAGGATACTTTTTCTGGCACAGCTATGTTGGTATACCTCTGTTAGTACCATAAGGGTTCAAATTATATAGGTTATACCTGGTAAGAGGGTAAATTGACAGATTTGTGTCCTCACTCCCAGGGCATAAATTTTGAGTGCTGTGAGTATGGACCCTCTGCTATAATTTTTTATAGCTCCCTGCTATTATTTTGAAATGATCGGTTGAAAGGTATGGTTTACTGGAATAATATATCTTGGCATAGCTCTTTCAGATGTTCTTTTTTTTTAAACAAGAAACATCATTGTTAAATTATCACATATGGCATACACAATCATGCATTTATATAAATGAAAACAAACCATATTGACATAATTTTAGTTGCAAACATTATACATCACAAACAATATTGCCATAATTGTAGTTGCAAATATTATACTTCACTTATATGTCACCTACCCCTCCATAAAGGAGGCAAAAATAATAATATATCCAACTTCTGGCCCATAGCAATTCTCTCCCCTATTTCAAAAATTCTTGAGAAATGCATCCACCTCCAGCTCATGCCATTCCTTACAAATAACCAGCTCCTGACGCCAAAACAACATGGATTCCATCCTGGCCATAGCACAATAACAGCTCTTCTCTCATTTCTAGACATCGTAAACCATGCCCGTGACTCTGGAGAACTTGTAGCCACAGTCCTCCTCGACCTCACCAAAGCTTCCGATACAGTCTCCCATACCCACCTTCTTAACCACCTTTCTAATCTTAATCTCTCACTAAACACCATTACCTGGTTCAGCAGCTACCTCTCTGACAGATCACAGGCAGTGAAATGTAAAACTGGCACCTCAGCCTTTCTTCCTACCCCAACCGGAGTACCCCCAGGGATCCATACTCGGCCCAATGCTCTTCAATATCTTCATTAATGATTTTCATGCAGCCATTCCTAACACTAAGATAGTACAATATGCAGACGACTCAACTTTAGTTTGTTCTGCATCAAACCTCCCTGAGCTCCAAACAAAAACTCAAACTGCTTTCTCAAATACTGAGAACTGGATGCTTCAAAATCACCTCTCTTTGAGTGCCAACAAATCAAAAATCCTACTATTCTCTCCCTCAAAATCTCTCCCCCTCGACAAAACCTCTTTCAATATTATCAGCCATGCCAACTCCACTATAGAGGTTGTTCCTTTTGCTAAACTTCTTGGAGTTACTATTGATGAACACCTAAAATTTGATACCCATATTCATCTAAATATTAAGAAAACACATCAGAAACTTGGTATGCTGTACAGAAATTCCCACTTCCTCTCCCCCTCAACAAGACAGACCCTCGCCACTACCTACTTACTACCTTCACTAATGTATGGCGCTCCCCTACTTACCAACCTATATTTCTCCATCTCTTCTAAGCTAGAAACCTGTTATAACAAAATCTCAAAGTTCGCCATCTCATCCAAATACTCCACTCACCACTGTATACCTCTGCACCAGCTGCAATGGCTAGAACGTCCCAACTACCTTGACTACCTCCAACCCACCACTACTCACAAGCTTATTTTTAAACCAACCCCCAAATGCCCAGCACTAACATCTTACCATTATACACCCCTCTCAGAACTCTAAGATCTGCCCACCAAAATCTAACCTCTGTATATAAACCAAATTGTCCTGCTGGTGAGCTTCTCCTATCCTTTTCCTTAGCCAAAAAATGGAATTCTCTCCCTCCATCTCTAAGAATTTCTGAGAACTATGAACACTTCAAAACCCAGCTCCAGTCTTACCTCTCCCATAAATGGATATGCAATTGCACTCTACCTACCTAACCTGCTTAATACTTGAGTACATTCATCACACATAAGGTTAGTTCTTCCTTACACATTAGGGATTAAACCTATGTACTGCCTTCTTGCTAATGTTATGTCTGTACCATTCTCAGATGATCTAAACATCTGTACTAATCTAACTCTGTTCTACTGTTCTCAACCAGTAAACTTTTAAATATGTATTGTACGTTACTCTTTGTTCCTGTTTAACTTTGTTTAATTTTTGCTATTTTGTATGTAAAATTTGCTTACTTTGGTTGTATTTCTACTGTGTATTGTACTTCATATTATGGAGCTTTTACTATGTATTGTGGAGCTTTTCTCCCCGGGCCTCCACTGAAAACGGGCTCCTTGAGCCCAGTGGACCTCCCAGGTCATCAAACTGCAAATAAAATAAATACAATTTATAATCTATCCAGTCATTGTCAGTCAAACATTACATAGCTTATTCAAATCCTGTCTTCTTTTAAACCTCATTCCTTCTTTGCATGTATTGTTTCCACAATTTCCTTTTTTTCTATGTAATTTGCTTCTACCCTTTTCTAAAGATCCCAATTCCAGTCGCTTTATCGCTGTTACTATAGTCCCTACTTCTAGTTAGTTTAGACTTACAGTTCCATTTTCTAGTAATTGCTTTTTTGGCAGCCACCATAATTAGACTCAGCAAGGCCTTACTATGTCTATGTAATTCCGGTTCTGTACCATAACTCAAAAATATCATTTCTTTAGTTACACCAAATTGCTCACCTAGTATCTCTGACAGTGCAGTCTGCAGAAAATGTTTAAAGTCTGCCAACTCATTATAATCCAAGAAAAAAATATTCCCAGTTACCTCTTTCTTCCCTATCACTGCTCCAACATTTGCTATCTACCTGAGGAAAAATTCTTTGGAGTCTACTTGGGGTATAAAACTACTGTACTTTTCTGTTAACGGAGCAGCACTCAAACATAAAATTCTACGGGTCACATAAATATTACCTATTACAAAAACTGAATTAACAACAACCAAATCATGCACAGTATCACAGTTACCAAACAATGGCATGTTTTGTAAATCATAAAGTCAACATGAAATTCCACAGGTCAGGTTATCATAAAGTATCACAAAAATTCATGTAACAAGCACTGGATCACATAGAGTATGCGCACACTTCCCAAACAATGCTGTGTTTTGTAAATCATAAAATCACCATAAAATTCAACAGGTCGGGTAAATCTAAAATCTCACAAAAACTCAAGTAACAAGCCCCAGATCGCGTCCGTTTGAGGTACTCAGGCACTCAGTGCTTACATTTCCGGTATTATAAGCAGCAGTGACCACCAGCAGATCAAAAAACAAAAACGTATTAACTGTCACATAATTTAGTTGAGACACAGACACTGATATCATATTTCGACTGAATAAAATATGACCAGATAATCCACCAGCACCACTCACCCTGCACTATAAAATCTGTAAATTGCTATCACAGCACTGGTTCATTTTTCCCAAGCTGTCAGAATGTTGCAGATTTTGGCCAAATGACGCAGAAACCTGATGTTTACAGATTTACACACACATGCTCACACACATATTGAAGCTTAATAGCATAGTAAAAACATTTTCATTAACAGGAAAGCATGTGTCGAAAATGTGAAGGTGTAATCATGACAACATTTGCCATGCTTCTCCATGTACATTTCACTACAACATTTCTGTTTGATGATGACTGCTGCCCCATTAATGGAAAAGTACCAAAATAACCTATGTAAACATTTCCAAGCAAAGATCTTAAATCTTCTAGACTTTGCTGCATATTTGGGAGACAAACATATATCCCACATGGGTCTATATTAGAACATCGAAGTTTCAGAACTTCGAATGTTCTAATATCGACCCCTATTCAGCGAATGCTGACAACATCGAACAATCAGAACATCTAACCCTACACTAAACTGTACATACACCTCTAACTATCCACTTACCTTAACCCAAACCCTAACCTTAAGGTCCGTCACTATCACACACTCACCTCACCCATACCCTAACTCTAACTCACCTACCCCGCCCTAACCCTCACGTCCACACAATCACACACTTACCTGACCCACGCCCTAACCCTAACTCACCTAACCCGCCCTAACCCTCACGTCCACACAATCGTACACTTACCTGACCTGTAACGTTCCACCACAGCGCTAAAAATAGTGAAGCAACAGAAACGGACAACCAAATTCTTTCCCTAGGAAAAAAATTGGTTTTGTGCAGCTTCGCTATTTTCAGCGTTCACAGAATAGGGGATGATATTAGAACATTCAAAATTCTGAAACTTCGATGTTCTAATATAGACCCTCCCACATTGCTTATTTGTGAATTGCTTATCCAATCTCTATTCCCAATTCTTTCTAACCTCCTGTGATTGATCCTCATAGTTATCATGTAATATTTTGTATACTCTACTAATCATTCACAGCTTCTGTTCTAGATTCTACTAAAAATTCTACCAGTGCTGGTCTTTCACTTAGGATCCCCCTATTTCTTTCTCTTTGACTCTACTCTGATATCAGACCTTGATGGGAAGGCAATCTCTATCCTTCAGTCCAAATAAATTCTTAGCCTCTTCCAATTCTATTACCTTTCTGTCTCTAATTATTTGCTCCCAATACCTTAGTTTTTTTACCAATTTTCTTCAAAAAAATTACAGCCCCCTCTTGCCTATTGTCTGTATTCCTAATTGCAGTCATCCCAGGCAGCACAATCTTCTTTCTCCATTCCTGTGATGGCTTAGTTCTTAGAATACTCTTTCAGCAGATATTCAGGAAGTTAACACAAATGACATTGACATTACAAATATTGCAAAATGAATACTATAAAGTAATCCTAGGGAACAGTGCAATAATATACACAAATGGGCATATCCTTCCATATTACTGCACACATGTTGTAGATAATACAATATGATGGAAAGAGTAACACAAAGCACAAGAAAAGTAACAACAGTTAAATACAGCAGAGAAATAGTAGTTTGCACATACTGTGCTCAAGCCAGAGAGGACAATAACAAAATACAGACTCTAGATTAAGTGAGTAAACAGACATACCCAAACATCTAAAGTATTCTTAAACATTTCCACTGAGATACTATGTCTAACATGCAATGGTAGTTCATTCCAAATTCTGATAATTATTTGGGATTCTATAAACTTTGTTCCACTTACATTACTATAGTTATCTATCTTATAGGTGATGTTAGTGCCTCTGAATGTGTTCTTAATGAGTAATGCCTCTATACTTAACAGGATTCTCAATTCTTCATGAAATAATGTCCTGAATGTAAAACAAAGCTTGGCCCTCATTAATCTGTAAGTAATTGAAAATAGCCCTTAAAAGTCAAGCCATTCTGAATATGGCATTTTTTTTTACAGTTTGCAACCTCCCAGTAAATGTTCGTTGGACACCTTCCAAAGTACACAGATAACCTATGGAGTGATCACAGAACATAGAACTATATCCAGTAATCGATCTCACATATGAGATAAATAGTTTTAATACAATATGGGATTTTGATGGTATATTTATATGAATAAGCCCTACAATTCTAGGTCAAATAAACAAAAGTGCTGAAGAACAAAAAGACTTTGTTAGGAGTAGTGCCTCAAGTTAACAAAATCTTCAAAGGTCAGATGTAGCAGAAGTACCTATAACTTGCAGTCACCCTGGCAGCAGCAGTGTGAGCCAGCAGTTTAACAATTACTTCTTTAAATAGTGTCTAAACGATCCATAATAAGCCAAAACTTCATACCACAATCACAAAAAATTGCAGGAAAAAGAAATTGTGAAATACACAAATGCTGGAAATTAAAAAGGCTTTATTAGGATTAGCACTTCTAGATAAACTCTTCAAATGTCAAAATGACAATGAAAACAATCTAGTAAATATCATAAAACCCTGCCTCTAAAAGTTAATTACCCTATAAAAAACTTTACAAGTAAACTCATTATTTAAACCATAAGGTACCATAGTCTTAAACTGCAATATATACATAGTTACCATTCTGTTTAACAGTTTACATCTTTATTTTTCTGTGAAACTACCATCACAACATACCTGTCTTATAACAAAAAAACTTATAGTTCCAAGGTTAGGCTTGTGACAATTCCACAGATGTTCAGCAACAGAATTTTCCATTCTTGTAGTTTTGCAGTCATTTATATGTTCCCACGTTGGGCGACTGTATTTTACATGCTGGAGGGACAGATTCATAACCCAGAGGCTCCCTTCACTCTGGAATAAAATCCCAGTCCAGGTTAGGCAGAGTCCCACATTGACTCTCTTCAAGAGGAATCTTGATGAGTGGATGGGAGATTGTAGGTTTACCCCGGCTATCACTTCTGTGTCACTGTTAGACAGAGGCACAGTATACTAACCTCAAAAAAAGGCATAGCAAAATTAATTTAAAATGGGTGGCGAAAACCAAACACACTCTGGCTAGGCTTATAAATGCCCTAGGGCAGATAGCCTAGTATGAACCTATGAACCTATGAACCTATGAACCTAATATCCTAACTTTCACTATCCTGGCAAGTTTACCTATAAAAAAAAGGTTGCAAGAACATACAATAAAATATACCACCATGACAGAACAGCATGTAAAATATTGTTTAATGCTGAAATTACCTGATGGAACATTCTAATAAGTATCTGTAATTACAAAGTTATCTGCTTTACAATGTTAACATGGCTGAGTGTCAGGTAAAAAATGTCAGGCAACATAATACAATGGCCCCACATTGTGACTATCAAACTTATTAAAATACAACCTGTCTTAAAACTAACACTTATGCAATAGGAAACTGGTATCTGTTTAGGTAAAAACTGAAGAAAATTTATTGTCACAAAGTAAAATATGCCTGTGTGATTAAAAAATTTAGACAATGGCATCAGCAATTTCAGTATATTTAGTCACAAGATAAACAGGGTTTGAGCCACCCCTTCTGGTGTCAGAAGAATAAGACTACGGTACCTTATAGTTTCTATGGTAACTTATAGTTTCTATAGATAAAAGATGATGTAATGGTTAAGGTGTTTACCTTACAGACACAAAGCGCAGGGTATGATTCATAAATGAGGTAATTGGCTAGGCTTAAAATGGCCCACAGGGAGAGTTAGCCTGGTATGAATCTATAATCTATGAAAGAACTAGGTCAAGTTCAGTTCAGGGCCTGAAAATTTGACTTCAATGCATTCAAAATATCATTAATAAGCATAGTTATGTTGTACAAGTCCTAGTTCCTAACAATAAAATTCAAAGGTATTACACAATCCAGCGACAGGTATAAATTCCTCCTTAGGCAATGACTTTAATGTATGTTTAAGAATATGACTAGTAGCACACAAATAATTTATGGCAGTAGTTATTTTTAAACAATGAAATATATTATCTACTTGCCACAATTTTTAATTGCATGTCTTGTCCCCACAGTGTCCTGTGAAAGAAACGCTGAATAACTGAGATGTTGTGAAATCTATCAAAAAACATATAAGGCCCATGAAATACAAAAACAGACAATCTATATAAATAAGAAAGATGTTATATTTCCAAAGAAAATACAGAAGAATTAGTCATTTTTGTTCAACATAATTCATTTAAATCCTGAACCACACAAGGACCAAACAGCCTGGAAACCGCCAAATGGGATCCACAGAAATGCGCGACTGATGCAGCAACACTACCAACCAGATATAATCCACAAATGGTTAAAATCCGATAAAAATCCGATGAAAATCTCTTTGAAACATGCACCAGTTTATTTAAGCCTTCAAAATATAGCTTTTCGTCAGTCCCAAGACCAACTTCCTCAGAAATAGTTAACCTGTAACAACAAAATTCAAACTGATGACATTGACTTTAAAAAACCTTCCATCCATGACATCACTTCCTTTGATTCACCATTAAAGTGATACAATGTCTCTACAAATCATATGGCTTTTACCTACTTAATAATATTTACTGCCAATATGAACTAAATTAATGATGATAATATTTTTACCATCCAATTAACCAAATTTAAAATGCAGAATAAACTACAATGAAATACATTTATATATTAAAAAACATATAAGAATTCATATAAAGTTCATGTGAAAATTCATGTAAAAATTCAAAGATCACATGCAATGCACTTGCGACTCAAAAGGTCAATGTCTCAAACAAACATACTTTCACCAAATCAATTATATAATAGCGCGATAATATCTAAAATTTTTTAAATTTTTAAAAAATTTATATAACTACAAATATTAGGGCTTGCAAACAAAACACTTGTAATTAAATGGTGGAACTCAGGCAGCCAAAGGAACTACCTCTCCAGGCTCTTCAACTTTAAAATGCATGCTATTGACAGCATGCCATTGAGACCTGGGGGGGCAAATGCTCTTAGCCTTAGCTGCCATAATAGTTCCTTCCTTTCCAACAAAAGTGAATCCATCCCCCTCCCATATTTGGGATTTATATGGTCAATTGCCATGAAATTAAAACCATGCTCAGGGAACTCCTGAATGTGTTTTGCTAGGGCATTCTCTTCCTTGTTCTTCCTGATAGCATAAGAATGTTCATACATGCGTTGACATAATTTCCTGTCCGTTTTTCCCACATAGAAACTAGAACAGGAAGTGCATGCTGCTACGTATATAACATGAGAACTTCTACAATTATACCTTCCTTTTACTGAATAAGTTATGTTTCGTATATAAAAATGGAGCCCTGTTTTTACAAATCTACAATGTCTACAAGAATTACATGTGAACATTCCAGCTCTTATATCGGTTACTCCTAGTTGGCTTTCTAAGATATTTTTTAACCCAGGTCCCTTTCTATAGGTAAACTTTACCTTCTGTCCCAACTGTTGTAACCCATCAAACTCACTAGTGGCAATAGCCCAAAACCTTTTGATGGAAGTGCTAATGCTAAGAGCATCCATACTGTAGATCATTACAAACCTCATGGAATGATCAACAGACCGACAATTGTTAGCTGGTTCATTTGATGCATTTGATCCCCCAGGATGCAACCCCAATAGGGGTTTATAAAAACCAAAAAACGGAGGATGCAGAACAAACCAGTAAGCAGAAACAAAGCACCCTGAACCACTGCTAGGTAGGCAAACAAATTTATTAAGCCGAACAGTTCACTCGAAAAAATAACGCTGAATCAAATCACCATACGTTTTCGTCCACAACTTCATCAGATTACACTAATACATTCAGTTAACTGCTTTTATATACTCATCCAAATTTTAAAAAACAGCCAGTAAAAACAATCAGTGAAAACAATCATTGTACATAGAAATGCATTGAGTTACTGCCCTCTACTGACAAGGAGGATTATTACACATTAAAGTCACAATTTTGCTGATCTCATTTTTAATACAGGGCAAGTGAGATCATGTCATTTAAACCAGGGAATTTACTGGCCTCCAACACCACTTGCCAGTATAATTCCCTGTATTCAACTAAAGTCTCCCACATACCGCCCTGGGGTCCTTTGGCACAACCTCTAATATAAAAACTGAAATTCAGCTTCAGGACAAGTTTTGTGTGTTTGTACAGAGAATTTGTTTCACATTTTGTACGAATATCATAGGTGTGCTCATAAATTCTCTGCTTAACCTTTCTTTCACTCTTGCCAATGTAAAAGCATTACATTTTTACATAACCCAACATAAATAATCCCTTTTGTGTTACAATTTGCAAAAGTTTTTAAAGTTAAAATTTTATTATTTCTGGCAGGTAAAGTAATGGTATCCCCAGTAATCAAATAAGAACAATAATTACAAGCACCACATTTAAATACACCAGCTTTTTGTTTGTACCTGCTAACCTTGAATTCCCTTTACTACCTCTTTCAAAATATCCTTCAGGGTGTTCCCTTTCCTATAAATATGTTTTATTTCACCCTGGAAAATGTGATTTAAGTCAGAAACTTTAGAAAAGTTAATCCACTCTTTGTCAAAAATTCTTTTGATCACACCAGCTTGTCCATCATATGTGGTAATGATACCTGATACAATTCATTGTTTAACCCATCTACTTTCTTGTTTGTGACTTGTTGAGTTGCAACATCTTCAATTTTACCCAATACAGGGGCAAACCTTCCTTCCTCCCATCACTGACTTCTTTGGAAACTCTATCAATGAGCTCTTCCGGTAGCCTCTATTCAGGAACATGTTTCTCAGGTTTTTACATTCGTTACCATAACATGCATCATCAGAAGTCATTCTACACAAGCGCACAAATTGCCCTTTTATAACACTCCTTTTCTGGTGTGGGGGTGCGAACTTGAGTAGTGCAGATAAGAATTAGAAAAGGTCTCTTTTCTATAAATTCTAGACTCAAAGCCATACTCAGTTTTAGATATGTTAACATCAAGGTATTTCAATTCATCAGTAGTGAATTTGTGAGTGAATTTTAAAAATTCTGTGGTACCATTTAGGTATTCCACAAAGCTACCAAATTCATCTTGAGTGCCTGCCCATAAGAAACACAAGTCGTCCAGAAATCTACCATACAACTTCCATAAACTACTATATTCTGAATTCAGTACAAACTTATTCTCCCAGAAGGACATTATAGTGTTAGCATAAGTGGGAGCACAGTGTGCCCCATCGCCACACCTTTAGTTTGTCGAAAATACTCGCCCTGAAAGAATATAAAATTATTCTTTAGGACAATCTCCATTAATAACAATACAGTTCTGAACTCATTGTGCCCTAGTAGTTTGGATTCAAGTAGCATTTCTTCGAACCATTCAAGGCCTACATCATGGGGTATACTTGTAAATAAGTCAATCACATCCAAGGTACCAAAACCTTTTGTTTCATTTGCAAGTGATTCATTTAGTTTTCCTAAGAAATGCCACGAATCTTTTAAAATAACATTGTTGTCACAAACAAGCTTTTTATCTTCTGGTCAATGTACTTGGCCAAAGGTGCAGTGACCAACCTTCGCTGACACTATCACTCTCAAAGGTGGGTCACTTTCATCTTTATGCACCTTTGGTATCCCAAATATGGAGGGTATTCTCGGTTTGTCTACATGCAAATATTTAAAAGTACTCATGTCAATAACTCCATCCATTAATAAGTCATTTAAAATAACATAAATTCGCTTGTAGGCAATATTAATTTCATTCAAGGATATTCTGGTGTATTTGGTATTATCATTTAATATGTCAAACATTTTGCTCTCATAGTTAATGGCATCCATAAGCACAACCCCCCCGCCCTTATCGGGCTTCATAATTCTTATATTCTTGTTCTCACTTAATGATTTCAAAGTTTTCAACTCTGGGTCTGTTAAATTAGACTGCACTTTGTGACAACTCAGAATTTTCCTAAGCTCGTGTTCCAAGCTCAATTCAAAGTTTCTTAGCTGAGGGTGTGTCGCGGGATTAAAGGTGCTCTTACGTCCCAATTCTACATTGTTCATGTTGACACCATTTCCTTTAAAATATAATTCTAAGTTTTTCTTCCTGATAAATAATTTAATATCAATTAAAAGTTTAAAAATATTTGTTTTCTCTCTAGGTATAAAACCAAAACCTTTTGTCAATAGTTCAAAATGACTACTGTTAATTGCTACATCTGTGTAATTAAAAATATTAAAATCTTTATAACTGTATTTGAAACCACAGTTTGTAATTATTCCCAGACTGGTCGTCTCCTTTCCTGAGCTCCCCAGTTTCTGGTTTTGTAGTTTTTTGAATTGTAAGTAACAGGTTCCCTGTGCATAAGTCTCTCAGACCGCCTTAAAGGTGGAAATGCAGCATCATAATCATTCTCTAAAGGCAATTCATTGTCAGAAATGTCATTGTTAGGTTCTCTGAAGTGATTAATGTCATAATTTCTAACATTTCTCACCCAATTCTTAGGCTTCGGGTATTGTTTCTTTGTTTTGTATTCATTTAAATCTCTCTCAATCTTGTTTAATTTTCTGTTTTTAACCTCCAAACATTTACTTTCTAAATTATTTAATAGTTTATGATATTTGCTTCTCTCTTCGTCCACTGTAAATAGTAAATCGTGAGTAATGTCCTTGTTTATACATTCTACAGTTTCTTGCAACTTCTTTATTTCTACCTCATTATTTTTAATGATAGCCCTCATTATATCAAAACCACAATTATCAAAAGCCTCTATTAGTTCAAAATAAAACTCTGTACCTTCCACAACCTTGTTAGGGTATTTGCATACCCTAAGCCCTTTGGGCACAATTTTCTGTTCTAAACAATACTTTAAATAAGTGTTATCCATTTCTAACATTTTGCATTTGTATAAAAATAGTCCAGGTCATCAAGCTTTTGAGAAAAGTTCCTTGTAGTTTATCATTGGTGTTGTTTTGCTAGCAAAATCATAAACAACATTGAATAAGTCACTGAAATGTCTTTTGTACCTGTAGAGTTTAAACTACCACCAGGGCCAAAACGAACTCCTTCACACATTTTTCTAACATTGTTAGGCTGCTCAGATTGTCCGTGGTCGGTTTCTTCAAGCAAAATCCGAGGGAAACCATCCAGACTGCTGGATCCTGCTCCATTTCGTCTTTCTACATCTCTGGAATCATTTTCCTCACCAACAGCCCGTCTCTCGCCTCAACACTCCGATGCACTTCCTGGTTTCCTGGTTCCAATACAGACGTCAATACCGAGGCCAAAGATTGGCTGACTGGGGTCAAAAGCCCCACAAGTTGAGTGAGCTGTCCGATAAGCTTCCTGAGCTCACCGACTTCATTAGTCTTTGCTCCATTGCTTGCCACACTCCCAGCAGGTGATTCCATCCCAAAGTTACTAGTAACCAAAAACGGAGGATGCAGAACAAACCAGTAAGCAGAAACAAAGCACCCTGAACCACTGCTAGGTAGGCAAACAAATTTATTAAGTCAACAGTTCACTCGAAAAATAACGCTGAATCAAATGACCATAGGTTTTGGTCCACAACTTCATCAGATTACAGTAATACATTGAGTTAAGTGCTTTTATATACTGATCCAAATTTTAAAACAGCCAGTAAAACAATCAGTGAAAACAATCATTGTACATAGAAATGCATTGAGTTACTGCCCTCTACTGACAAGGAGGATTATTACACATTAAAGTCACAATTTTGCTGATCTCATTTTTAATACAGGGCAAGTGAGATCATGTCATTTAAACCAGGGAATTTACTGGCCTCCAACACCACTTGCCAGTATAATTCCCTGTATTCAACTAAAGTCTCCCACATACCCCTGGGGTCCTTTGGCACAACCTCTAATATAAAAACTGAAATTCAGCTTCAGGACAAGTTTTTGTGTGTTTGTACAGAGAATTTGTTTCACATTTTGTACGAATATCATAGGTGTGCTCTTAAATTCTCTGCTTAACCTTTCTTTCACTCTTGCCAATGTAAAAGCATTACATTTTTACATAACCCAACATAAATAATCCCTTTTGTGTTACAATTTGCAAAAGTTTTAAAGTTAAAATTTTATTATTTCTGGCAGGTAAAGTAATGGTATCCCCAGTAATCAAATAAGAACAATAATTACAAGCACCACATTTAAATACACCAGCTTTTTGTTTGTACCTGCTAACCTTGAATTCCCTTTACTACCTCTTTCAAAAATATCCTTCAGGGTGTTCCCTTTCCTATAAATATGTTTTATTTCACCCTGGAAAATGTGATTTAAGTCAGAAACTTTAGAAAAGTTAATCCACTCTTTGTCAAAAATTCTTTTGATCACACCAGCTTGTCCATCATATGTGGTAATGATACCTGATACAATTCATTGTTTAACCCATCTACTTTCTTGTTTGTGACTTGTTGAGTTGCAACATCTTCAATTTTACCCAATACAGGGGCAAACCTTCCTTCCTCCCATCACTGACTTCTTTGCAAACTCTATCAATGAGCTCTTCCGGGTAGCCTCTATTCAGGAACATGTTTCTCAGGTTTTACATTCGTTACCATAACATGCATCATCAGAAGTCATTCTACAAGCACAAATTGCCCTTTTATAACACTCCTTTTCTGGTGTGGGGGTGAACTTGAGTAGTGCAGATAAGAATTAGAAAAGGTCTCTTTTCTATAAATTCTAGACTCAAAGCCATACTCAGTTTTAGATGTGTTAACATCAAGGTATTTCAATTCATCAGTAGTGAATTTGTGAGTGAATTTTAAAATTCTGTGGTACCATTTAGGTATTCCACAAAGCTACCAAATTCATCTTGAGTGCCTGCCCATAAGAAACACAAGTCGTCCAGAAATCTACCATACAACTTCCATAAACTACTATATTCTGAATTCAGTACAAACTTATTCTCCCAGAAGGACATTATAGTGTTAGCATAAGTGGGAGCACAGTGTGCCCCCATCGCCACACCTTTAGTTTGTCGAAAATACCCGGCCTGAAAGAATATAAAATTATTCTTTAGGACAATCTCCATTAATAACAATACAGTTCTGAACTCATTGTGCCCTAGTAGTTTGGATTCAAGTAGCATTTCTTGAACCATTCAAGGCCTACATCATGGGGTATACTTGTAAATAAGTCAATCACATCCAAGGTACCAAAACCTTTTGTTTCATTTGCAAGTGATTCATTTAGTTTTCCTAAGAAATGCCACGAATCTTTTAAAATAACATTGTTGTCACAAACAAGCTTTTTATCTTCTGGTCAATGTACTTGGCCAAAGGTGCAGTGACCGAACCTTCGGCTGACACTATCACTCTCAAAGGTGGGTCACTTTCATCTTTATGCACCTTTGGTATCCCAAATATGGAGGGTATTCTCGGTTTGTCTACATGCAAATATTTAAAAGTACTCATGTCAATAACTCCATCCATTAATAAGTCATTTAAAATAACATAAATTCGCTTGTAGGCAATATTAATTTCATTCAAGGATATTCTGGTGTATTTGGTATTATCATTTAATATGTCAAACATTTTGCTCTCATAGTTAATGGCATCCATAAGCACAACTGGACGACTTGTGTTTCTTATGGGCAGGCACTCAAGATGAATTTGGTAGCTTTGTGGAATACCTAAATGGTACCACAGAATTTTTAAAATTCACTCACAAATTCACTACTGATGAATTGAAATACCTTGATGTTAACATATCTAAAACTGAGTATGGCTTTGAGTCTAGAATTTATAGAAAAGAGACCTTTTCTAATTCTTATCTGCACTACTCAAGTTCGCACCCCCCACACCAGAAAAGGAGTGTTATAAAAGGGCAATTTGTGCGCTTGTGTAGAATGACTTCTGATGATGCATGTTATGGTAACGAATGTAAATACCTGAGAAACATGTTCCTGAATAGAGGCTACCCGGAAGAGCTCATTGATAGAGTTTCCAAAGAAGTCAGTGATGGGAGGAAGGGAAGGTTTGCCCCTGTATTGGGTAAAATTGAAGATGTTGCAACTCAACAAGTCACAAACAAGAAAGTAGATGGGTTAAACAATGAATTCGTATCAGGTATCATTACCACATATGATGGACAAGCTGGTGTGATCAAAAGAATTTTGACAAAGAGTGGATTAACTTTTCTAAAGTTTCTGACTTAAATCACATTTTCCAGGGTGAAATAAAACATATTTATAGGAAAGGAACACCCTGAAGGATATTTTTGAAAGAGGTAGTAAAGGGAATTCAAGGTTAGCAGGTACAAACAAAAAGCTGGTGTATTTAAATGTGGTGCTTGTAATTATTGTTCTTATTTGATTACTGGGGATACCATTACTTTACCTGCCAGAAATAATAAAATTTTAACTTTAAAAACTTTTGCAAATTGTAACACAAAAGGGATTATTTATGTTGGGTTATGTAAAAAATGTAATGCTTTTACATTGGCAAGAGTGAAAGAAAGGTTAAGCAGAGAATTTATGAGCACACCTATGATATTCGTACAAAATGTGAAACAAATTCTCTGTACAAACACACAAAAACTTGTCCTGAAGCTGAATTTCAGTTTTTTATATTAGAGGTTGTGCCAAAGGACCCCAGGGCGGTATGTGGGAGACTTTAGTTGAATACAGGGAATTATACTGGCAAGTGGTGTTGGAGGCCAGTAAATTCCCTGGTTTAAATGACATGATCTCACTTGCCCCTGTATTAAAAAATGAGATCAGCAAAATTGTGACTTTAATGTGTAATAATCCTCCTTGTCAGTAGAGGGCAGTAACTCAATGCATTTCTATGTACAATGATTGTTTTCACTGATTGTTTTACTGGCTGTTTTAAAATTTGGATGAGTATATAAAAGCAGTTAACTGAATGTATTAGTGTAATCTGATGAAGTTGTGGACAAAACGATGGTGATTTGATTCAGCGTTATTTTTCGAAAGTGAACTGTTCGGCTTAATAAATTTGTTTGCCTACCTAGCAGTGGTTCAGGGTGCTTTGTTTCTGCTTACTGGTTTGTTCTGCATCCTCCGCTTTTTGGTTACTAGTAACTTTGGGATGGAATCACCTGCTGGGAGTGTGGCAAGCAATGGAGCAAAGACTAATGAAGTCGGTGAGCTCAGGAAGCTTATCGGACAGCTCACTCAACTTGTGGGGCTTTTGACCCCAGTCAGACAATCTTATTGACGCCTGTATTGGAACCAGGAAACCAGGAAGTGCATCGGAGTGTTGAGGCGCGAGAGAGACGGGCTGTTGGTGAGGAAAATGATTCCAGAGATGTAGAAAGACGAAATGGAGCAGGATCCAGCAGTCTGGATGGTTTCCCTCGGATTTTGCTTGAAGAAACCGACCACGGACAATCTGAGCAGCCTAACAATGTTAGAAAATGTGTGAAGGAGTTCGTTTTGGCCCTGGTGGTAGTTTAAACTCTACAGGTACAAAAGACATTTCAGTGACTTATTCAATGTTGTTTATGATTTTGCTAGCAAAAACAACACCAATGATAAACTACAAGGAACTTTTTCTCAAAAGCTTGATGACCTGGACTATTTTTATACAAATGCAAAATGTTAGAAATGGATAACACTTATTTAAAGTATTGTTTAGAACAGAAAATTGTGCCCAAAGGGCTTAGGGTATGCAAATACCCTAACAAGGTTGTGGAAGGTACAGAGTTTTATTTTGAACTAATAGAGGCTTTTGATAATTGTGGTTTTGATATAATGAGGGCTATCATTAAAAATAATGAGGTAGAAATAAAGAAGTTGCAAGAAACTGTAGAATGTATAAACAAGGACATTACTCACGATTTACTATTTACAGTGGACGAAGAGAGAAGCAAATATCATAAACTATTAAATAATTTAGAAAGTAAATGTTTGGAGGTTAAAAACAGAAAATTAAACAAGATTGAGAGAGATTTAAATGAATACAAAACAAAGAAACAATACCAAGCCTAAGAATTGGGTGAGAAATGTTAGAAATTATGACATTAATCACTTCAGAGAACCTAACAATGACATTTCTGACAATGAATTGCCTTTAGAGAATGATTATGATGCTGCATTTCCACCTTTAAGGCGGTCTGAGAGACTTATGCACAGGAACCTGTTACTTACAATTCAAAACTACAAAACCAGAA
This sequence comes from Protopterus annectens, assembly GCF_019279795.1. Taxonomy (NCBI): domain Eukaryota; kingdom Metazoa; phylum Chordata; order Ceratodontiformes; family Protopteridae; genus Protopterus; species Protopterus annectens. The sequence continues at coordinate 1,596,496,603 of NC_056729.1, forward strand.
ACTGGGGAGCTCAGGAAAGGAGACGACCAGTCTGGGAATAATTACAAACTGTGGTTTCAAATACAGTTATAAAGATTTTAATATTTTTAATTACACAGATGTAGCAATTAACAGTAGTCATTTTGAACTATTGACAAAAGGTTTTGGTTTTATACCTAGAGAGAAAACAAATATTTTTAAACTTTTAATTGATATTAAATTATTTATCAGGAAGAAAAACTTAGAATTATATTTTAAAGGAAATGGTGTCAACATGAACAATGTAGAATTGCGACGTAAGAGCACCTTTAATCCCCCAACACACCCTCAGCTAAGAAACTTTGAATTGAGCTTGGAACACGAGCTTAGGAAAATTCTGAGTTGTCACAAAGTGCAGTCTAATTTAACAGACCCAGAGTTGAAAACTTTGAAATCATTAAGGAGAACAAGAATATAAGAATTATGAAGCCCGGCTTATGGATGCCATTAACTATGAGAGCAAAATGTTTGACATATTAAATGATAATACCAAATACACCAGAATATCCTTGAATGAAATTAATATTGCCTACAAGTGAATTTATGTTATTTTAAATGACTTATTAATGGATGGAGTTATTGACATGAGTACTTTTAAATATTTGCATGTAGACAAACCGAGAATACCCTCCATATTTGGGATACCAAAGGTGCATAAAGATGAAAGTGACCCACCTTTGAGAGTGATAGTGTCAAAGGTTCGGTCACTGCACCTTTGGCCAAGTACATTGACCAGAAGATAAAAAGCTTGTTTGTGACAACAATGTTATTTTAAAAGATTCGTGGCATTTCTTAGGAAAACTAAATGAATCACTTGCAAATGAAACAAAAGGTTTTGGTACCTTGGATGTGATTGACTTATTTACAAGTATACCCCATGATGTAGGCCTTGAATGGTTCGAAGAAATGCTACTTGAATCCAAACTACTAGGGCACAATGAGTTCAGAACTGTATTGTTATTAATGGAGATTGTCCTGAAGAATAATTTTATATTCTTTCAGGGCTAGTATTTTCGACAAACTAAAGGTGTGGCGATGGGGCACACTGTGCTCCCTTATGCTAACACTATTATGTCCTTCTGGGAGAATAAGTTTGTACTGAATTCAGAATATAGTAGTTTATGGAAGTTGTATGGTAGATTTCTGGACGACTTGTGTTTTTTATGGGCAGGCACTCAAGATGAATTTGGTAGCTTTGTGGAATACCTAAATGGTACCACAGAATTTTTAAAATTCACCCACAAATTCACTACTGATGAAGTGAAATACCTTGATGTTAACATATCTAAAACTGAGTATGGCTTTGAGTCTAGAATTTATAGAAAAGAGACCTTTCTAATTCTTATCTGCACTACTCAAGTTCGCACCCCCCACACCAGAAAAGGAGTGTTATAAAAGGGCAATTTGTGCGCTTGTGTAGAATGACTTCTGATGATGCATGTTATGGTAACGAATGTAAAACCTGAGAAACATGTTCCTGAATAGAGGCTACCCGAAGAGCTCATTGATAGAGTTTCCAAAGAAGTCAGTGATGGAGGAAGGAAGGTTTGCCCCTGTATTGGGTAAAATTGAAGATGTTGCAACTCAACAAGTCACAAACAAGAAAGTAGATGGGTTAAACAATGAATTCAGATCAGGTATCATTACCACATATGATGGACAAGCTGGTGTGATCAAAAGAATTTTTGACAAAGAGTGGATTAACTTTTCTAAAGTTTCAGACTTAAATCACATTTGCCAGGGTGAAATAAAACATATTTATAGAAAAGGGAACACCCTGAAGGATATTTTGAAAGAGGTAGTAAAGGGAATTCAAGGTTAGCAGGTACAAACAAAAAGCTGGTGTATTTAAATGTGGTGCTTGTAATTATTGTTCTTATTTGATTACTGGGGATACCATTACTTTACCTGCCAGAAATAATAAAATTTTAACTTTAAAACTTTTGCAAATTGTAACACAAAAGGGATTATTTATGTTGGGTTATGTAAAAATGTAATGCTTTTACATTGGCAAGAGTGAAAGAAAGGTTAAGCAGAGAATTTATGAGCACACCTATGATATTCGTATAAAATGTGAAACAAATTCTCTGTACAAACACACAAAAACTTGTCCTGAAGCTGAATTTCAGTTTTTTATATTAGAGGTTGTGCCAAAGGACCCCAGGGCGGTATGTGGGAGACTTTAGTTGAATACAGGGAATTATACTGGCAAGTGGTGTTGGAGGCCAGTAAATTCTCTGGTTTAAATGACATGATCTCACTGAGCCCTGTATTAAAAATGAGATCAGCAAAATTGTGACTTTAATGTGTAATAATCCTCCTTGTCAGTAGAGGGCAGTAACTCAATGCATTTCTATGTACAATGATTGTTTTCACTGATTGTTTTTACTGGCTGTTTTTTAAAATTTGGATGAGTATATAAAAGCAGTTAACTGAATGTATTAGTGTAATCTGATGAAGTTGTGGACGAAAACGTATGGTGATTTGATTCAGCGTTATTTTTTCGAGTGAACTGTTCGGCTTAATAAATTTGTTTGCCTACCTAGCAGTGGTTCAGGGTGCTTTGTTTCTGCTTAGGGGTTTATAAAACCCAGATCTCCTCTTGTGTTTTACCTCTGTCATTAATTCTACTAACATGGGGGTCGGGTAGCCTGGAGAGGTAATTCCTTTGGCTGCCTGAGTTCCACCATTTAATTACAAGTGTTTTGTTTGCAAGCCCTAATATTTGTAGTTATATAAATTTTTTAAAAAATTTAAAAATTTTAGATATTATCGCGCTATTATATAATTGATTTGGTGAAAGTATGTTTGTTTGAGACATTGACCTTTTGAGTCACAAGTGCATTGCATGTGATCTTTGAATTGTTACATGAATTTTTACATGAACTTTATATGAATTCTTATATGTTTTTTAATATATAAATGTATTTCATTGTAGTTTATTCTGCATTTTAAATTTGGTTAATTGGATGGTAAAAATATTATCATCATTAATTTAGTTCATATTGGCAGTAAATATTATTAAGTAGGTAAAAGCCATATGATTTGTCGAGACATTGTATCACTTTAATGGTGAATTAAAGGAAGTGATGTCATGGATGGAAGGTTTTTTAAAGTCAATGTCATCAGTTTGAATTTTGTTGTTACAGGTTAACTATTTCTGAGGAAGTTGGTCTTGGGACTGACGAAAAGCTATATTTTGAAGGCTTAAATAAACTGGTGCATGTTTCAAAGAGATTTTCATCGGATTTTTATCGGATTTTAACCATTTGTGGATTATATCTGGTTGGTAGTGTTGCTGCATCAGTCGCGCATTTCTGTGGATCCCATTTGGCGGTTTCCAGGCTGTTTGGTCCTTGTGTGGTTCAGGAGTTTGTTTGTTCTTTTAATTTCATAATTCATTTAAATGTTAGCATATGATAGGACAAAACTAGCTCCTAGCTGTACCTTGTTTCAGAATAAAAAAAAAATCCATCAAAATAAAAATAATTATTTTGTAAATAAAACTACAAATACAACAACAAATCCCATCGAGCTATGCGCTCGAGGGACTTAAACCTCAGCACTGAAATAAATAGGACATGCTGGAGGGACAGATTCATAACCCAGAGGCTCCCTTCACTCTGGAATAAAATCCCAGTCCAGGTTAGGCAGAGTCCCTCATTGACTCTCTTCAAGAGGAATCTTGATGAGTGGATGGGAGATTGTAGGTTTACCCCGGGTATCACTTCTGTGTCACAGAGGCACAGTATACTAACATTGAAAAAGGGCATAGCAAAATTAATTTAAAATGGGTGGCAAAAGCCATATACACTCTGGCTAGGCTTATAAATGCCCTAGGGCAGATAGCCTAGTATGAACCTATGAACCTATGAACCTATGAACATTCTTTTCAGGACTATCAGGAATAAAAACAAGTGATTGCACCTAATCTTAAATGATATTGCACTTCAGTGCTCACTGCATTGGTTTTAATCATAATTGCATTGGTTTTGAAAGTCATATTACTACTCATCGTATAACCCCCCCAAAACCTTGTAGATGCTTACAGTGTTAAAATTATGGCCTCCAAAATAAATAGAATGATTTAGTACTGCTGGACTGAAATACATTGTACCACATTTATTCTAATTTAAAAATTTAAACCATTATCCAAAAAGCATTTTGTCAGGCATGTCAAAACACTATTAAATGAAGTGCAATTTTATATCGTTGCTATGTGAGCCGCACATTTGATATATTTTCACATTGAGTACCTGCTGCATGTTGAAGATGCAAAAAATATTAAATTAAACAAAACTGGGCCCAATACAGATACCTGGGTCACCCCAATGTTATGGGATCCAATTTAAATAGTGCACCTTTCACATCAGCCCATAAGCATCACACATCTACAACAAAACATCAGTCACAAAGTACAATTAGGCTCAGAACCCATGCTGCAGCTGTTAAGAAATATTTGTCAAAACCTCCTAGAGCATACACTGAAAGATTGAAAGATTCCAGCCAATGGCACACAAAGCAGCACTTATTCCTGCTTGTCTACTGCCAGGATTGGTGATGTCACAAGGGTCCTAAGGTCCCTTAAAATGGACAAACATGTGGGAGTGAATGACCTGAGGTGCTTCAACAAGATGGAAATGCACAGAGACATAATTGACTATGTATGTATTAGAGGCAGGAAAGACACTTGTTTTGAGTACTAAGTATCCTGCCTTCACCAAGAGTGATGTCTAGATACGAAGACAAGATAATTGGCTTTAACAGTTAGCTAAGTAGTTGGTGTCTTTCTAAGAAGAGGTCCAGTATGTGTCAGCCTGGGATGAGATGGTAGATAAGATACCCTGTTTCACCAGGGATGGCTTACATCTCTCATACTTAGACTTACTGATATTGTTTAAATCCTATGCTTCCCCAAGTGTCTTGTTTAGGTTGTCCCCCTAGTGGATATTCCAGTATTGCAAACTCAAATTCAGACAATATTATGGTGGTACTACTCAAAGCTAAGAGTCTAAATAGAAAGATGTCAGAACGTGAGGCCCTCCTGCAACTCAAACATGTGTCAGTACCACCATCAGTTCATATCGAATTCTAATGTGGAGCTCCTTAAGCTGCAAATTACTCTTAACAATTCCAACAGTTACTTTATTACCAGTTACAGATTCCCAGCAATGTTCCCCTGTGGCTGTGGGAACTAACCATTGAGAGGTTAAATATCAAACCAAATACCTTCTTTCTAGAGGACATTAATTATCCATGAGTTGACTGATACTCTTACACATCTAAAATGGATATACTTAGCATTTCCTAGACTTTGCTAAGACCAGTGTGCTAAAACAAATTACATACCACCCACTAAAGACACTAATATTCTTTACACTGACAATACCAACCTAAATCCTGCCTGTAAACACCCCACATCTCCTCATCCCCGACTAAATCTGATTACAAACGTAGTCATCTTTGTCTGTCAGGCCAGGTGCTACCACCCCACCATCAAATGAAACAATCTTTATGGACTTTCCATGACAAACCTACTTCATCCTCTAGAAGGCCTTGGCAAAATTCCCAACAATCCTCCACAAATGACCCTAATTGTAAGGGATGCCACATTAACTTCTGACTTTTATCACTATCTTAACAGCTGTGTAAGGAAGTCAGAACCCAACCATCCAAAGTATAATAGTACATTTGAGAATAAACATTTGTGGTAGAACTCCCATATTATTACACTGTATAACCAAGACAAAATAATGAAAATTGTAAGAAATCCCCATCACCTTGAGTCAAGACCACACTGAAACATGTCATTAAGGAACTTAAGAGCACTATTACAAATTTAAAGCTGCGTATGAACTTAAGGTCACTACAGATGTCACAGAAACTATAAATCTTTTTCAGTTATGTCCATGAAGTTAAGGAATAATGTCCATCATGGGAATAAGTTCATCCATAATAATATCACACATTCCACTCCCATGGCTATAGCCAATATATTATCAAATACATTTAGTACTAACTTTATCCAATCTACCTCCATTGTTACTCCTATAATCTTTGTTTATTTAGTTATCTTGAAATGCCTTTAGAATAAGTCTTAGAATCCCCATCGAAGGCTAAAAATAATACTTCCATAAGACCTCACAACATGCCAAATTGAATTATCATCAGAGCCAATTACACAAGTATCCATGCCTTAAGTTAAACTGAACTGTTCAATTTCAGTCATTTTACAAGGTTTGTCACTGATGCCTGCAAAACAGCTACCGAGCTGCCCCTACACAAAACAGGCCTCTCTATGGACCCAGTAATTATAGACCTATCAGGTTCAACAGCCTTATAGGCAAAGCCAAGGAATGCATCATAGCATAACTCATGTTTCCCCTCAGGGGTCACTTATTTTCCCCTTTTCCAGGAAGTGTGGTCTCTTGCAAAGAGTTTGAATCCATCCAACAACCTCTGCCTGTATGCAGACATAGGCATGTTAACTAATCTAGACACAAATCAGTTCAGATTTGTGAAGGGTATGCCCTACCTCCTGAACCTAGTAAGTTTCTTTGAAAAGGTTACAGAGGCAGTGGACAGTGGTTATTCAGTGCATGCTGTTTATCTGAATCTGGCCAAGGCTTCTGATGCTATCTCCATGCTGGTATTGCAAAATTTGACAAACCTAATGTAAACCCATATGTTGTTCACCAGATTTTAAATTGGCTATGCAACAGTTCCCAAGCAGAGAGAGTTGCTGGTACTCTATCAAAAAGTAGGGTAACACAGTAGGGAAAATGGGGGTAACACAGGGATCAGTGCTAGGCCCTCTCCTGTTTGGCATTTATTTTGTAGGCATCCAAACTATTATCTCAGAAGTGTGGTTAACCAATTTGTTGATGACTGCAAGTTGGGTTCTACTATCAATTCATCAGCTGATACAAAATGGTTCCAGCAAGGGTTGGAATATGCACATACATATACTGAAAATGGTCTCAGTGAAGCATAGTAGCAATCAGCAAAAAATTGCCCAACTCATATGTTATAAATGGTATTCTTCTTCTGGCAGATGCACTTATAAGAGATTTTGGTACTTATGTGGACAGCACTCTCTCTCTCTCTCTCATTTGTTCATCAAGTTTCCACCATAATCAGGAAATCCTTTTATCTGACCTAGTTAATTTCCAAGGGAATATCTGTAGGAGCCAGAGAAGTCACCCAAAGACTGTACTCTTCCCTTATCAGACCAATCATCAAATACAATGTCCCTTTGCTATTTGTATAAATCCAATCATATGGCTCAGTTGGAAAGATCCTAAATATTTCTAATCAAGAAAATTAAAGGCCTTAAATTCTTATAGCATCCTGTGAAATTAGCACAACTCTCTTTATACTCAGTAGACTAGTGGTTGCTCAGAGGTGAGTGATGTCTTACTATTTGGCCTCATATTTCTCCACAAAATCAGAGGATCTACAAATGCCTGTATTAGGGCCCTAAATCTACACCAACAAATAAGCAAGACTCACTGGAGGGATAGGTTCCTAACTTAATTTATTTCCAGTCTATGGATCACTAGACACAGATTCACACCAAGGATGTAATGTATGGCCCTACTAAATTTTAGAAGTGTGCATTATAAAGTGCTAAAAAAGGTGGCTGGAACTTTTAAGTATGGTTAAGCATGCTATGGTCGCCATGAATGCTTGCCTAGTAATGTTTGTATGTTCCTGTCTGAGGTCCTGATGAATAATGGACAGGACATAACCTTATTAGATAATCAGAAATATCTGGCTTGCTAAGAACCACCAAAGATAATCCAAATCAGTACATAAAGGGAATTCAGAACAAGGTCACAAAAATATATCTGTTCAACAGAATATCCAACAGTGTTTTCTAGATAAGGTTTCTGCCATGTCCACTGATGATGTTATATATACTGTACAGCATTGAAAACCACCATTTAATTAGCACATGCAGACTCCACAGGCCGTATCATGCAGAGCTGAAATGGGCTCAGTTTGCATCCAGTGCTGTTCCCTAATCTAGCTACCCTTAACTATAAGGTAAGGAGCAAAAAAAAAAAAAGTCCTGTTCCAATTTGGCTGCCACTCCTAAAACTCTGAGTACTTCAGTACGGCAGTTATCACCACACTAAAATTGTATTGAAATTGACTTCTGTATCATCATTCACAAAATTCCATTACAGAAATGAATACCAGTACCGCACTGACAATTGATTGGCATCTACAGATCACCCTCCATGTGAACTTGCACCTGGGGTGGCTGGTCCCTTTATCCCACTCTATCTACCCTACTGATATCATGTGACATCCTCAGGGCTGGTTTGCTGAAAATAATACTGTAATTTGAGACCGTTTTCACCAGAAAAGAAGAGCTCAGTGCACATGGCTTGTTAGTAAATCATGATCATGCCAGCAAAAAAAAGAGTCCAGCAGCTTAGGCAGAAGCTGAAAGATAAACTAAATGAAAGGTACCATCATTAAGTCCAAACATTCCATGAGACTGGTGAAACAGTATGACTCTCTTGAGCTACTCTAGGTCCAAATAACTATAGGTAAAATACTCCTCCACATCATTGTTAGATACAGGTCCTCTACCATGATGAACCACGAGAAGCACACCACTTACTTGGTCCTCTACCATGATGAGCCACGAGAAGCACACCACTTATTTGGTCCTCTACCGTGATGAACCATTAGAAGCACACCACTTACTTGGTCCTCTACCGTCATGAACCACGAGAAGCACACCACTTACTTGGTCCTCTACCATGATGAACCACGAGAAGCACACCACTTACTTGGACTTCTTAGAGTTACTCAGTATACAGCCAAACACATTGGTCTTGGGAGATTTCAAATATCCTTCCACTGACTGGGTAACTTACATGATTACAAGGTTCCTGGACTTTGTTAATTCAAATGCCCTGGGACAGTTGGCCCGCACCCCCCACAAGGGGGTCAAATGTCCTGGACCTAGTGCTCAACAAGATGGGGGGGTGACTGCACTACCCCTTGTGTGTTGCTCTCCTTGGTAAGGTCAGACCATAAATCTGTCTTGTTTGAAGTAAGAGTCAAACCTGCCAACCCCACAGGAGTAAAAAAACTGAAAATTTTCTCCAAAGCAAACTATTGCCTACTAAGCAATGGCATAAAAAGTTTCAAAGCCCCCGCCAACGTAGCCAATAATGACATCTAGGCAGTGGAATACACAAATGCCCTATACAGCAACTTAAAGAAATGTATTGACTCAGCTATACCCAACAGGATCAAAACCAGGTTTTCTCAAAAAAAAAAAAAAAAAAAGAGCCACCCTGGTGGACTGTAAGTATAAATAAGCTATACAACAAAAGAAAGAAACTCATATCTAAGAACAGGAGGGAACTTACTCAACAGAGGAAGAATACCCTCCACACCTTGAACAAGCAAATCAGATATCCTGATAAGTTCTCTAAGGCTAACTATGAGACTAAATTAGCATCCTTAGCTTCATGCCTTGAACAAGCAAATCAGATATCTTGTTAAGTCCTCTAAGGCTAACTACGAGACTAAATTAGCATCCTTAGCTAAAGATGATGATAAGGCATTCTTTAGCTAAGTCCAAAACCTAAAAGGGAATGTCCAGCTGTGTGACAAACATATAGTGGACAGTACCACTCACACTGAACTTGAGGAAATGATCAACTTGCTAGCCAATAGATTGGGCAATAACTTCACCCTCCCCGTCCCCGTACCCACCAGACATACCCCAAAGCATTCCTGATATCACTCCTCTACCAAGTATCTCCAAAGAACAGGTCATACAAGCACTGTCCAAGGCCAAAAACATGGCCTCTAAGTGACCAGATAACATTCTAGGCTACTTTCTAAACAATCTAAAACAAGACCTAGTGGAACCACCCAGCACTCTGTTTAACCATATCCTGAGAACTGGTTTTGTCCTAGCAAAGTGGAGAACAGCAACAGTAATTGCTTTGCACATAGGAAGTCCATCAACTGACCCTGGAACTATCGACCCATAAACTTTAATAGCCTTATCTGAAGGCCATGGAAAGAAGCATCATGGACCTTATCCACAAGGACATAGGTGACCTTCAAACCCTTGACCTGACCCAGTCGGGTGTCATCAAGGGTAGATTTTGCTTATTAAACCTAGTGGACTTCTTTGAGAATGCCATCAAAGCCCTGGATAAGGGCAAAACAGTACATACCATCTATCTTGATTTAGCCAAGGCCTTTAATACAATCCCCCATTCAGGTATCATGGAAAAACTCTCCTAGCTGGGGATTAACCCATACATCACCAGATGGGTAGCAAACTGGCTCATTGACAGAACATATACTGTCACAGCTGGGAATACACCTCTACCAATAGAGCAGTTACCAATGGGGTACAATCCCCCATTCAGGTATCATAGAAAAACTCTCCTAGCTGGGGATTAACCCATACATCAACAGATGGGTAGCAAACTGGCTCACTGGCAGAACACATACTATCACAGCTGGGAATACACCTCCACCAATACAGCAGTTACCAATGGGGTACCACAAGGATCTGGGCTGGGCCCTCTATTATTTGGAAACTATTTTTCTGAAGTCCACGTGAAGGTAGATGGCCTTTGGCTTATCAGGTTTGCAGATGACTGTAAACTGGATGCAATCATAGAGTCCCCTAATGATGTTAACATATTGCAGATAGGGCTGACACAGACAAATGATTGGTGTCAAACTCATGGACTAAAACCTAATGCAAAAAAGAAATGCCTCATTATCCCTTTTGGCAAAGAAGTAGCCCCTGCTAATTATGATATACATAGCAAACCTCTAAGCTCAAACTCAGTGGTATGAGACTTAGGAACACAGGTTGATAGCAATCTAAACTTCAGTCAGCATGTGTCTGCAGTGCTAAGAAAAGCATTCTACATTGTACATTTCTTAAATAAGGGTATCGGAGCCAAGATCAAGGAGGATATAGCTCCCCCGTACTCGAGGCTTATCAAATCACTAATTGAGTACAATGTTCTCTTCTGTATGTACCTCACCAAACACCTGCAGCAAGTGGAGACACCACAAAGGTTTCTTACCAAGAGAATCCAGGGCCTCCAAAACATGAAATACATGGAAATACTGAAACCTCTGTCACGGTACTCTGCAGACCTCTCAACCAATTGGGGACAAATTTCAACAGAATCAGGGACAAGTCAGGAAAATATCAGGGACAATCAGGGACACTTTTAAAATATTAGTGCTATTAACTTGAAACATTGACAGAATCAGAGCATATGCATTAATACACATTTTCTGAAGTAAAAGAAGTTTATAACTCTTAATTATTGTCATTATTCATTAAGTGTAATTCACCGCCTTTCCTCCAAAAGTCACTAGTTTTAGGAGGGATTAAGAGGGACAGAGTTAAAATTTGAGTCAAAATCAGGGACATCCGTGAAAATCAGGGGATGTTGAGAGGTATGGTACTCTGTATCATACAGGCTGCTGTGAGGCAACATGTGCCTGGCTACAGAGCAGTCTCAGACCCTTCCCTAATGAGAATGCTGCACATCTGCAAATCAAATGGGACAAGAGTCACTCACTCCAGGGATCTCATCCTAGCCTGTGACATTAACAGGACACTCTGGAGAGACAGATATATCCCTCAGTGATTGCCACACCTCTGGAACAAGCTCCCATTCCATGTGAAGCAGAGCTCCTCAATGACTCTGTTCAAGCTCAACCTTGACAACTGGATAGATGACCATAAATTCACCTTGGGGGTGGCACCTATGTCCCTCATGGATAGGAGCAATTGGTGCTGATTACAGAATCACTCTGCTAACAATGACCATCTAACTATGGTCAATAAGGGTACTTGGGTTATTACATGGCTAGGCTTGTAAAGGCCCTATGGCCATTAGCCTAGTAACCTCTTATGAACCTAAGACAAACCTAAGGATAATCAGTTCTGTACATCAGCCTTCAAAGTTACAGGAAATATAAGTGGTTCAAGTTGTCATGATATGCTTGTCCTCTGATCTCAAGAGGTCACAACACTCTCAAAGGGAAATAAAGCCCTTTAACCTAGATGGATGGAACACTGAGATATTCCTGACCTCTTGCTGATTCATCTGCTACTAAAGAAATAAGATCGATCATCAAGCAGAGAGCAGGCAAAGAACATGAAAGCTGCATAATCAGATGGTATACCACGTGAAGTTTTTAAGGCTAGAGGCAGAGTTATAACTGGGGTTGGATAACAAGGCAGCTGCCCCAGAAGCAAGCTGTCAGTGAGCGTAATCTGTATGTGCTGATGGTGTAGGAGTGCAATACTGGCATTGCTTTATGAAGTTGTGAGGATATTGCTGCTTCATAAATAAATGTCAATACTGCATTTGAGGTGATGGCTGAAATGCTGTAGTGCTTAATATGGACATGGTGAGGGTGTAGTAATCATAGCAAGATGTTTATTATAGTTTTTGCAAGCAACTTGCTACAGTTTCAACAGTAGAGGAAAGCTATGTTTTTTTTTTCTTTTGGTCTTGTGAAAACCTTTTTTAACTTTGAATTGGTGGGAGGATATCAGTTTGGAGATATGCACAGGGTTGCAGTTGAACTAGCTATGGTTTTGGCCAGAGGTAAAGAGCTGATACTGAAGTATGTAAACTTCTTCTCCAAATTTAGTATCATGTGAAACTCTGAGAAATGCCAAGAGTGTTACCATTGTCAAGAAAACCGACATAAAGTATGCTTGATACTGAGGCAGTATCTTACTGTATGGTACACAGAAAAACCCCTGACAACTTTTTTTTGTAAATTGCTCTTTGTCAGTACTAATAAAAAATTACAAGAAAAACCTAGCCAAGCTAGAGTTTTCACTGTCTGATACCTTCAACGTCCTGTAATACAGACCCATGGGATATATGCAAATGACCCTTAAAGACATCAAGTGTTTCAGCTACATGGCTTCTGAATGCCCATAACTTTTCACTTTTTCTTTTTAAGTCTTTGTGGATACATTCAGGACAATAAGTGAGTTTGGCTTCATATGTTGTATGTGTGCATGCTGGATTGTGCATGTGGGCATTTCTGGGAGTGTGAAGAAGTGGGGAGGGCTGTTTGTGGATGTGTAGATGTGGGTATGAATGTGTTGTGTGTTTGGGAGGATGTCTTGGAGTGTGTATATGTGCATGGGTATCTGAATGTGTGTGTGTGTGTGTGTGTGTGTGTGTGTGTGTGTGTGTGTGTGTGTGTGTGTGTGTGTGTGTGTGCATATGTATTAATGCAGTAGGGGTACCTTTGCTAATATTGTGCTAATTGACAAACACACATCGTGCATTTAGAGCAAATAGTGAGGATTTTGGTGATTCCTAGACATTATGTTTTTAAGGAGGGACACCTATGACATGTATAGATCTATGGAGACCATTCATAAGTAATGAAAATGCATGCATGCATGTCTGTTCTGGAACATTCCTAGGTCAGTGCCAAAGAGATTGTATGTAATGACTGCATTTTTGTTCCCATGCATCAGTAGTCAACCCTATATCTAGAACGAGAAAGCAGAAAAGAAAGAGCAGAAAAAACTATTTACAACTGTATGTAAATTTTAATATGTTCATAAATGTTAAATGCATTAATAAAAACATTAAGAAAAACATGGAAGAACTCATCTTGGATATCAAGGACTATGAAGATATAACCATCTTGCAAGATAAGCAAATAACTGTTATAAAAGGAAGAAACCAACAGATGCTTTACTAGGATCCAAATATACTTGAATTTTTATCCTTCAAATTACTTGCCATGTAATGATTGAGCCCTATAAATTTGCTTCAAGAACTTCTTAAATGAAAAATTTGGTGGTGTGGCCAAGATGGTGACCTGGTAGCAGCACTTTCTCACAGCTCTCTTACCTCAATACTATTTCTGACAGGAATTTTGAAAAATAATGAATAATAACAGGATACCTTTCTTATCAACTAACTTTTAATACTCAAAGACATCATCAGAAACAATTCTACAGCTTGTCATTGAAAATTCCTGTCAGATTAACTGCTAGAAAATCAATAGCATCATCAGCTATACAGAATGAGCCATCTCAAGAATTCACCTCAGGAATCATCCTTCAAAAAGTAATTGCATTCTCTTATTTCAAATATTCAGGAACTCACAACCAGAATAGATAAGATGGACAACAAACTAGACTCTTTTAAGGAAAAGTGTTCTCAACAACTTGAACAACTTCAAGAAATACTAACACAAAGGACAAATATCTCTAATAGAGCACTCATTAAATGGCATTGACTCCAGGCTCTTACAAGAAGAACAACAAACAGAATTCTTACTACAACAGAATACACACTTATTGGAGAAAATAGATGACGGAAAATTGAATAAGGAGAAACAACATCTGAATATATGGATTACCAGAAAAAGTTGAAGGGGACAATATAATAAAATTTCTTACCACTTGGATTCCAAATATATTGAAATTGCTTGAAACCCTTTTTTATGGCATAGAATATGTGCACAGGTCATTAACAACTTTAGGAAATGCATCTTTAACCAAAAATAAACCAAGATCCATAATTGTGAGACTTTTTTCTACACAGAACAAGAAACCTATCCTTAAAAATACCTGGACTAATTCACCTATCAAATATAATGATGCCATAATCAGATTTGACAATGACTACTCTACAAAAGTGTTTTTTAAAATAAAATAATTTATGCCAAAAATAAAAATCCTAAAAAAGAAACAGCTAAGGAATCATCTATTGTTTCCAGCAAGACTTAGAATCTTCCTCCCAGAAGGAATAAAAATATTTGAAACAGTGGATTCAGCAATAAATATCTCACTAATAATAACATTTTAACACAAGAAGAATCTATGGACTGGACAAACAGCACACCAAAAAGAAATGCAGAAGTAAATAATTGGAAGACTGTTGAACAAAAGAAAAAAAATTAAAGGACAAATAAATTATTAGTTACATATACTACAAAAAAAAGTTTAAACAATGCCATAAAAAAAACAATAAGAAATCTTCCAGTTATCAAACTTACTGAAATGACATATGCTTTTTACTTTTTACATTGAACTCTCTTAAATTTACTTAGTATAAACTAAGTAAACTAACTGTAAATGTCATAGTATATACAAGTATACTTAAAACGTAAAACAGCTTTTTTATTGTGTTATTCAGAAAACAAGCAGAAACAGATACAGTAAACACTTATAAAAAAGTAACAAACTGAGAGACAAGTGCAATCACAGAATAAATGCAGAAAAACAATATCAATGTATCAGCAACAGTTGCTAGATAAATAGAAGTGGAAAGCCACAAAAAAACTTGGATTACTCTGCTGGCCACCACGAGGATCTGTGCTGAGTAGGTACAAGCTAAAAATTCAGCGTGTTTTATATCAGGGGCTGAATGACCAATAAACTACAAGTTGCTGGCTGAAACCTCACAAAACTGGACCAACAGGCAGCTCAATGCTTCCCACTCCCACTGGTAAGCAAGGGAACTTCCTCAAATTAGGTAAAGAATCAGTAACAGGAACTGCAAACAAAGCCCAGGGATCAGCAAGCTCTGAAACTGGACTATTCTAGCTCAGTAAGGCGGGAAAACAAGAGATATTTTTTGGGGTTTTTTTTCAGAAAACAAGCAGAAACAGATACAGTAAACACTTATAAATGCTATAAATCGGCTATCACAGCCTACACAAACAATTTGCAACAGTTACAGATTTTAAAAGTAACAAACTGAGAGACAAGTGCAATCACAGAATAAATGCAGAAAAAACAATAACAATGTATCAGCAAGCAGGCGAAATACAGTTGCTAGATAAATAGAAGTGGAAAGCCACAAAAATATACTTAAATCAGGTAAAGTCGCTTTTTTAGCTCTCTGAAACTTGGATTACCCTGCTGGCCACCCCGAGGATCTGTGCTGTAAAACAGCAGCGTTCAGCGCGTTTTTATATCAGGGGGCTGAAAGAAGCTAGGAACTGGCCCAAAACAACCAATAAACTACAAGTTGCTGGCTGAAACCTCACAAAACTGGACCAACAGGCAGCTCAATGCTTCCCACTCCCACTGGTAAGCAAGGGAACTTCCTCTCTTCCAAATTAGGTAAAGAATCAGTAACAGGAACTGCAAACAATGCCCAGGGATCAGCAAGCTCTGAAACTGGACTATTCTAGCTCAGTAAAAACAAGAGATATTTTTTTTTTTTTTTTTCAGAAAACAAGCAGAAACAGATACAGTAAACACTTATAAATGCTATAAATCGGCTATCACAGCCTACACAAACAATTTGCAACAGTTACAGATTTTAAAAGTAACAAACTGAGAGACAAGTGCAATAACAGAATAAATGCAGAAAAACAATAACAATGTATCAGCAAGCAGAAATACAGTTGCTAGATAAATAGAAGTGGAAAGCCACAAAAATATACTTAAATCAGGTAAAGTCGCTTTTTTAGCTCTCTGAAACTTGGATTACTCTGCTGGCCACCATGAGGATCTGTGCTGAGTAGGTACAAGCTAAAAAGCAGCGTTCAGCGTGTTTTATATCAGGGGCTGAAAGAAGCTAGGAACTGGCCCAAAACGACCAATAAACTACAAGTTGCTGGCTGAAACCTCACAAAACTGGACCAACAGGCAGCTCAATGCTTCCCACTCCCACTGGTAAGCAAGGGAACTTCCTCTCTTCCAAATTAGGTAAAGAATCAGTAACAGGAACTGCAAACAAAGCCCAGGGATCAGCAAGCTCTGAAACTGGACTATTCTAGCTCAGTAAGGCGGAAAAACAAGAGATTTTTTTTGGTTTTTTTTTTTCAGAAAACAAGCAGAAACAGATACAGTAAACACTTATAAATGCTATATATCACAGCCTACACAAACAATTTGCAACAGTTGCAAATTTTAAAAGTAGCAAACTGAGAGACAAGTGCAATCACAGAATAAATGCAGAAAAACAATAACAATGTATCAGCAAGCAGGCGAAATACAGTTGCTAGATAAATAGAAGTGGAAAGCCACAAAAATATACTTAAATCAGGTAAAGTCGCTTTTGACTCTCTGTACCTTGGATTACTCTGCTGGCCACCACGAGGATCTGTGCTGAGTAGGTACAAGCTAAAATGTTTTATATCAGGGGGCTGAAAGAAGCTAGGAACTGGCCCAAAACGACCAATAAACTACAAGTTGCTGGCTGAAACCTCACAAAACTGGACCAACAGGCAGCTCAATGCTTCCCACTCCCACTGGTAAGCAAGGGAACTTCCTCAAATTAGGTAAAGAATCAGTAACAGGAACTGCAAACAATGCCCAGGGATCAGCAAGCTCTGAAACTGGACTATTCTAGCTCAGTAAGGCGGGAAAACAAGAGATATTTTTTTTTTTTTTCAGAAAACAAGCAGAAACAGATACAGTAAACACTTATAAATGCTATAAATCGGCTATCACAGCCTACACAAACAATTTGCAACAGTTACAGATTTTAAAAGTAACAAACTGAGAGACAAGTGCAATAACAGAATAAATGCAGAAAAAACAATAACAATGTATCAGCAAGCGAAATACAGTTGCTAGATAAATAGAAGTGGAAAGCCACAAAAATATACTTAAATCAGGTAAAGTCGCTTTTTTAGCTCTCTGAAACTTGGATTACTCTGCTGGCCACCACGAGGATCTGTGCTGAGTAGGTACACGCTGAAAGTTTTATATCAGGGGGCTGAAAGAAGCTAGGAACTGGCCCAAAACGACCAATAAACTACAAGTTGCTGGCTGAAACCTCACAAACTGGACCAACAGGCAGCTCAATGCTTCCCACTCCCACTGGTAAGCAAGGGAACTTCCTCTCTTCCAAATTAGGTAAAGAATCAGTAACAGGAACTGCAAACAAAGCCCAGGGATCAGCAAGCTCTGAAACTGGACTATTCTAGCTCAGTAAGGTGGGAAAACAAGAGATATTTTTTTTTTTTTTCAGAAAACAAGCAGAAACAGATACAGTAAACACTTATAAATGCTATAAATCGGCTATCACAGCCTACACAAACAATTTCCAACAGTTACAGATTTTAAAAGTAACAAACTGAGAGACAAGTGCAATCACAGAATAAATGCAGAAAAACAATAACAATCTATCAGCAAGCAGAAATACAGTTGCTAGAAAAATAGTAGTGGAAAGACACAAAAAATATACTTAAATCAGGTAAAGTCGCTTTTTTAGCTCTCTGAAACTTGGATTACTCTGCTGGCCACCACGAGTATCTGTGCTGAGTAGGTACAAGCTAAAAAACGCGCATTCAGCGTGTTTTATATCAGGGGGCTGAAAGAAGCTAGGAACTGGCCCAAAACGACCAATAAACTACAAGTTGCTGGCTGAAACCTCACAAAACTGGACCAACAGGCAGCTCAATGCTTCCCACTCCCACTGGTAAGCAAGGGAACTTCCTCTCTTCCAAATTAGGTAAAGAATCAGTAACAGGAACTGCAAACAATGCCCAGGGATCAGCAAGCTCTGAAACTGGACTATTCTAGCTCAGTAAGGCGGGAAAACAAGAGATATTTTTTTTTTTTTTTTTCAGAAAACAAGCAGAAACAGATACAGTAAACATTTATAAATGCTATAAATCGGCTATCACAGCCTACACAAACAATTTGCAACAGTTACAGATTTTAAAAGTAACAAACTGAGAGACAAGTGCAATAACAGAATAAATGCAGAAAAACAATAACAATGTATCAGCAAGCAGGCGAAATACAGTTGCTAGATAAATAGAAGTGGAAAGCCACAAAAATATACTTAAATCAGGTAAAGTCGCTTTTTTGGCTCTCTGAAACTTGGATTACTCTGCTGGCCACCACGAGGATCTGTGCTGAGTAGGTACAAGCTAAAAAACGCGCGTTCAGCGTGTTTTATATCAGGGGGCTGAAAGAAGCTAGGAACTGGCCCAAAACGACCAATAAACTACAAGTTGCTGGCTGAAACCTCACAAAACTGGACCAACAGGCAGCTCAATGCTTCCCACTCCCACTGGTAAGCAAGGGAACTTCCTCTCTTCCAAATTAGGTAAAGAATCAGTAACAGGAACTGCAAACAAAGCCCAGGGATCAGCAAGCTCTGAAACTGGACTATTCTAGCTCAGTAAGGAAAACAAGAGATATTTTTTTTTTTTTTTTTTTCAGAAAACAAGCAGAAACAGATACAGTAAACACTTATAAATGCTATAAATCGGCTATCACAGCCTACACAAACAATTTGCAACAGTTACAGATTTTAAAAGTAACAAACTGAGAGACAAGTGCAATCACAGAATAAATGCAGAAAAAACAATAACAATGTATCAGCAAGCAGGCGAAATACAGTTGCTAGATAAATAGAAGTGGAAAGCCACAAAAAATATACTTAAATCAGGTAAAGTCGCTTTTTTAGCTCTCTGAAACTTGGATTACTCTGCTGGCCACCACGAGGATCTGTGCTGAGTAGGTACAAGCTACAAATTCAGTGTTTTATATCAGGGGGCTGAAAGAAGCTAGGAACTGGCCCAAAACGACCAATAAACTACAAGTTGCTGGCTGAAACCTCACAAAACTGGACCAACAGGCAGCTCAATGCTTCCCACTCCCACTGGTAAGCAAGGGAACTTCCTCTCTTCCAAATTAGGTAAAGAATCAGTAACAGGAACTGCAAACAATGCCCAGGGATCAGCAAGCTCTGAAACTGGACTATTCTAGCTCAGTAAGGCGGGAAAACAAGAGATATTTTTTTTTTTTTTTTTTTTTCAGAAAACAAGCAGAAACAGATACAGTAAACACTTATAAATGCTATAAATCGGCTATCACAGCCTACACAAACAATTTGCAACAGTTACAGATTTTAAAAGTAACAAACTGAGAGACAAGTGCAATAACAGAATAAATGCAGAAAAAACAATAACAATGTATCAGCAAGCAGGCGAAATACAGTTGCTAGATAAATAGAAGTGGAAAGCCACAAAAAATATACTTAAATCAGGTAAAGTCGCTTTTTTAGCTCTCTGAAACTTGGATTACTCTGCTGGCCACCACGAGGATCTGTGCTGAGTAGGTACAAGCTAAAAAACGCGCGTTCAGCGTGTTTTATATCAGGGGGCTGAAAGAAGCTAGGAACTGGCCCAAAACGACCAATAAACTACAAGTTGCTGGCTGAAACCTCACAAAACTGGACCAACAGGCAGCTCAATGCTTCCCACTCCCACTGGTAAGCAAGGGAACTTCCTCTCTTCCAAATTAGGTAAAGAATCAGTAACAGGAACTGCAAACAAAGCCCAGGGATCAGCAAGCTCTGAAACTGGACTATTCTAGCTCAGTAAGGCGGGAAAACAAGAGATATTTTTTTTTTTTTTTCAGAAAACAAGCAGAAACAGATACAGTAAACACTTATAAATGCTATAAATCGGCTATCACAGCCTACACAAACAATTTGCAACAGTTACAGATTTTAAAAGTAACAAACTGAGAGACAAGTGCAATCACAGAATAAATGCAGAAAAAACAATAACAATGTATCAGCAAGCAAATACAGTTGCTAGATAAATAGAAGTGGAAAGCCACAAAAATATACTTAAATCAGGTAAAGTCGCTTTTTTAGCTCTCTGAAACTTGGATTACTCTGCTGGCCACCACGAGGATCTGTGCTGAGTAGGTACAAGCTAAAAAACGCGCATTCAGCGTGTTTTATATCAGGGGGCTGAAAGAAGCTAGGAACAATAAACTACAAGTTGCTGGCTGAAACCTCACAAAACTGGACCAACAGGCAGCTCAATGCTTCCCACTCCCACTGGTAAGCAAAACTTCCTCTCTTCCAAATTAGGTAAAGAATCAGTAACAGGAACTGCAAACAAAGCCCAGGGATCAGCAAGCTCTGAAACTGGACTATTCTAGCTCAGTAAAACAAGAGATATTTTTTTTTGTTTTCAGAAAACAAGCAGAAACAGATACAGTAAACACTTATAAATGCTATAAATCGGCTATCACAGCCTACACAAACAATTTGCAACAGTTACAAATTTTAAAAGTAACAAACTGAGAGACAAGTGCAATAACAGAATAAATGCAGAAAAAACAATAACAATGTATCAGCAAAATACAGTTGCTAGATAAATAGAAGTGGAAAGCCACAAAAATATACTTAAATCAGGTAAGCTCTCTGCAGCTTGGATTACTCTGCTGGCCACCACGAGGCTCTGTGCTGAGTAGGTACAAGCCAAAACTTGGCGTGCTCAGATATCAGGGGGCTGAAAGAAGCTAGGAACTGGCCCAAAACGACCAATAAACTACAAATTGCTGGCTGAAACCTCACAAAACTGGACCAACAGGCAGCTCAATGCTTCCCACTCCCACTGGTAAAACTTCCTCTCTTCCAAATTAGGTAAAGAATCAGTAACAGGAACTGCAAACAAAGCCCAGGGATCAGCAAGCTCTGAAACTGGACTATTCTAGCTCAGTAAGGCGGGAAAACAAGAGATATTTTTTTTTTTTGTTTTTTTATTAGAAGTCAAACTCCACTATTATCACAGGTCTATATTAAATCAATGAAAATCCATTACATCGTATACCAAAACAGGGACACGTATTACTCAAACCTCAAAAATACCGAACACACTAAATCGCAAAATTTAAAATATCGAACGTTCATAGTCGGCCAACCCCACCACCCGCTACATACTACCTACCCAAACAAAATAAACCACATACATACACTAACAAAACCCTACTCCTAACCCTAAAGTAAAGCACCAAAACTCAACTTCTAATACTACACTAAACCCCACATACACAACTATCTATGCACTATCTTTAACCCCTCCCTAACCCTAAGGTCCGTAACTACCACACACTTCCCCTGCGGAGATAAACCCAAACAAAATAAATAATACACATAAATGCATTTAACAAAACCCTACTTCTAACACTACACTAAATCTTACAAACATTACCTATCTATACACTTACCTTAACCCGCACCCTAACCCTAAGGTCCGTAACTATCGCACACTTACCTTAAGGAGCTATACCTCAGATGGGCCAACCAAAACACTTTGACATTTTGGATTTCATGGTTTTGCATATATGACAATTACATATTTCGCGCAATACATGTCGATTTTGTATTCGCATAAACGGAGTTTCGACTATCTAATAGGAATCCTATTATCACCATATAAAACAATATTTGCCAAGATTCATATAGGTTAATATGGTATATAAACTAATATGAGTATCACTTTGTATATTTTCATAGGTATGGCAATGTATCATAAACTTTCTGAACGCTTTGAACCTACAGCGTTTCTTTTTTTTTATGCAAAACTTTTGAATGTAAAAAACAAGTAGTATGGGGATGATGTAAATATGCTAAATGGTGTTTCTAATCTGAAATTTGAAGCACGTTTGTTGCTATAGCAACAAATTAAAATGAGGTGAAGTGCTTGTTTGAAGTGCGATAGTATGGGGTAATACATGCCATGGTGTTTGCTTTATCTAAAAAAGTGCCTTATAAATCAATTCACTCATAATGCAACCACTCACAAACAATTCAGTGCATTTGCATGAGCCCTACCTTAAAAATAGAAAGAGAAATCACCATCTCTTTCCCGCTCTGTCCTCGAGATGCTACCCTTGAATTTACACTCCCTGTTGTATCCAGTACATTAAGATGACACTGCAAGCACTTTAAGCTTGTGTATGTAGTCCTTTGAATAAACAGTAACCACAACATCAGAGGACTATGAAGTAAATCTCAAAAGAGAGCACTTTTTAAAGTGCTAGCAATCCCAGCAGTACAGAAACACTAAATAAATATCAAATAAGTACGATGTATTCAAATCACATATTTAAACATGCTAAACAGAAAAAAAAGCATCTGTAGACTGGGTGACTACACTAGAAAACAAGCAAAAAATATTGAGCCTTTGCAGTTAAATGAATATTTGTAAAGTAGTTGACATTAGCAGTTGCAGGGACACAGCCTCTTTTGTGTTGCTGACAGTTATTGGACATTTGGTTTACATAAGCTGAGTGGGATAAAGCCATTTAATTTGATTTAATGAGCAGATATTTGCAGACTTCTTGTTGGGATGTCCATATGTCAATTGAAATAGGATCATGTACAATGTTATTGCCTTGGCATAGCTTAATTGAACTAGTGTTTGACTTATTGAGGGACATTGTTGTATGTGTTGATGTACGGATTCATTTTGGGAATTTCCACCATTTGAACAGAGCACTTGTACAGTAGATGATCTTCAGATATATGTTACATCAGTGAACTGTAGAAATGCCTCTAGATATACTGATGCAGAGTTGATTGTCTTATTGAATGGTGGATGGGGAAATATGTGGAGATGTTTCATATTTCAGTGGATACTGTAAATATACTGGCTTTCTGAATATATTGGAGAGACTAATTGTCATAAGTACATTCTAAAGTATATCAAATCAAACTGAAATAAATAAATAAATAAATGTCTGAAGGGAAAGCAGATGAAGTACCTACATATAGACAACATTCTATAATCATTTAAATTTGACACTGCTAGTCCAAAGTGTCTTACAATTCATCATTGAAATTTCTTACTTAGTAATAATTGATATATTAAGCATTCAACCTTCAAGAAATTACTGCAAGAAATATAACACAGTTCTTTGAATATACTCAATACTATTGTACAGATGGAAATGTTTATTGAGAAGTTCTTCACTAATATTAAACTGATCTGTTACAAGTTTAAAACAAAATAAAGATAATCAAATGTTCCTTAATGATTTGGAAAGAAAATAAAAAAAAAATTTTGAAACTTGATCTAAGTACCTATTTCAAATTTCATACAAAGGTACCAGAACATTCTTACTATGAATTAAAAACAACTGTATTGTATTAGAATGTCATACAAACTACTGCACTGTTTTGAGGTACTACTAAATGTTAAATTAGAAGTCTTGCTTTTTGAATCTTGATTGGAAACAAACTTATATATAAAATTAAAGCATCGGTATGTTAAACATGCTACAAATTTTAGATGTGTAAATATCAATACTTCCACACACATTTTCATATATTTATTTATTAGCTGATTATATCATTCTTTTAAGGTATGTAAATAATATTATATTGAGTTATGAGATTAAGAGAGATTAATCTAAACATTATTCACAAGCTGAGAAGGTTTGCATGGGTAGTTTTACTGGTCAGACAAGGAGGTACATTACCTCATAGTGATAGGGAATGGGTTATAAAATTAGAAATCACAAGTTTAGCAGTTTGTTTTTTATAATGGTTTGGTGTCTACAAGAAATATACAGAATACATATATGAGGAAAGAATTAAATCAGTTTTACAAAGCAAAACCAAGGGTAAAAAATATGTCCATATACTGTCATACAAAATCAAACATAAAGTAAAGCATGAAATGTTTATAAATGTTAATTGTCTGAACAATAGCAGTAAAAGGAAAAGTCTATTCAAATATATAAATTTACACAAGACACAAATAATATTTCTACAAGAGACACATTTGTTAGACAAAGATATAAACAATCCTAATATTAATAACTACACAGTACTAGCAAGCTCACAGTACAAACAAAAGAAGAGAGGAGTAGCCATATTAACTCATAATGCAATCATATCCCCCAGAGTAATTAACACCTATCATGATAAATCTGGTATGTTTTGTCTAGTGTCTATGGAATTAAATAGAAAAATATATACTTTAGTAAATTTATACTGGATACCAGGACTTGGACTAGGAACAGTTAAGAACCATTTTGAAGAAATAACCCACTTAGCTAAAGGTAGCCTGGTAATACAAGGAGACGTTAACTGTATAATAGATGACAAAGATACAGATTCAAAAACCACAAGAAGAAATTTACCTATATCCAAGGCACTTTTAAAATTCACAGACACAATATGCATAAAAGATATAAATGAATTTGCTGAGCCAGACGCATTAATGTATTCCTTTTACTCAAATAGACATAAGACTAACTCTAGAATAGACAGGATATACATATCTAATGACTTAATAACAAAACTTGACAAAGTTAAAATAATAAACTGCCCATTATCGGATCATAATGCTCTAGTTTTTGAGATAGAACTTATGCATACAGATATAAATCTCATCACAAGAATACCCTCTTACATCATAAAATTAACAGAGTTTAAAGAATTCTATGAAAAAAAATTAAAACTTTTCTTGAATTGAACACAACAGATGATATCTCAGATATATATATTTGGAACTGATTAAAAGCATATATATACATATATATATATATATATATATATATATATATATATATATATATATATGGGTCTACTGCTTTACATCAAAAATACACTTCTTCAAAATAGAGCAGTAGACCCTACACTTCAACAAAAGTGCATTTTCACTGAAGTCTAGTTCCCAAAAAAAAAAAAACACTAAAACATGTTTTTGCAGGGGGGCAGGCCCCCCTGCACCCCACATTTGGGGGCTGTGCCCCCACACCTCCCCTAATTAAATATACCAACTCTGAGATCACACTACATTCTGCACTGTAGTGTGACTGCCAAAGTCAATCTTCAAAGTTTCACTATTTCGAACAAGTGGACTCGGTGAAGTGGGGTTGGAAGTAGTGAAACTTTGAACATATGCACGGATCCCATATATATGCATATATATATATATATATATATATATATATATATATATATATATATATGGGAAAGTATTATCTTGGTACATTAATAAAAGGAAAACATGGAATAAAGATATGTCAGAATTACAAAAGAAAGCTGATAAACTGAAGTTAGAAGTTCAAAAAGGAAATACGGATCTAGTTCAAGAACTATTACAAACCAATAACAAATATGCAGAAATATAACACCATAAGATTATGAATAATCTAGAAAAGATAAAACTGAATTCTTATTCCACAAATCCAACACACCAGAAACAAATAGCAAACAGAAAAAAATCAAATCCAAACAAATAAAAGAAATATATATTCCTAATACTAAGAAACAAGTAACAGATCTAAATAGTATTCTGGAAGCATTTAGACTACAATATAACTCTAATAACTATTTAAACTCTCAAGAAATACCAACCAAAGATATAAAAAAAATACCTTGAAAATAAAATTATCACTAGGTTAACACAAGAACAAATAGATTCTACAATTACTATGATGGAACTAAAATCACAAATTAAAAAACTTAAAATAAATAAAGCACCTGGCCCAGATAATATATTACCAGAAATGTATAAATTAATACCTAATCAGGCTATATCCTTACTTTTAAAAGTATATACCATAGTTAAATAAGATATAAACAGTCCACCCTCTTGGAAACACTCATTGATATCCCCAATAATTAAAACAGGCAAAGATGAGAAACAATGCTCATCATACAGGCCAATATCATTATTAAACATAGATTACAAAATGTCCATGGCAATATATGCAGACAGGATCAAGCACTTTCTCCCCATGTTAATCCATGAAGACCAGACAACCTTAAAAGTATTCTATCACTAATAGATTATACTAAACATATAAATTTTGATTTAAACATAATTTCCTTAGACATTAACAAAGCCTTTGATTCTATTAACTGGAACGTCCTAGCATTAGTCTTAAAAGAATATAAATTTCCCACAACTTTTAACACTCTCATCCAGTCATTATATAAAGAATCCATAGCATATGTTAAATTAGGATCACATAGATTAGGTCCTATACAAATAAAAAAGGAACTAATCAAGGTTGCCCTTTATCACCACTGCTATTTGGATTAATTATAGAACCCTTTGCAAATCAAATTAGATCAGACGACAACAACATTAAGGGAATATGCATTAACAAAACGTTTAACCTTAAACTACAACTCTTTGTCAATCACATACTTCTAACCCTCTCAGACACTAACAAAGTTTTATAGGCATTATTTAATGATATAAATAATTTTCAAAGTGTCTCAGGTTTACACTTTAATGAAAGCAAAACAAATATCATGTCATGCAATACTAAAAAGAAACAGATAAACAGAAAATATTCCAAATACATAGCAGTGGATAACAAAATACTATATTTAGGTATAGATCTGGTTGAAGACTTAACAGGCTCGCTTATAGTTAATTATAAAAAACACTAGATAAAATAGAACAAACAATATCTAACTGGAACAAATATACGTTTACAATGGGGAACAGATTATCTTATTAAATCAATAATTTTTCCCTAGGTATTATATCTACTACAAAGTTTTTCACTGCCACCTCCTAAATATATCATCCAAAGATTTAACAAATAATATTAAACTTTTTATGGTTCCCAAACACACTCCAAATTGCCTTAAATAAACATTTACCAAATTGGGAAGAAGGAGGAATTAATTTACCAGACATTGAGACATACATTATATCATCTGTTGTCAAAAATATAACTTTATGGTTGAATACTTACTACATGTCTATTTGGAAACAAATACACAAACATATTTATATAGAATTTAGTCAAAACCATATGCAATATTCTTTAACTATCATACCATAAAAATAATAAACTTCCATGAAAATATATAAATATAAATATAAATATTACACTAACAACATTTAAAATATACATAATCAAAGTCCCAAATACTAATTCTTGTTTTTTTTCTGACCGTTCCAATAACCTTTACACTCACTATCTTTGATATATCCCAAATTCAAAAAACTGAATACACTAAAGAAAGGCTCAATAAACTATTGGCATCAACTGGTAGTACAAGGGAAAATATTAACTAATGATGAAATAATTAACAAATATAATATGAATAATGACTTATGGCTACTTCTGCAAAATCTAAGGTAATACCTTATAAAAAGAACTGAACAAATGCAAGTAATAGACATATTGTTCCACAGTTCAGTGAATATTTTATTATAATCACAAATCAACCTTATTAAGGTGGTGGTTACCTATCTAATATTTACAAATTATTAAAAAAACAAAAGTCTACCATGTTGACGCTTACTGAGATTATTACACACAGATAAACAACCACCCTCCTAATGAAGAATTAAAAAAAAAAGATTATCTTAAAATCCTCAAAACAATCAACATTGTCAATATACTGGCAATTATACAATGACCCCCCCCCCATTAATATTCAAAAATAACAATGAAAAGAAATTCAAATGTTCATTATTAGTGCCTTCGGCAGTATTAATACTTAATCTTTGCACATGTAACAAATGCACTTTGTAAGTTCTTTGAATACAAACAGGTATATAAAATTAATTAAACATTGTCAGAGAACAGCCAAGATATATGTTTAATGTTATTGTTTCAGGTAATTAAATATATATCAGAATAAAATAATGTGATAACAACAGTGCCTTATTCTCTTTGCTTGAAAGTATTTACATAGGTATTTTTATACTCCAAGTAGACTCGAAATAATTTTTCCTCAGGTGGATAGCAAATGTTGGTGGTGTAACGGACAAGAAAGAGGTAGCTAGGAACATATTTTTGGAAGTGTGATGAGCTGGCAGACTTTTAGAATTCCCTGCAGACCTCTTTGTTGGAAATGCTGGGTAAGCAGATGAGACTGACTGGGGAGATAATTTTTTTGAGTTATGTTACAGAATTGTAGACATAGTAAAGCTTTGCTGAGTCTAATTATGGTGGCTGCCAAAAAAGCAATTACTAGAAAATGGAAATAAAAGGCTAGACTAACTTTACTAGAAGTAATGAATATAGTAACGGAGATAAAACAACTGAAATTGGGATCTTTAGAAAATGGAGGGAGCAAACTACATAAGAAAAAATGGGAATTGTGGGAACAATATATGCAGAGCAGGAATGAGGTTTAAGAGGCAGGATTTGAATGAGCTATATAATGCATAACTGACAATGACTGGATGGTTTATAAGTGATGTATAATGTTTACAACTAGAGCTGTTTCAATGGTGTTTGTGATGTAAGCTGTTTGCAACTAAAGTGATATCATTTTGTGTGTTTTTCATTTATATAAATGTAAGATTGCCTTTGTCATATGTGTAAATTTAATAAAATATTTGGAAAAAATAACAGTCCCTTATGCCACCTGTCCCCTAAAATAAAATTGTCATAACAAAAGTAACAGAACTAAAATAAACTTTATGCATGAAGATGATATAGCATACCATAGATGTCATCATCTTGTAGCCATCTTATTATGCAATGAGCTGTGATTTTCCAAGTTAGTATGATATAACTTTCATGACCCTTTAAAGAAGTCATATAATAAGCTAATGAAGTGTTTACATTATGAGGCATAATAAACTGACAGTAGCCACCAAACAGGAGGTCACAGTGGGTGCTAAAGCCATCCATCCTCCTAATAAGTATTCCCAAATTGCATGTGTGTGCATCAACTACTTTTTCCATCTGGGCAATGATTTACTTGGTGTAGATAGTAAGGGGTCTGACAGATAAAACCATGGATTCTCTGAAACGGTTGCTCCTGGTGACAATAAAAAAATAACTGGAGACCCATATGGCCACCATCAATTCAATCACTTCACGGTCCATGTAACTCTTGCATGATGCAGATGGGGAAGTTAGGTCATCAGACTCAGATCAGACATTCCAATATGACCACAAGTCTGGCCAAGCCTGTCTTCACCTTACACGATTTATGGAAAACTTCACTGTGGACTTCATTGATTTCCCTTTTGATGTGGTTCCCCTTTTGATGGATCTTTGCTTTTTTGGCAGAATTTCAAGGAAAAGCTACAATAGTGTGAATTAGAGAGCAAGGTGTTCACAGCTGTTGATGTTAAGTTCTCAGCTTACCAACAATTATTCCAAAGAAACCAGAAGGAAGCCATGAACATCTGGATTCGAAAATTCTGTCAGTAGTTTGACAGATGTTACAATGGCAGTGGGAAATTCTGTGGTAATCACCACCAGTGAGGTGGAGTTGGAATGTATTAACAAGATTTCCATAGTTCCTCTCCTAGGTTCAGGTAGTATGAACCCAAAATGGTTGCCAAACTGCCCTACTTTGGAAGCATTCATGAGATGTCTTTCCTTGCATGTCTGATCCCTATCCACTCTTAGTATTCTCTAGCAAATGAGGGTAGCTTAAAATGAGGGGGAAAAGCTTCACTGAAATACTGCACTTCAGGAGCTCCCCTCAAACCAGAGAGGATCTGGAAGTTACCCAAGGTCCTTATTGGACCAGAAAGCTCAGGACCTCAGACCAATTTTAGACCTCAGCCATCTAGACCAATATGTAAAGGATGAGTCATTACTGATGGTAATGGTACAATCCATCCTATGTTGCTTGCAGGCAGGAAATTGTCTGTGCTGCTTGGATCAACAGGGCACATATCTATACATCAAAATAGCCAAGTCTTCAAGGAGATTCCTATGCTTTCAAGTGTGAGTCTGCCACCACCAGTTCAGAATATTGCCCTTTGGTCTCACCTTAGCACCCCTTGGTTTTCACCAAGTGCATGGCTACAGTCATCAGCCACATGCAACTGCTGGAAATAAAATTATTCCTTTACCTAGATAGGTTCATAGGTTCATAGATGTGTACTAGGCTAATGGACCTGGGACCTTTACAAGCCTAGACAAAGGATTACCCTAGCATAGTGCCACCCGACCTTAGTTCCCCAGTGCCTCTGTCAAGTAGAGCCACTGGAGTTATCCCTGGGGTGAATTCTCTGTTTCCCATCCACTCATCAAGTTTTCTCTTGAAGATAGTCAGTGAGGTACTCTGCTTGACATGTATGGGAAGTCTATTCCATAGCATGGGCAGTCTCTGGGTTATGAATCTGTCCCTCCAGCATGTTCTGTTAATTGTGGTAATGAGGTTGAGGTCTCTGGAGCATGTGGGGCGGAGGGATTGGGATTTCTTCAGATGTAGCATTTCTAACAGAGCTGGGTCAGACATGGCTTTGTAAGTTAAGCAGAGATCTTCTCTAAGTAGGTGATATGAGACAGAGAATAGTTGGAGTTTTTTGAGTGTGTCCATATAGGACAAGTGTTTAAGGCCTAGGATCCACTTTGTGAGGTACTTTTGTGGCCTCTCCAGTTGTTGCAGTTGTCTAGTGAGGTACATGCCAAATGGGGCATTGCACTCAATGACTGGCCTAATGAGGGAAGAGTAGAGGGAGACAATGACCTCTTTCTTCCTGGATGCAAAACCATTAGTAATGAAATGTGCCACATAGAAGGACTTTCTAACCACAGTGGCAATGTGGTGATCAAAAGAGAGGTTGCTGTCAACCTGTGTTCCCAGATCTCTTATAACACCTTCTTTGTTCAGTGGACTACCATCAATGTGGTAATTCATAGAAACTGGATTTTCCCAAAGGAGATGATGACACATTTTTTGGCATTGAGCTTAAGGCCATGGTTCTGACACCAGTCGTTGGTCTCAGTGAGGCCATTCTGTAGGATGTCAACATCACTTGGGGAGTTAATAATAGCTCCCAACTTGCAATTGTCTGTGAACTTTGTCAGGCAGAATCCCTTCGTGTTGGCCTGGACTTCAGAGAAGTAGATACCAAACAGGAGAGGACCCATGACCGAGCCCTGTGGGACTGCACTTGTGACTAGTTAGCAGTCTGACTTGGAGTCAGCTACTTTCACACTATGGGTTTTATCTGTGAGGCAGTTTGCAACCCATCTAGTGATACAGGTGTTGATTCCAAGCTTAGTGAGTTTTTCTATGATTCCTGAGTGCGGAATGGTATCACAAGCCTTGGCCATATCAAGGTAGGCTGTATGAACCACCTTGCTTTCATCCACAGCTCTGGTGACTGACTCAAAGAAGTCGACCAAGTTGAGCAGGCATAATCTACCCTTCACAAAACCAAACTGTGTGGGATCCAGAGTTTGGAGATTCCCTGTAGCCTTGTTTATTAGGTCCATGATGATGCATTCCATAGCTTTGCACATCAGGCTCATCGGGCTAATGGGGCAATAGTTCCCAGGGTCTGCAGTCGCTCCTCCTTTGTGGAGTGGGATGACTGTAGCAGTGAGCCACTCGGTAGGGACAAAGCCTGAGGTGAGGCTCTGACTGAACAGGGCACAGAGGTGAGGTGCCAGTTCACTCTATAGTTCATGTAGAACACAGTCAGGGATATTGTAAGGTCCCATAGAAGCTGTATTCTTGGCCTTGGACAGTGCTGTTTTAACCTGTGCAGCAGTAATACTGGGTGCCTGGCAATCTACTGGTATTGTGATTGGTCCTTTGGGGGGGGAGTAAAGTTGGCACTGAATCTGTCGGCTAGTATACTGGCAATATCTGTTGGCTTGGTATAGGGAGTACCATTGTGCAGTAGCTCAGGGCAAATCTGGGTATTGCCATGGAGATTCTTTACATAACTATAGAAGGCCTTTTGGTTGTTTTTACTATCTACTGCAATTCTGTTTTCATAGCTAGCTTTAGAGGATTTGATGAGGGATCTCAACTTTCTGTTGAGGCTGATAAGGGAGTTTTTCCAGTCTTGGGACTTCACCTTATTCAGCATCAGTTTCCTCCTTCTGTTGTAAAGTTTGTTTATGGCAGGGGACCACTAGATTGGCTTCCTTTTTTTGGAGGAGAGCGTTTGGGTTCTATTGGATATGGTGAGATCCGTGCATTTGTGTATGTGTTCGTACAATGCATTGGTATATGATTCTGCGGTCATACAACTATACTCCATTTGCATGGGTGCCGTGAAGTTAGCCACCTCTGTTTTTAGGAGCCCAAAGTTAGCTTTGGAGAAGTTTTTCATGATGGTTACCTTTGTGGGGGGGAGGTGGGAGGGATGTGGATTTCCAAGATGATTACTTTGTGGTCGGATCTAACCAGGGAGGAGCTGACAATTGGTTTAGAGCAATGGTTGCCCATGTTAGTAATGACCAGGTCAAGGATGTTGCTACCTCTAGTAGGGGTAAGAATGAGCTGGTCCAGGGCATTGGAATTAATGAACTCCAGGAAATTCTGGGAAAGTGTATTGGTACATAAGTAGTTTTCCCAGTTAATGGAGAGGTAGTTGAAGTTGCCTAGTAAGAGAGTGTTAGGTTGGACCCTAATATTCTCCAGGGTGCTTAGGAACGTGGAGTGTGAGTCTTGGGACATGGTTGGGGACCTATAGCAGGCTACAACCTAAATCACTGTCTTACCCAGTGTTAGCTGTATCTCTGCTGCATTATGTTGGGCTACCATTCTGGTGGTGTGCGCATCCATTATGAATATTCATTTTATTTATTTATTTATTAACATTTGTTGACCGGGAAAGTCCACTGGGTCAGAGACCCATTTTCAGTGGAGGCCCGGGGAGAAAAGCTCCACAAGCAAAATACAAAGGAACACAATAATTAAACACAATGTAACAATGTTAATGATATAACAGGAAGAAAAAAACATAGAATATATACACACACTGAAGATATGACAGGTGAAAAATAAAACAAGAAGTTTACAGTTGAATAGTAGTGTTACATCATTTCCTTCTTTGGTGAGATTTCAGTCTCCTATATAATAAGAATATACTAATAAATGTGAAAACTGTTTTTTCAAAGATTTTGTCATTGCAGTATTTGGTGAAGTATATTGTTTAAGGTGGTTGGCTTCTGAGGCAGGTGCATGATGGATTGTCTAGATAATGTGTTTTTAGGGCTGCCTTAAATGTTTTTGGGTGATCAGTTTGGGTTATTTCAGATGGAAGGTTATTCCATAGCTTAGCTAAGTTATGGGTAACCAGGCATTGTCCTGCTCTTTTGTTGGCTTTGGCTACTGTAAGCATCAGTTTACAGGAAGATCTTAGTGTTCTAGTGGGGGTGTATGTTTGCAGGACTGAGGTAAGGGCAGGGCAGTCATTTGGTTTAGAAATCAGTTTGAGGGCTAAGGATAGTTGGGTGTATTGTAGATGGTGGGAAAACTCTAGCCATCTTAGTTCAGTGATGGCATGGCAGTAATGAGAGCGGTAAAGTTTTCCGGAGGCGAATTTGGCTATTTTGTTATAACATGATTGTAATTTATTACTAGGGGTTGTGTGCAGGTTAGTGAAAATGGCACTACCATATAAAAGGGAGGGGATGAGTAGGGTATTGGCTAGTTTTATTTTGGTATATTTGGCCAGGTAGAGTTTGTGGCAGTATAGTTTACCTAGTTTGAAATGGGTTTTCTTGATTACAGTTAGGATGTGTTGTTCGTATGTGAGTTTATCATCTATTGTTATACCTAGCAATTTGGCTGTTTTCACTAGTTCAATTTCTGTACCATCTTTAGCCAGAATTTTAAAGTCAATGTTGGGTGGTTTTGTTGAGAAAAGTAAAAGTTTAGTTTTTTTGGGGTTTAACATTAGATGTGCATTAATAAGCCATGATTCAATAGAAGCCTCAGTAAGAAGCTGAGATCCCTTATAAGATCCTCCAAAGCTAGCTACGAAAACAAAATCACCACTAATTCCAAGGACAACCACAAAGCATTCTGTAGCTATGTCAAGAATCTTGATGGCGACACCCAGATCTGCTCTGAATTACAGCACAAAGGCAAGAAAATTACAGAACCAACTGATATTGCCAACATCCTGGCAGATAGGTTCAGTGCAAACTTTACCCCCCTCTCACCCCCTAAAGGGCCCATATCTATACAGGAAGAATGCAGAGTCCCTGTAATCACAACTACGCAGGTAAAAGCTGCAGTCTCTAAAGTCAAAAACACAGCATCAATGGGACCAGACAACATCCCAGGCTGTGTTTTACATGAACTTCAGAATGAACTGGCTCCCCACTTAAGCACCATGTTCAATAATAGCCTCGCATCAGGCTTTGTGCCCACTGAATGGTGCACAGCAACAGTTATCCCACTCCACAAAGGGGGAGCCACCACTGATCCCGAGAACTATCGACCTATTAGCCTGACGAGCCTGGTCTGCAAGGCCATGGAACGTATCATCATGGAACTCATAAACAAAGACATTGGTAACTTCCAAACTCTGGATCCCACCCAGTTCGGGTTTGTGAAAGGCAGATCATGCCTCCTGAACCTGATCAACATCTTTGAGGCAGTCACCAAAGCCGTAGACGAGGGTAAGGTTGTTCACACAGCCTATCTTGACCTCGCCAAGGCTTTCAACACCATCCCCCATTCTGGAAATATAACTAAACTCACTAAACTAAGTATAAATCCCTACAACACAAGATGGGTTGCCAACTGGCTCACTGACAGAACCCACACTGTAAAAATTGCCGACTCCAAATCTGACCTCAAAGCAGTGACAAGTGGAGTACCACAGGGTTCCATCCTGGGACCTCTCCTGTTTGGTATCTACTTCTCTGAAGTACATGCTAACAGAGAAGGCCTCTGGCTAATGAAGTTCACAGATGACTGCAAACTAGGAACCATAGTCAAGTCCCCAAATGATGTGGACATCCTACAGAAGGGCTTCATTGAGACACATGCCTGGTGTCAGAGCCATGGCCTCAAGCTCAATGCCAAAAAATGCAGTGTCATCCCCTTTGGTAAAAACTCTGTACCCATGAAGTACCACATAGGCAGCAATCTACTTAACACCGAATGCATGATAAGAGACCTTGGGACCCAGGTGGACAGTAGTCTCTCCTTTGATAGTCATGTCACCACAGTAGTCAGGAAGTCCTTCTACATGGCACACCTCATCATAAAAGGGTTCTCATCCAGGAAAAAAGAGGTCATTGTTCCCCTCTACTCGACATTCATTAGACCCATCATAGAGTACAATGCCCCTTTTGGAATGTACCTCACAAGACATCTGCAGCAGCTGGAAAGGCCACAGAAGTACCTCACAAATAGGATTGCTGGCCTCAAACAAATGCCCTACACTGACCACCTTAAAAACTCCAGCTTTACTCCGTAGCATATTGCCTACTCTGAGGCGATCTCTGCCTAACATATAAAGCTATGTCAAACCCAGAGCTGTTGGACATGCTACACCTAAAGAAATCCCAATCCCTCCGAGCTACACACTCTAGGAACCTAAACCTTGTTCCCACAATAAACAGGACATGCTGGAGGGATAGATTCCTGTCCCAGAGACTTCCCATACTCTGGAACAGGCTACCCATCTATGTCAAGCAAAGTTCTTCATTAGCACTCTTCAAGAAAAATCTTGATGAGTGGATGGGAAATAGGAAATACATCCCGGGGATCACTTCTGTGTCTCTGCTCGACAGTGGCACAGGAAAATAACTTTCATGGGTGGCGTAAGCCAGGGAACCTTGTTGGCTAGGCTTACATAGGCTCTTGGACTGATAGCCTAGTCCCTACCCATGAACCTATGAACCTAAGTAAAAACCTGTTGTGTAAGTGTGAGGAGGTTTGAAAAAGTTTTAGAGGTGGATATAAGTGTTGAATCATCATCGTATTGGATGATGTTCTGGATTAGGGGGGGCCTTGTGCAGGTCATTGATGAAGATATTGAACAGTAGTGGACCTGAAATGGATCCTTGTCGTATTCCTATATTGTTAGGTTGGTACTGAGAATGCGCATTTAACCATTTTACAGATTGTTCCCTGTTCTGTAGGTAGGAGGCAAACCAGCTGGGGGATTTTGGGGAGCAATCTAGTGTTGATAGTTGGTTTACTAGCTTAGCATATGGCACTGTGTTGAAGGCCTTAGATAGGTCTAATAAGATTACTGACGTAGGATGGCCTGCATCCAAGGCTTTGCTGACAGATTCGGTGAAGGATAATAAGGCAGTAATAGTGCTATGCCCTGGCCAGAAACCATGTTGGGCAGGGGATAGAAGAGCATTATTTGAGAGGTGTTTAAGTAGTTGTAAGTGAACGCATTTTTCCAAGATTTTAGATAGAGGGGAGAGTATAGAGATAGGGCGGTAGTTGGAAAGATCATGGGAGTTACCCCCTTTGTGTAGTGGGGTAATGATGGATCTTTTCCATAGGCGAGAAATGTAAGATTCAATGAGAGAGCGGTTTATAAGAATGGTAACTGGATATGCTATTGAGATAGCTGCTATTTGCAGATATTCTGGGGGAAGGTTATCTGCAGAGAGAGAGCAAGGTTTGGGTTGTTTTAGGAATTTCAAAATCAGAGAGGTGGGTACAAGTTGAATAGTGAATGAGATGCCTGGTTGTGTAGTGGGAGTGTGTTCCGTTGGGGTTGGGACGTGTATGTTTGAGCTGGATGGACAGTCTCTTGAGTAGCTTTTGGAGGGTAGAGATGAAGTGGGTATTAAAGGTTTGGGAGATTTCTTGTGGGCTTTATTCTGGTGCAGGGAATGGGTTTAGGATGGTGCCTGGGTTAAATAGAGAGGAGACAGACTTCCAAAAATGTTTGGGATTGTTATATGAGGTGGATAGTTTATTAGAGAAATAATCTTTTTTATCTTGTATTACTAGCTTTTTTGATTTGTTTGTAGTGGGGTTCATTTTGTTGTGTTCTGTCTCTCAGCCAAATTTTCCATGCTTTGTTTCTAAGAGACATAGTTTGTTTAGTTAGTCTTGTTAACCGGGGGCATGGTTAATTTTGGTTTGTTTAGTATGCATAGGAGCTAGGCAGCTAGGCTATTGAGAGTATTTAAAAAGAGTTTGCTAAAATAAGTCAATGGCTTCATCTAAGGGGAGTGTTTTTGGTGGGTTCCAGTTCTGGGAGTTTAAAATATTTATAAAGTTATCCTGGTTAAAGTGGGCAAGGTTCATGGAGGTTTTATACGAGTGCATTTTGATTGAATGAGGGTGAGTTCTATAGGTATATGCTGGAAGGTGGTCACTTAATGTGTTTGGTAGGGTTCCTGAGTTGGAGTAGTTTTGGGATGTGTTACAAGTATCCAGTCTAGGGTTGATTCAGTGTCTGTTGTTAGGCCATGAGTGGGGTAGTGATGAGTTGAGTAAAACTGTGAAGGTTTATGCTGTTTACTGGAGAGGGGGGAGTCTAAGTTTAGCCAATTAATATTGGTGTCTCCTAGTATTATAGTTATATATATATATATATATATATATATATATATATATATATATATATATATATTTATTTATTTATTTTATTTTATTTTTATTTTATTTATCATTTG
Organism: Protopterus annectens; assembly: GCF_019279795.1. Lineage (NCBI taxonomy): Eukaryota > Metazoa > Chordata > Ceratodontiformes > Protopteridae > Protopterus > Protopterus annectens. The sequence continues at coordinate 1,596,534,713 of NC_056729.1, forward strand.
TTACTAGGTTTCACAGAGCCTGTTTTCAGCGGAGGCCCGGGGAGAAAATGCTCCAGATATATAAATAATATGGAAATACCACTGCCTTTGGAGCAGCTTCAGTCCAAGTTCTGGGGCTGAAAGTTGTGGAATGAGTTCATAGGTTCATAGGTTCATAGATTAGTACTAAGCTAACTGCCCTTGTGAGCTATTTTAAGCCTAGCCAACTGTCCCTTGTGAGACTCAAACCCTGCACCTTATGTTTGCAAGGCAAACACCTTAACCATTAGGCCACTCTCCCAACCCTGGTAGCCTGGTAATGTAGAGGTGCTTTCTGCTGCCTTGAGCCAGGTCTCTGTTACAGCACAAATGTCGATGTTCTCCATTTTAAGGAGTGCTTCGAGCAAGTGCATTTTGAGATTTAGACTTGTAGCATTGAGCAGCATGACCCTCAGATTGCATTTGTTTGTAGCTGCTACGGTGGTAATTTGGTCTTTGGAACACCACCTAAAAAAGGCACTATAGGGGTGGCAAGAATCTTGCCCAGTATCCGGAGGCCCAGGGGAGACAGATGCAGGCCATATCTGGCAAAACATCGAGGTCTGTCAATCATGTCATCCCAGGTAGACAGATACTGGATCTCCTTAAAATGACAACAGAAACCTAGCCAATTGTTGAAATCAATAATTTTCTGTTTGTACTGTGGTATCATTCTGGGTGAAAGTAGGATGCTGCTGAGGGCTAGGGTCATACCTGCTTGGGCTACATAAGCCGAGAGCTCCTCCATGTCTATTTTCATGTAGTCCAGGGAGGTACATCTCAGATCATTCACACCTGCATGTACAATGTCAGAGTCATATTTTTACCTGTTATTGAGGGACCTGAGTGCGTACATTATGTGATGGATCCTGGCACTTGACAGGCAGCTGACTGTTACTTTCTGCTTATTCAGCCTAGTGAGTGGGACATCAGTGTGCCTCACTATCGAGTCACCTATGACTTGTGTGTTGGGCCTTAGGGGCTTTGGTTAAGTGGCACACTGTTTAGGAGAGTTATGTGTCTCATAATTAATGTTGCGTTGTTGTGGTCAAATGCATTTCTGCCTTGGAGGTCTCTGCTGCTTGGGTAGATTTTTATTGATAGCCTCCATGAAGGTGGGTGTGTGGTTTGTGTTTTTATGTGAAGGCAGTGCTGGTGTGTGTTCTGGAGGGCATGTGTTCCATGTGGTGTGGTGCAAGTGTTGACCTTCTCTTGATCAGCAATTCCGGTCTTGGCTGGAGAATATGTGGCTTCCAATTTGGATATATAAGTGCATCTCTCGCAAATCTGAGTGCTGGGAGGTAAGAGGACAGGGGTGTTGGTGTACATGAGGCAGTTGCTACATTGCCTCAGGGTGCCAAGTTCACCAGGTTAATAGGAGAAATCACAGGAAACTGATCTTTAGACATACCTGGAGGGGTGGGCATTGATAATAAGTACTGGATATTTTTCCTTGTAAAACATTTATTGCTGGTAGCACTTTTGTGTGCTAAAATAATTGCTAGAAGAAGTCTGGAAAAGTGCTAGACTAATAAGCTAGTATAAGTGCAGGAGAGGAAAGAAATAGTAGATCTAAGGGACAAATTGAAGAGCAAACTTTGGCACCACTCAGGAGCTTGCAAACAGTCCTAGATACTGCATGTCTGTATCTGGACTAGACTAGTTACAGGAAAGGCGGGAAACAAGCACAAACATGGGCTTTTAAACCAGAAAGTTGAAAGAGATGGAAAAACTGCCCAAACAGCCTGGGCCAGAAACCACTTCTCTTGTGGTAGATAGGCTACTTAGTGCTTACCACTCCCACTGATAAGCTAGAAGGCTTCCCTCCAACACAGAAAGGCTTGGGGGGCTCAGAAGCTTACAGTCTTGGATACAGAAAATCTGTAGCTGGACTAGACCAGTTACAGGAGAAGAGGGAAACAAGCTGAAACTCAGGCATATACAAGGAAAAACACAATGCAGCAAAACAGTACTTACTCCAGCTATGTCTGTCCTTAGAGATCACGGTCAATTTCCAAAATCCCTACTGGAGCTTGCTCAGTCTCTAACATTCATAGGCTTCTGGTTGGTAAAACCTCTGGTCATTCTTCTTTCAGACAGAAACTCTTCAATAGTCCAGGCCATGTTAGACCTGTCCCAAAACCTTACTGCATATGTTACATTGATTCTCAAAGTGTTAGACATTATGGCAGTCACTATCTGGACAGTCCCTTATACCAGGCTGTTCAAAAAAGTGCTCCAGTGGACACTGAGTGTTCAGTGGTGTCAGGTGAAAGAACCCATGGCAAAAGCCATAATTTTCAAAGACTAACCACTCTAATCACAGTCACATCCTTCCTGGGCTAGGGTGGCATTTCTTTAACAGGATGGTATAGGGGAAGTGGGCCACACATACAGCTAGACTTATGATTCTCTACCTCATAGTGCAACCACCCAATCACAAACACACACACACACACACACACACACACACACACACACACACACACACACACACACACACACACACACACACACACACACACACACACACACACACACACACACACACACACACACACACACACACACACACACACACACACACACACACACACACACACACACACACACACACACACACACACACACACTTATGCAGCCTCATTCAATCCCCTACAAGCAAACACAGACAGATGCAGAAACATCCATATACTAACAAACCTACCACTCCACATATTTGCTGAACATACCCTTCCTGTGAATACTCACATAAAAGTGGATACCAGCTATGTTTTTATAGAAGAGTAAACTTTTACTTGGCTGACCAATTAATCATTCAGTTGATAAAACCAGAGCTGTAGACATTTCTTTGGCTTTGGCATAATGTTTAATGTGCATACCTCACAGCACAAGTTACACGGTTTGATTCTCATCTTTGGTTACTGACTGGTTATTGGCTGCATGTGAAATAGTCTGCAGACTGATTGCTTATAGTTGCCTAAATCACATGACTATTTAGCATTAGCTACTTCACCAGACTGCCACATTAGTATATGGCTTCACCTACAAAACCACCATTCACACTGAGGCGTCTGTGGAGAGTAAGAGTGAGAGACAGAGATGGATATATAGAGGGCAAAGTAGTTATTAAATCTGTGCACTTTTATTTTTAAGCCAAAGCAGGGATAGGCTTTAGTATTATGATATAAGTAAATCTAGCAGTTTTATTTATTTATTTACAATTTGTTTATCAGGTAAATGAGCTGATCAATTGACGACAAGTTCAATAATAAATTAAATAAAGTACGAAAATAACAGGAACATAATGGGCTGGATTCAATAAACACTACACTAAGTGTACACTGTTGTGAGGAACAGACACGGACATAACACACATCTTCCTCCTAAGTTTAGTTTTCCTATTGATATTTTTGCTGCTTTAAATATTGACAGGGATTCATAAAGGTAGAAGTGTAGACTACATGTACACTTAGCGTAATCTTTCTGAGTGACTAGAAAACACAAAAATGAGATAAGAATTTTATTGAATACGTATCGTGTACACTTAGTATAGGCTTTATTGAATCCCGGGGAATATTACTGTGTACATAGTTTGCAAAAGACATACAGTATGAATAAGTATTAATACAAAATACAGAGAATATTTTCATGTAGGTAAATATATACATTTCTACCAGTTTGTATTGTTCAGTCAATATGCCAAGTTTAATTCAACTGAAATGTTTAAGTCATTTAGGTGAATGTTTTGGTAATAGCAGTACTAGCCAGTATCATGGAAGCATGCACACTTGGCATTCAATACTTTCAAAGATTTTTTAAAACCTAAGGTGTGACGGGATTTCACCTTTTTGGAATGTGATTACACAAACTAGGCCCTTCTACTTGGTTGAATCTTAGCAATGAAAGTCATCTTGACTTCTCTGTGGGCAGTATTGTTCTCTAAGAAAAGAGTTTTCTTTTGAGAGAAGAGCAGTAACCTAGCTGTAAAATTTGAAACATGAGGGCACCAAGTAAGAAAGGAGCTCTGCTAGTTTTTGGGAACCAGTGGAAGATCTTTAGTACATCACAGTAATGGGAATTTTTGTGTTGCTAAAAGGGTAAATATGCTTATTTTTAATTCTGTGGTTTAGAGTGTCTGAGAGATGTTGCCTGAATGAATGCTCAGTGGTTGTAGAGTACATTCAAGTTTGGATATTAAAAATTTTGGGCTATTTCTTTATGTGAAGGTTGAAGTGAGAAGGTGGAGGGACAATAACACAATTTTAAGTGAGAAACAACCATGGAGGTGATATTGTCTGTGAGTTTAGTAAAGTTAAGAAATGGGTCGAGCATTAGGCAAAGGTATTTCTGTTCTGACACATTTCGAATAGTATTTCTGTTTAAGTCTTTAAGAAGTAACACAGGTAATGATGGGAGTTTATTCACTCTTGAGAATGGCTTGGCGTTGTTTATTATGATTAAGAAGTCTATTTGAGAGAATCCAGCTATAGCGGTCAGAGAATTGTGCTTGTAATTGTTGCATTTTGTCAACATACATTACAATGTTTTGCATGGATAGGTCAAGGGTGATGTCATAGGTAAGGTTCATAGGTTCATGGGTAAGCACATAAAGAAAATAATAATGGGCCTAACCCAGAACCTCGGGATACACCAGTATTGAATCTGGCTTTATGTAAAAAGATATTATTAGAAAAACAAATCAGAAGGTTCTATCTTTTAGCAACTTAGGAATCAAGCTGCTACATTATCTCCGAGGTTTAGTTTTTTTCAGTTTTTGTAGAAACAGGTTGTGGTCAACTGTCTTGAATTTCCCAATAAGGTCTACAAAAACTCTTGCAGAGATGCACCCATCATTTATATTACTGTACATGTTTGTATCTGATAGAAAGCAAGTCTGTCAAAGTGCTGAAGGAGATCCCAAAACCAGTTGTTGATCACAGAGCTAAGTGTAGTTATTAATGTGCTTAAAGAGTAGTCATAAGCCACTTTTTCAGATATTTTGGTAATAGGACAAAGACTGGAAATAGATCTGTAATTTTTGAATTGTGAGAGGGAACATACTTTTGCAAGTGGTATGATGACAGCATGTTTGAAGGCCAGTAGGACTTTGCCTGATGAGAGGGAGAGATGAAATTATGTGAGGGGCATGGACATTTCTCTTCAGCAAGCTTAAGAAAGGATGGGTAAAGCTTAGAGAACCTAGCACCTGACAACCTTAGTTTGGATTGGAGGGCTTTTGTTTTATTAAGAGATATTGCAGAGATTTGAAAGGTAGCTGTATAGTCAGTTACAGGGTACAATTGTGTTGATAGCTATGAAGAATCTACTTGAAGGTATTTTGGGAAGGAGTCAGTAATATCTAATAGTTGAGAGTAGGAGCATTTTGTAGTCATTTAAGAAGGTAGGAAATGTACCTTGCTGTAGTTTGATTAGCAGGAGGGAGTGCATTATGTGCCTGCTAAGATTTTTAATGTTCTTCCATAACAGCACTGGATTTGTGGAACGTGTATGTTTTCACATACATTAAATATGTTCCTTTGGCACCATTTGTGGTTACCCTTGTTGATTTTGTGAGTGCTAGGAATTCTTGGTGGAGGTTATTGTTAGATAGATCCTGTTTCCAAGCTTTCTAGGCAGCATTCCTTTGATTCATGTTTTGCTTAATGTCATCATTTAGCCATGGATTTGCTGAGCTCTGAGTCTTCTTCTTTTGGAATGTAAAACAGCCTCCTGAATATTGAGAAGAAACTGGTAAAAAAATGATAGTGTAAGTATTGGGTCTTATATTATGTATACATGCGACCAATCAATGCTGAGTGGGTGGCTACTTAAGTTTATATTTTATTTTAGGGAAATGGTCTTCCTATAATTGATTGTCGGATGCATTTTCTGGTTTTAAAAGACCATGTAGAGATAATGGGGCAGTGGTTACTAATGAAATTTGGTTGTATGTCAATGTTGATACACCTGTGCTTTAAATTTTTTGTGATGAGGTCTACAGCAGAATGATTTCTAGATTGAAGGTTTGGCCATATATGGTGTTGTATTAATTGACCCAGGCCATGTCTTTGTATAATTATTTTACCAGGATCTGGACCAAAAGCATTGATAATGAAGTCATCATTAATGATGCAGATTTTAGTTATTCCTGGAGGAAACATATGCAGCAAGGTTTATTATAGACGCTGGGTATGGGTTGCGGGTTGGTAGGGATCAGTGTTGCACAAAGCCAACCGAGGGTAAATCCAGCATTACCCACCAACCCAAACACCACCATTACCCACACAACCAGGAATGGGGTTTAAGAATTATTATAATTACTTTTCTAATTAATTTCTAAATAATTTGCTTTTCTAATTTTTTTCTTGTTCCAGCTGTCTTTCTTTCTATTCTGCGGCAGTTCTGATATGGTCGCGCATGCAGTCATGATGTCGAGCTGGGCAAAGAAAAAGAGACGGAGAGCGCAAAATCTCCATTGCTTTTATTTGCTATGTTTTTAATGTTTAAAATCGTTATAATTAAAGCTTTTAAAACTTTAAAAATAATATCTCTAATAAAATATTGTTGTCTCTTCTGTTTAAAACCCATATAATATACATATACGAGACCATTTAAAAACAACAAAAAAAAAAACCATTTTATTTTGCTTTGTTGTTTGAGTTAATAGTTAGGAGAGGAACGAATTAAAAGGCAACGGAAAAGCAACGCTGTTTTTGCTTTTTTTTTTTAAATGTTTCAATTAAAAACTTTAACATAGCGAGACATTATACTAACGGAAAAAAAGTCCGGGCCGGACCTTTTTTTTCCATTAGTATATTGAGGATTGGCGCAACGCGCTGGTTGAGCTGGCCAATCAGCGTGCACGTTTTAGGGGAGGCATTGTATAATGGACAATATTTATGGTAGAAAGCAGGGGAATGCATCAACAGTAAAAGATAGGTTTAAATTAGCCATGGCTTAGGAACAAGTATGAACTATTATTAAGAGGCAAACTTGCTATACTATAGAGTCTAACCTGGAGTGACGAGGCCCTTTTTTACTAAAAGCATGATCCTACCACCCCTATCCTATTATTTAAAAGTAAGTTGTAGTTTTCAAGGATGAAGGCTGAAGCACAGTACTCATCCTTCAGCTAGGATTCTGAAAGAGCAACAGTGTGTGGTTGTTCCACAATGAGCTAGATTTAAATTATGGTATATTAGTTATTGATGCTGCACGTGTTGATACGGCTGATTTTTAGGAATTTGTGAGCCATACTGTTTAGTTGAATTGCAGTGGGTTTGCTGGTAGCTGTTGAAGAGGGTTGGTTGCTAGTTGTAACAAAAGTTATTTGGTTGTTGCATGTTGAAAAACTGGGGTGAAAGTATGTAGTATCAGGACTAGGATTAAGGTGACTGTCCCAGGAGAGCTTTATATTAGGTGCAAAATAGTGCAGTTTGGAAGAAGGTCTTTTAATCTAAGAGGAGGAGGTTTATAGGTCTTCAGTAATACTGAATAAGGAATTTTCTTCTGGATATGTATGTTAAGAGTTTAAGGAGTTTTGTATAAATATGGGGGTATGCACATGTAAGGTTAGTTGTTTACAGAAGAATCTGGGGAAGCTATAGTTGGTGTTATTAGAAAAGTGTCAGAAAGGTGGAGTAGTAAAGTAAGGTAAGGCAATAAATGACATAGTATTCTGGGTGTTCTGAGAGTAGACATCTTTATAGGCTGAAGTTGAGTATCTAATCAGCATAGAACCACCTCATTAGCTAATTTGCTTTTATTATTTTTACAAAACAAAACACTTGAATCAACTGAACTTTATAGCTTATTGACATGCTGGGAACAAAAACAAATTGAAGATGATATAAACTCTTTTATATATATTTTTTTTAAAAAGCATCTGATATATTAACATTTCAATTATCTTATAATCAAATTTGAGAAATAAAATTGGTATATAATATGTTAGCTCATAAGAATCTTTCCCCGCTTTATGAATTAAAATAACCCTAGCTAAAGGAAAAATCTATCTACTGAATTAGGGTAATTCAATCATCATCATCAGCCCCCTTTTCCCATTTTTCTACATGGGGTCAGGGTATCATGTTAACTGTCGCCAAGTCTCTCGATTCAGTGCCACACTCCTATCTTCTTCAACACTCATGCCTGACTGTCACAGATCTTCTTTCACACAATCCATCCACCTCTTTGCTGGACATCCTCGCTTCCTCTTACCTTCTTCCTGTCTGTCCCAAATCTTCCACACCAGATTGTCTTCTGCTTTTCTACACATGTGCGCAAACCACCGTAATCTTTTCTCATTTCATCTTTTCTGCAATTGGAGCTACTTTGGATTCTGCTCTTATGTCCTCATTTCTTCATCTGTCACACAGTGTGCATCCTACTACCTTTCTCAGGCACTTAATTTCCATCACCTCTAGCTTATTCAACTGTTCTGCCTTTACTGCCCTGGTTTCTGTACAATACAGTAATACTGGTTGCACCATAGTCTTGTACACCTTACTTTTTAGCTTCTTTGGCATTCTTCTGTCATATACTACACCTGATACTCTATTCCAGTTGGCTGCAGCCCCTCTGATTCTAGCTTTGACCTCTTCATTCAGACTACTCTTCTCCTCAACTACCCCTCCCAGATACTTGAAGCTGTTTACCTGTTCCACTATCTTCCCTTCTATCCAGTTTCTTCTGATTTCCCCAATTTGCTGCCATTACCACCATCTTATCTGTGCTTAGTTTCATCCCATGTGTCTTCAGATTTGCATTCCATTCTCCTATCCTTTGCTGACGTTCTAGCTCAGAGTCTGCCTCTACTGCCACATTGTCTGCATACAGCAGCTTTGTTGATCTGCCCCCTCCAGCCTGTTTGCTAATGTAGTCCATCACCAGTATGAAAAGCAGTGGCTCAGTGCTAAACCCTGATGTACACCCACTCCCACTGGGAATCCCTCTGTGAGGCTGAGCACTGCTTGTACTTCAGTCATTGGGTCCTTGTACATAGCCTGCACTAATTCTACTAGTGTTTCTGGGACTTCAAACCACTGCAGTACTGCCCAGATCAGCTTTCTTGGGACCTTGTCATATGCTTTCTCCAAGTCTAGGAATGCCTAGTTGGACTCTCTCCTCATCTCTAGCTTCTTCTCAAGTATCTGTCTCAATGCAAACATTGGGTGAATTGTGCTGCATCCTGATCTGAATCCAAACTGCTCATCTCCCATTCTACTAGTCTGTGTATCCATTTATCATTCACCCTCTCCAGATCTTTCATGCAATGTGATAGGAGTTTGATGCTTCTGTACTGCCCACAGTTGTGTGGATGTCCCCTTTGTTCTTGTACACTGGCACAAGTATGCTTATTCTCCAGTCATCTGGGATATGTCTTTCTCTCCACACTGCTATTAGTACCCTCAGGAGCCATTTTTTCCCTATCTCACCCAGCATCTTTATCATATCAGCTGTGACCTCATCTTTCCCTGACTTCATCTTCCTTAGTGCTGTTCTAACTTCTTCTATTGTGGGCTGCTCTTCTTCTCTCATCATAGGCTGTTTCTGGGGCAGTGCAGCTTGTGGTGTTTTCTTTATTCAGAAGCTTCTGGAAATACTCCTTCCATCTGCCTTTGATGTCCTCTGGACTGGTGAGCAGGTTGTTGCTGACATCCCTTATGAAGAGTGTCTGACTAACTCTTTCTGTCTTTGCCTTTCTTTGTGCCCCTTATCTGATGCCCTATTTTTTGCTATTGCAACTTCTTTCTTAACGTCTTTGTTAGCCAACCAGTAGTCCTTCCTAGCCTGGTCAGTCTTTTCTATCTCCCACTTCTTCCTGCACTCCTTCTTTCTGATGATTTCCTGGACTTCTGCATTCCACCACCAGCTTTCCTTATGTACCTATACCATATCTTGTCTGTAGTCCTAACACATGCTGTTTTTAGACACTGCCATTCTTCTTCAACTCCACCTATTCCTTTTATTCTTGGGGTTCTAGAGCTCTGAGTAATTCCTTGAACTGTTGTACTTTTTCTCAGCCTAGAGCCTTCTCTGACCACTGCTTGTGGCCACTAGTGGTTTATGCTGTAGGTTTCAATGGGGATGACTTTGCAATCATGGATTCTACCCCAGTGCCTTTTCCTTACTAGGAGGAAGTCTACCTGAATTGCATGTTGACTACACTTGTAAGCCAATGGCTTCTCCTTGCAGTTCTTATCCTGTTCTGTCTGTCCTGTGCATTCAAGTTACCCATTATCAACTGGATGCACTCTTTTCCTCATTATCACAACCAATACTGCCCTTGCCTGTCTGCCTTCACATGGGTCCCATGGATCCCAAACAGGATGTCCAGCCTCCTCTGCTGTGTCCTGCCATTGTCAGGTTGGTTTTACATCCAGCTTTCACTCAACAGAGCTATCCCAGGTAACCATGGTCAGAGTAGGCCAGGTCCTCCCATGCCCATTTTTAGCGGCATTACTCGACATGACCAAATCAGCTATAGCCATATCCATCAAGTGGCTATCCATGATCCTATCCTATCTTGAGGATACTGCACACCACAGTAGATGCCGAAAACGGTTGGTCTGTACAGTCTGTACAACTCTTCCCCCTGTAGGGCACCATTTAGAGCCTGTGCTGCTGCAGCCCACAACTCCATTCATTTGTGAGTTTGAAATGGAAACACTCAGCATGTTTTTTGGATATGAGAGAAACCCCATGGGGGCACAGAGACCAGGCAAACTCTAAACAGGCAAACTCTAAACAGGCATTGGTTGGTAGTGGTCAGGATTGAACCTTGTGCATGGGAAGTCGAAGACCTTAACCACTAAGCCATCTGGTCTCTTCATAGGTTCATAGATTAGTACTAGGCTAACTGCCCTTATGGGCTATTTTAGGCCTAGCCAATTACCCCATGTGAGAGTCAAACCCTGCACCTCATGTTTGTAAGGCAAACACCTTAACCATTATGCCAACCTCCCACCCTCAATTACGGTAATTCAATAATGCTAAATAAAGTTTATATGTATACGGAGCTAATAATCAACAAATGTTTTATAAAATTCAAGTAAATCTAGGCCAGGAGTCTCATTATCATCAAAAGAAAGAATTACTGATTTAATACACAGAGTTATTCACATTTTTTTAAATAATACCTTTCTTGTTCTGTATAGTCTGTCCTTCAGCATGGAGACTAGTACTGTAAACTGAGTGAAAATAATAATATACCTTCTGAAAATTAATATCTTGTCTGATTCCAACTTTTTCTATTCTTAATTTAGTAATATAACTATTTTTAAATTTCTGAAAAAAAAACTGCCTTAAAGAAGGAAACATGCATATCATCAAACTGATTAACTTTTTTGTCGTCTTTCCCCAAATCCTGTAATAATCATATGGCTCATCCTAAATGTTTAACGAATCTGAATCATTTTTCCTTATTTTCCCTGAAAGTTAATTCAAATGTGTCCTACAACAAAAACTTTAAAAGACATCCAAAGTTCTGTAAACAGAAGATCATCACAATCATTTTCTGCCCAAAATACATTAGTTAACTCAATTATTTATTTATTACATAAAGTAAATATTTATAAATAAAAAAAAAATCCCTTTAATTTTTTTCCTTGAAAAATTAAAAACTAGGAAATAATGGAGTAATCAGAAATAAATCTAGGAAACAGCATGATTTTTGAACATTAAAAAAAAATATTCAGCTACTTATATTTTGTCTGTATTTGTGTTTCTTCCTACTGCTCTATTACCTCATCTTGCTTTTTCCTGCTATTGGCTGCTTGTTCTCTAAAGTGTTCAACTGCATCTTTTCTGTTGCATTTATTACTGCTTGTTTATAGCCTGTCTAAATTGTATTATTCTAAGCCTCTTAGTTTTGGTTTAAGCACTTGGGCTTTAGGCCCACCCCTAAGCTCTCCCTGGCCTTTCTCCCTCAGAGTCTGACAAATGTGGATAGACAATTTCCTACAGTTTCTCCTGCCAGTCTGGTTGATATGGGCATCCTGAAACAGTTTAGTAACTGCCTCGCGTACATGGACAACCATCTACTACTACCACCTAGGAACACAATTTGTGAGAGATGCAATTACATTAGGAAACCAAAAAGGCTGTTAGCACAATTACTACACCTTAAACACCACCCACACCTAGACAATACACTCCTAGATATGTGGAGGTCCTCAACATAAACATACCCAAACAAAGGACACCTCCAAGGCAAAAACACATGCGATCTCCACAGCCCTCTGCACCACATACCACGCATAGTTCACACACCTGTGTCTCACAGCCACTAAAGCTTCACCATAAACCCAACATATTAGTCAAAGAAGACTCCATTGTGAGACACACAGATGTGCCTCTCACCAGGCTGAATAAGGAGAAAGTCACAGTTAGCTGTCTGTCAGCTGCCAGAATCCACCATATCACATACGCACTGAAGTTTCTCAACAACAGGTAGTGTTATGACTGTGTCATAGTCCATGTTGGCATGAATGACTTGAGACATACCTCCCTGGACTATATGAAGAGAGACATGATTGAGCTCGCTGATTATGTGTCTCAGGCAGGTATGATTCTAGTCTTAAGCAGCATTATGCCATCACCCAGAATGATGCCTCAGTACAAATAGAAAATTATTGACTTTAACATCTGACTTAGTTTCTGGTGTTATTCCAGGTGGATCCAGTACATGACAGCCTGGGAAGATATGATCGACAGATCATAATGCTTTGTCAGAGATGACCTGCAACTGTCTCACCTAGGCTTCAGGCTTCTGGCAAATGTGCTTGCCTCCCCCATAGTGCCTATTTTAGGAAAAGTAATGAGGTTAAAACTACCAATATAAAAATTTCAACAAAACACAAATTAAAGGTCATGCTGCTAAACTCAAGAGTCTAAACATGAATCTGCACTCATTGCAAGCATTCTTAACCCTGGAAAATGCTGACATCTGTGCATTCACAGAAACATGGTTCAAAGCTGCGGAGTGCACCCCAGCCTTACCTGGTTACTCATCTTATCATACATTCAGTAGTAAAGCCAAAGGAGGTGGAGTTTCAATATATATTAAAGACATACACACCTCCAGGCTGGTCAAACAGTATGACAAACAAGAGACACTCCAGGTGCAGTTAACCATTGACAAGACCCCTTTTAAAATCATAGCTAGGTACCGGCCACCAAATCTGACTCAAGATGCCCATTCCACCTATCTGGACCTGTCTGAATCTATTAAGATTCAACCCATTTAGCCTGATCCTGGGTGACTTTAACTACCCAAACATAGATTGGAAGAACTACTCATGCCAGAACACAAATGCCTAGAGATACCTTGATTTTGTCAATACAAATGCCTTGGAACAGCTAGTTGATTCCCCCACAAGAGGTGAAAATATCTTGGACTTGGTATTAACCAACATGAGTAACCACTGCAGCATCCCTACATTATCATCCTCCCGGGTAACATCTGATATAAAGCAGTCACTTTCAAAGTCACCACCTCTCCCAATCCCCATCTAGCTAGGGTCAGACATAAAAACTTCTCCAAAGCTTATTACAATCTCCTGAGGGATGGTATAAACAGCTTCACAGTCCCCTCCTCCTCTGTAGGAACTGGCACCAATATCCAAAACTACACCAAAGCACTATATGAGCATTTATATAAATGCATGGAATCAGGAATACCCAATAGGATTAAATCATCTTCCACAAGGAAAAGTAAACCTGTCTGGTGGACATCTGCAATAAATAAACTCTATAACAAAAGGAAAAAAAATTCTGTCCAAGACCAAGAAGGAGCAGGTGCCCAATTGGAAGCAATGCCTCCTTAGCCTAAGCAAGCAAATAAGTGTACTAGAGAAATCCTCCAAAGCAAACTTTGAGTCCAAATTGGCCACATCTTCTAGAGACAATCATAAGGCCTTCTTCATATATGTCCACAACCTCAAAGGAAGCACCCAGATCTGTTCAGAACTGGTGGTCAAGGACACCACATATACAAATGCCATAGATATAGCAAACTTGCTGGCTAATAGATTCAGCAAAAACTTCACTCCTCTGTCCCACCATCAGGACATCCCCAGTACCTGCCCCCTTCTCCTTATATCTAGGGAGCAGGTCATCACTGCTCTCTCAAAGTAAAAAAATACAGCCTTGATGGGACCGATAACATCCCAGACTGCATACTACATATACTCAGGCAGGAACTTGCAGCACCATTAGGCACCCTATTCAACCAAAGCCTGAGTACTGGCCTTGTCCCAGCTGAGTGGAGGAAAGCCACTGTCATCCCTTTGCATAAAGGTGGAACGTCCAATGATCCGGGAAATTATAGACACATCAGCCTAACTAGCCTGATCTGCAAGGCCATGGAACAGATTATCATGGACCTCATTAACAAGGACATTGGCAACCTTCATACACTTGATCCCACACAGTTTGGCTTCATCAAGGGGAGATCATGTCTGTTAAATTTGGTCGACTTTTTTGAGACAGTCACCAAAGCCATGCATGAGGAGAAGAAGCATCACCCTTAGTTTTTGGATTTAGTCATCACAAATATGGGTGCCCATTGTACCTCAGCCGTTATCACTCCCTCTCTGGTCAGATCAGATCACAAACTGATAACCCTGGACATCCTCACCCCTCTACCTCCCCCAGTCAAAGAAACTATCGTAAAAAACCTTTTCAAAGCAAACTTCAAACTACTTGCGTCAGAAGTAGAAAGCTTCACTATTCCCTTGCAGAAGGATAATGATATCCAGGATGCAGAATCCTACACCAAGGCACTTTATATACATCTTCAGGATTGCATGGACCGTGCTATCCCAAATAAAACCAAGACTCCTTCCTCAAGCAAGAAGAAGCCAGTCTGGTGGACCCCGGCCATAAGCAAACTATACAATAAAAGGAGGAGACTTATACAAAAAAGGTCAAATGTCAAGTAGAAAAATCATCCCTGATCAGCATCAAGTCAACTAAAGCCAATTTTGAAAAGAAAGTTGCCAAGGATGCCAAAGATAACCATAAGGCCTTCTATGGTTACATCAAAAACCTAAATGGCAACACTCAGGTCTGTTCTGAGCTAGTACAAAATGGAACAAAATACACTGACCCCACTGACATTGCTAACATCTTGGCTGACAGGTTCAGTGCAAATTTCTCCCCCCCCCCTCACCACCTGCAGGGCCTATTACTATTCCAGAGGATTGTGTAACTCCAATTATTACTGATACATTGGTTAATAAGGCTCTATCCAAAGCTAAAAACACTGCCTCTATGGGACTAGATGGTGTCCCGGACTGTGTCATACGTGGGCTCCAAAATGAATTAACCCCGTATATGAATACCCTGTTCAGTCTCAGCCTCTCGACAGGATATGTGCCCATAGAATGGCGTACAGCAACGATGGTTCCACTGCACATCGTTGGGCCCACAACCGACCCTGGGAACTACCGACCAATAAGCCTGACCAGTCTGAACGGTAAGGCAATGGAGCGAATCATTATGGAACTCATAAATGGAGAGATTGGGAACCTCCAAACACTTGACCCCACACAGTTCGGCTTCGCCAAGGGCAGATCATGCCTCCTGATCCTGGGGGACTTCTTTGAGACAGTTACTCAGGCTATAGATAAGGGAAAGGAGGTACACATGGCTTACCTTGACCTTGCTAAAGCATTTGACACCATTCCCCATTCAGGTATTATTGATAAACTCACTGACCTGGGCATAAACCCTTACGTCACAAGATGGATCACAAACTGGCTCTCAGACAGATCCCACAAAGTAAGAGTAGTGGGATCTATGTCCGAATCCAGACCAGTAATGAGTGGTGTGCCTCAGGGCTCTGTCCTGGGGCCCCTCCTGTTTAGCATATACTTCTCAGAAGTACAGGCAAGCACTGAAGGGCTGTGGCTGACCAACTTTGCAGATGACTGCAAACTGATTGCTATAATAGAGTCTCTGGCTGACATGGATATCCTCCAGAAGGTTCTTAATGAGACTGATGCATGGTGTCAAAGCCATGGTCTCAAGCTAAATGCTAAAAAATGAGTAGTAATCCCCTTTGGAAAAAACAGAGTACCCACAAACTACCACATAGGAGGTAACCCCCTGAAATCTGAAGAAGTAATAAGGGATCTAGGGACCCAAGTAGATAGTCAGCTTTCCTTTGATAACCATGTTGCCAAGGTGGTTAGAAAATCCTTCTATGTGACCCATCTGATCACGAAAGGGTTTGCATCAAGATCTAAGGATGTAGTGGTGCCCCTCTACTCTTCCCTCATCAGACCCATTATTGAGTACAATGCACCAATTGGGATGTACCTGGCCTGGCTTCTCCAGCAGCTGGAGAGACCACAGAGGTACCTCACTAAGAGGATTACTGGCCTCAAACAGTTGCCCTATGCAGCATGATTGAAAAAACTAAGGCTTTTCTCTGTTGCATACTGCCTTCTCATAGGCGATCTCTGTCTAACATACAGAGCCATGTCCAACCCAGAACTGTTGAACATGCTCCATCTTAGCTAAACCAAATCTACTCGAGCTACACGCTCTAGGGATATAAACCTC
This sequence comes from Protopterus annectens, assembly GCF_019279795.1. NCBI lineage: Eukaryota > Metazoa > Chordata > Ceratodontiformes > Protopteridae > Protopterus > Protopterus annectens. The sequence continues at coordinate 1,596,551,306 of NC_056729.1, forward strand.
AGCACAATAATGAATAGAACATGCTGGAGGGATAGATTCCCTTCGCAAAGACTTCCCTTGCTGTGGAACAAGGTCCCAATTTACATAAGACAGAGCCCCTCACTATCACTCCTCAAGAGGAACCTTGACGAGTGGATGGGTAACAGAAAGTTCACACTAAGGATTATACCAACAGCTCTACTAGATAGGGGCCAAGGGTACTAGCTGCTAGATCAAGGGCCTAGGGAACTAACCAAAGGGGCGGTGAATACCACACAACGTGTCTGGGCTAATATATGCCTTCGGGCAGATAGCCCAGTACCTACCTATGAACCTATGAACCTAAAGGTGCACACCACCTACCTTGACCTGGCCAAAGCCTTCAACACTATACCCCACTTGGGGATAATAGATAAACTCTCTCCACTAGGCATGAATCCATGTTACCAGATGAGTAACAAACTGGCTCACTGATAGAACCCACCTAATCAAAATAGGGAAACACACCTCAAGCAGTAGACCCATAACAAGCAGCGTACCCTATAGTTTGGTCTTGGGGCCTCTGTTATTTGGAATATACTTTTCTGAGTTGGAGGCCAAAACCAGTGCGCAATGGCTGACCAAATTTGCAGATGACTGCAAGCTGGGTACTATCATCAATTCCCTTAGTGATGTGGACATCCTCCAAGAGAGCCTCACTCAGACAAATGACTGGTGTCAGAAACATGGCCTCAAGCTGAATACCAAAAGATGCATCATCATCCCCTTTGGGAACAGTGTTCTCCCCACAAATTATTACATTTATAACAATATCCTAAGCAAGCAATCAGTCATGAAGGATTTAGGCACCGGGTTGACAGCAACCTGACGTTTGACCACCGTGTTGCTTCCGTTGTATGGAAAGCCTTCTACATGGCCCACCCCATAAGTAAGGTATTTCATCCAGGGACAAGGAAGTCATAACATCCCTGTATTCATCACTTATAAGGCCTGTTATTGAGTACAACACCCCTTTGGAAATGTACCTCACAAAACACATGCAGCAGCTAAAGAGACCACAGAGGTTCCTCACCAGGAGAATACAGGGCCTCAAACATCTACCATACACAGATAGCTAAAAGCCATATCCCTCTACTGAGTTTAATATAGACACCTCAGAGGTGATCTGTCTGACATACAAGGTGATCATGGACCCCTCCCTGATGGGACTGCTGCATATCCGCAAGTCACGCTCCACTCAAGTAACCTGCACGCACAGCCTCAGCCTGGTTTGTGACATCAATAGGACTTTTTGTTGGGGACAGATTTGTGTCCCAGAGACTCCCACATCTGTGTAATAGACTCCCTTTCCATGTCAAGCAGAGTACCTCTTTACCCCTTTTTAAGTGGAACCTGGATAACTGGATGGGAAACAGAAAATACACCCCTGGGATTTCACCCATGTCCCTGCTGGACAGGGGCATCAGGTGCTGACTTTTATAAACATGGGCTAAACTCCTGGCTAGGCTTATAAGGGCATCAGGGCCAATAATCTAGTAACCTCCTATGATCCTAGGATCACTTAACAATGAATATGATATCAAAATAATCAAGTCTGGAACTTTCTTTGGTTTATGACTAAAACGTATGACCATCAGTATTAGAATACTTATAAAACCAATAATCCTTGAGATTATGTTGGGAAAGAAAGTTCAATAATTATTGGGACTTACTACCCCTAGGAAAAAGTATCTAAACTGTCATTAAAGTCAACAAATAATATAATATTATCAGAATTTAAAAGATGGAAAATAATTGAAAGATCCTTAAGTAACATATCTAAATTACTAAAATGAGCAGGCACAGAATCAACAAGTAAATTATAACCCTCCACAGGCAGTTTAACTAAAATAATCCTGATATAGTCATCTGAGGAAAAATTAATAATGTGAAACTTGTCTGCATGCAAAAGAACAGCAATTTCCATAGATTTATTATCAGACAAATTGATATGTGCCTGTTTAATGTTTTATCAAAGATCTTAAGATTAGCTTGAGCATGATGAATTTCTTTTAAACATGTTATTTCAGCATTTATAAGTTTCAGAAATTTAATTTCCTGTATTTTACAGAGTTATTAACCCCATTTATATTTAAAGAAATTATCCTTATTGTCCTTCAAAGTTACCACTATCCAAGAATAAAAAATACCCAATAACCATCCTGGAGCAGAAAGCCTCCCCACCCCACCCCCATCCCGAAAAATAAGTCCATGTTGATAGAAGAGACATCTTTCCTGGGGAATTCACTGTCATTGCTGTGGCAGTAAATTGATAATGTGGATTTCTTTCCAAGCTCAACTGTAGTAGCAAATTTTAAATGCAATTGTTTAAAACTGGTTTGCAGTGTAGCAGGAAATACGGATCTTGTATAAATTTCCTTCTGACAAGCACATTTTCAAACTTCATTAAAATCCCTTTTTGCAGAATTTCTGGAGGAGGATGTTGAAAAAATCTGATTGAGATTTGCTTAAAGATAAAGTTCCTTTTTTGTCATAGCAGCAAACAAAAATTGTATTCTGTCATGGGAAAGAACTTAATTAAAATAGGCCTAGTATATCCTGGTCAGTGGGGGGGGGGGGGCAACCGTATGATGGGTGGGAGGTTGGCATAATGGTGAAGGTGTTTACCTTACAGACAAAAGGTGCAGGGTTTGATTCCCACATGGGGTAACTGGCTAGGCTTAAAATGGCCCACAGGGGCAGTTAGCCTAGTACTAATCTATGAACCTATGAACCTATAACATCCTGATTAGTAGCTCTAAGTTCATTAATCCATAGAAAAAGTATTTCAGAGTATTTTTTAAAGATTGGCTTGAATCCAGACTGAAGTAGGGTAACTTGCAGGAATTAACTACCAGGGAGAAGTTCTAGCAGAAATTAATGATAGTGGGGAATCTGGCCAGTGAAATAGGTTGTATATGTAGTTGACACTGAGGGAGTAGGGAATTAGCTTATGAGTTAATTATGAGGTTGTGCACATGATATTTTGGAAGTGGACATAGAGTGGATGTTATGGGGAGTAACTGGAGAAAAGAAAAGTGTGTAAGGAGACAGAGCTTTATTAAGGGAAAGTCACTTGTTACATTGAGGTATATACATAGGAAGCTGATTTATTATGTGATGTAGAGGTGTCTGCTGTTCTGTGATGCAAGAAGGTTGAGTGGAGGAGGTGAATGGAGGAGAGGAATGTTGGGAGTGGATACATTATTATAAATGTGATGATACTGAGTAGGTGGGAATGGGGATAGAGTGGAGATTCCCCTCTTATCAGACTCCAAAATCAATCAGTAAGGTAAGATTCCAAGATAAGCAATGCAAAAGATTGGCTAAGTAAGAACTTGGGAGACAAAGAGGTTCCAGCGAGAGTGTTTGGGAGATGAGAACCAGTAAAAAAAGGACAAATATGGGAAGAAAGAGAGAGGAGGAGAACAAGCAGGGAAACAGAGAGGTGGCAGTTGAAGAACAGCATATAGAGCAAGACAAGATTTTGGGACACGTAATTAAGGGATTAGCTAAAGAGGAATTCTGTCAAGGAAGCTATGCAGACAGAGTAACTTCCTTAGAGGGTTTAAATAGGTCTTGCACTACTATTAAAGTGGCAACAGTTTTCATGTGAAAGGGAGACTTAAAAACCTTTATCCAAGTACAACGCAGGACCTAGCAGTTGCTTTAAAAGAGGATGCAAAGATGAGAGGGGTCCTTTCACTTTTAATCTGGGATTTCCAATGAGTTGCATAAAATATCTTTAATGTGGCTGGTATCCTGGATACAAAGTTAGTTAAGCCCCTCTATGATCTTAAAGAGAGTATACAAAGTTGTGTTGGATTCTCCTCACTTTTAATTTGGGAAGTCCAACAAGTTGTAAAAAGTATCTTTAATGTGGTTGGCATCTTGGTGCAAGGAAGCTAGGCCCCTCTATCTTTTTAAAGAGAATATACTTAGTTGAGAGTTTAATTGCTCAGCTAAATAATTCAATCATAGGGTTGCCTAAGTCTGTTTGACTTAATTGTACATAAGTTGAATAAACTTTGATTGCATAAACAAGATTTGGTTAAGATATAGGAGTCTGCAACTTGTTGAGTCTGATCAGTTAAAATGTGAACCTATATGGAATGCCCAACTTTTGTATGGCGTTGAGTACTACCTTGTTTACCTGCAAAATAATGTTAGTTTTGGTGTTTTTAGCCTTAGAAGTTTAATTCTATCAATTATTTATATAGGTCATCTGTCTGTCTTTTGAGTAAATGTGACTTTTTTTCCATTCGAATAATATAATTTGAATAAATATGAGTTGAGATTTGGCAGTATTACAGTCAAGGTCTGAATACTCCAATCAGTTTTGAAACAAATTATAACTTATTTGCAACTATTACATGACCACAGGTAAAGCTTATATAAGTACTATATCATCAGAGTATTGTACTATCATTGGTGAATCACTGTGAAATGTTATTTTTCACAAATATTGCAAAGAGAAAGGAACCTAAAATTAGTCCTTGAGGAACCCAAATCAAGACTGGGTAGAATGGAGATGTGGCTTATTCAATTGGACCATTTTGGTCTGGAAAACAAGACAGCAGAAAAAGTAGTAAAAGTACTGAGGTGGGCTGGAAGAGTATGCAAGACAACTAACAAGAAGGAAAGATTAAGGAAGACTGTACCAGCTAAGTTACCTAATGCATTGTGTGGCAGTTACCATCAGCCTTATGAACTCAGTAAAGCCAAGGAGTGCTGTTTCTGTACCGTGCCCAGCTCTGACACTAGTATACAATTTTAAATGCCAATGAGGTAGTTATTGGCAGCTGCATTCCATGCGATACACTTTCATTTAGTGTGTTCAGGTTAACTGAAGATCTTATGAAGGAATCATAGTTCCTCTGTGATGCATTGTTGTTTGCCGAATGTCCTGGGAAGCAACCATATACACCTCATGCTTTCAGACATGAAGAATATATTCTTAACAATATGATGAAACATATTTGTATGAAAGAGAAATATAATTCTCACAAAACTGCTCTAACTGCATCTACTCAGAACACTCTCACTTCATGAAACGTAGGATAAAACTTGAAGCTTTGGATCAAGACATTTACATTACTCCTCACTATAAGTATATGAGCCCAGAAGCCTGAAAGGGTACATTGAGAAAAAAATACTATAAAAAGTATTTAACTTCTCTTGAAAAGGATAAAAATAAAACTAACTGTATTTTTACCTCCAACCAGGGATCTAAACCTTGTCATCACAATAAAGAAAACATGCTGGAGGGATAGGTTCCTGACCCAGAAACTCCCCGGACTCTGGAATAGACTGCCCATACATGTCAAGCAGAGCGCCTCTTTGGCCTTCTTCAAAAGAAACCTTGATGATTGGATGGGAGAAAGGAAATTCACCCGGGGATAACGTCAGTCACCCTGCTAGACAAGGGTCCAGGAAAGTAAATAGTGTGGCAAGAAATAGCCAGGGAATTGTTATGGCTAGGCTTGTATAGTCCCTAGGGCCGATAGCCTAGTACCAACCTATGAATCTATGAACCTATGAACTCAGCAAGCAAAGTACTGTGATTTTAAAATATTATCAATCAATAAATCTAGAACTGAGAGTGCAAAATGCAAAAATATTGAGTATAATAATTAAATTGAAGTCATGTACATATCATAACACTGGATCTTTATTGTCCCACACCATCCTTCTCAACTAATCTAAACCGCAAACTCACCATTACAGATGCTGCCTCCAGCACTCAAGCCCATTCTTATTCCATAATGCACCTGTATCTTAGTGTCCCTCAGATCAAGTTTGCCACAGAAAGTGAAAATGTTTATGCAAGTGACTTAATGAGACCTGGAGAGTATTTCTTTGGTCTTAGGTCTAACAGGTGTATCCAGAAACAAGAAAGTGGCAATTTGGAATGAGGTGGTAGAAGAGTTTCCAATTCAGAGGGAGTAGGGCAATAAAGATGTAGGATTATGGCAAAGTGCTTGACTTCCATTGCTTGTATTGTTCCCTCCATCTTATAGGTTCATAGGTAGGTACTAGGCTATCGGCCCAAGGGCCTACGTAAGCCTAGCCAACAAGGTTTTCTGGCTTACGCCACCCAAGAAAGTTATTTTCCTGTGCCACTGTTGAGTAGAGACACAGAAGTGATCCCCAGGGTGTATTTCCAATTTCCCATCTACTCATCAAGATTTTTCTTGAAGAGTGCTAATCAGGAACTTTACTGGACATACAAGGGTAGCTTGTTCCAGAGTACAGGAAGTGTCTGGGACAGGAATCTATCCCTCCAGCATGTCCTGTTTATTGTGGTGACAAGGTTTAGGTCCCTAAAGAGTGTAGCTCAGAGGGATTGGGATTTCTTTAGGTGTAGCATGTCCAACAGTTCTGGGTCTGACATAGCTTTATATGTTAGACAGAGATCACCTCGGTGTAGGTGATATGCTATAGAGTAAAGCTGGAGTTTTTTGAGTTTTCTTCCTAGATTTATGTACAGAATCCTCAGCTTGTTGGCCTTCTGGGAGGCACTCTCTTCTGTTTCTTAAATCTGAGGCACATACCAAATAAAGGCCATGATCTACATGCTCTACTATATTTATATTCCCCTGACTTTACCATTTTGACTGAAACCTGGCTCAAACCTCATATCAAAAACAATGAAATCTTACCTCCTGGATACAACATATATCGTTTTGATCATCAAAATAAATGTGGAGGTGGTGTAGCCATAATGTTTATTTTATTTATTTATTTATTTTACATTTGTTAACCGGGAAAGTCCGACTGAATACAGGTCCATTTTCAGCGGAGGCTTGGGGAGAAAAACTCCAAATGTACAAAAACAAGTGTAAATGCAGTGAAATTATTACAGTGAGTTATCACAAAACTGAGATTTGTTTAACGATATGTACACACAGGCAAATGTTTTTCTCACATACACACAGCAAAGGTTGGAAGCAAGTAGCTGAGAAAGAAATAGTTAAAGATTTCATCTGAAAAAGGAAAACACATATATTAAGGTGGTTATCATACATGGTGTAGTGTTAACTTTAAATCTTTCCAGTAGGTGGGTGATACACAGAATTTTAAACAGTTAGAGAGTCAGAGTTTTATTCTTGTAGTGAGGTTCTCATTTATGAATTATGTTTGAGTGAGGGTTAGTCAGGGTTTGTACAGGGACAAAGCCACTGCATTTTTAGGTATTTCCTAAGGGATGTTTTGAATTGGGATAAGGAGGGGTCAGTGGTGAGTTCAGCAGGAAGTAGGTTCCAGTTTTTACTGGCAGAGTTGGAGAATAGTGATTCACCAACTGAATTGTTGGTTTTAACAGTTTGCACTAGCAATTTTTTGGAAGAGCGAAGGGATTTTAGGTTACTGTAGGGGTAATATTTTTCAGTATGGGTGTACTGTCTGGTTGGTAGAGGATTTTGTGAACAACTACTAGTTGATTAGATTGCAGTTGATAGGGTAGTTCAAGCCAGTCTAACAACTGAAGGTTAAGGCAATGATGGGTTCTATAAGCTGATCCTGTGGCAAATCTGGCAATGTTATTGAAGCACCTAGTAAATTTATTGAGGTTTGATTTGCTTAAGTTTATGAAGATGGGTGAGGCATAAAGAAGGGTTGATAGCAGATGTGTACGGGCAATAACAGTTCTAGCAGATGGGGTTAGAAAAGGTTTAATCCTGTATAAAGAGCCTAATTTTTTTATTAACTGTTAATAGTTTTGTCTATGTGAGCATCAAACTTGAAGTTGTTGTCGATGATCACTCCCAGTAGTATAGTACTAGGTTCTGGGGAAATTATGGTACCATTGTTAGATATTATGGTGAGAGGTGGTGAGGTGACCTTGCAAGTGGGGCAGAAGAGTAATAGTTTGGTTTTACTTGGGTTTAATAGTAGTTGGCGACCAATGAGCCAGTTCTCTACTTTGTTGAAAGTGATTTGGGACATGGATTGTAAATCTGTGGGGGAAGTGGAAGAGCAGATTAGGGATGAGTCATCTACATACTGAATACAAGTTGCATCAGGGATGACTTTGTACAGGTCATTAATGAATATGGAGAATAGGAGGGGACCTAATATAGATCCCTGTGGGACTCCAAGGGTGACCGGTAAAAGGGACGATATGTTATTCTTCCATAGTACAGCTTGTTATCTGTCACTTAGGTAAGAATGAAACCAGGTAATTGCTAGGTTATCTATGGAGAGTGATTTTAATGTGTTTAAGAGTAGCTGGTGATTTACCATATCAAATGCCTTGGATAGGTCAAGGAAGAGGACTGAGGAGAGCTTGTTGTCATTACGGTTTTGATTTATTGTATGGGAGAAAGAGAGAAGGGCTGAGGTTGTACTATGGCAAAGTCTAAATCTGTGCTGGGAGGGGGCTAGGAGAGTGTTTTGATTCAGATAGGCAAAAGAAATTGCTTGTGGATACATTTTTCCATTATTTTAGCCAAGGGAGACAGAATGGCTATAGGCCTATAATTTGAAAGTTCAGTGGAATCTCCCCCTTTATGAAGAGGAACAATGTGGGAGATTTTCCAGATGTGGGGGATATAGGCTTCGTGGGTACTTCTATTGATTAAAATTGATATAGGGTATGCTATTTCATTAGCGGCTTTTTGGAGATATTCTGCAGGTAGTATGTCTGCTGAAAGGGTGGTGGGTTTCAGTTTTTTAAGTAGGGACTTAATAAAAGATATTGGTACTGGATCAAGCTTAAAGGGGATCTTATTATCAGGTGTGTGGTTGGTGGTACTTGGGGTATAGGGAGATAGCTTACTGGCTAGGGATTGCACGGTTTCTGTAAAGAAAGTGTTAAAGGTATTAGCAACAATTTTAGGAGGTTGTTGGAGGGTATTTAAGGGAGTAGAGGTAGTTGATTGGCCTGGGTGGAGAAGTTTGTTTATGCCTGACCAGAATTTTTGTGGTTGATTTTGGTGCTTTTGTTGCAGATTACAGTAGTAATTCTTTTTGTCTAGAATAATAGACTTCTTTGTATCATTTCTCAGCTGTTTATATATAAGGTGGTCTTTTGGGGATTTAGTGGTTCTCCAGGAGGTCCACACTTTGTTTCTGCTAATCATTTTTTGTCTTGTATCATTGGACAGCCATGGTTCTACTTTGTTATTGGTTCTGATAGTGCTTGGGGAGCATGGTTATCCAGGATAGCAAGAAATGTAGAGTTAAAGTATGAAACCACTTCATCTAGTGGAAGTAGCCATAGGGTGGACCAGTCACATGTGTTAAGTTCATTCTGAAATTTAGTCTGAATAAAGTTTTTACAACTTCTAATTGTTTTAAAGGAAGATTGTTGAGGGATGTCATTTATTTTTCTGATTATGTAGGTCAGGAAGTGATCACTAAAGTCTTCAGGTAGGGTGCCTGTTTTATATATCTGGGGTAGGTTGTTTATTAATACCCAGTCTGGGATACTTTCCTTTTTGTTAGGCTTAGTAATTCTGGTTGGGGAAGATTTCATGTGGGAGAAGCCATGCAAATGTATATGGGTGGAGGGGAAGTCTGAAGAACAAGTATTCCAGTCGAGATTAACATCCCCGAGAATAATAGTTTCCTGGGGGCAGTTAGTGAAGAGCCATTGGAGGATACCCTCCAAGGTATTTGTGTTGTCACCTGGGGGAATATAGATACATGCAATGTTTATAGATTTGCATTTGATGAGTTGGACCTTTGTGATGAGTATTTCTGCATTTAGTAAACAAGGCATTTGGGGTACTAGTTTTGGGTACTTCCAGAGTGGATTTATACAAGATGGCTACCCCCCCTCTCTTAGAGATGTGATCAAGTCTTAATATATTGTACCCTAGTGGTGAGGTTGACATAATGGTTAAGGTGTTTACCTTGCAAACACAAAGTGCAGGGTTTGTTTCTCACATGGAGTAGTAGGCTAGGCTTAAAATGACCCATGAGGGCAGTTAGCCTAGTAATAATATATATATATATATATATATATATATATATATATATGAACCTGTATAATCTCATTATCAATGGTAGTAGGCTTGAGCCAGGTCTCGGTAAGGCATAGTATATCAGGGGAGTGGACATCCAGGAAGGCATGTAAGCAGTGAATTTTTTTGTTTATACTTCTAATGTTTATGTGACACACTAGGAGTGAGTTGGAGGCATTATTTGAGTTTTGTAGGCTAGTATGGGTGTTATTTGTGGAGCTGATAGTAACAGGTGGGGTTGGGCCTGGGTTAGGACAGATGTCACCATCCACTGTGAGGCTAGGTAGTAATCTATAGCAAGTTTCTGGAGTTTTAATAAGAGTTTGTGGTAGTATTTAGTTCTTGGATTAATATATGAAGCACGAATGGGATGTTGAGTTTTTGCGTTAGAAGAGTTTGATGAGAGGTGGGGTAGTGGTTGATTAGAATGATGTGGCTGATTAGTAGTACTGGTTTTGGTTCTAGGGTAGTGGGTGCCAGGGAGGTGTTGGTATTCATAGGCTGTGAGAAGATACAGAATTATAAGTGGGTGTATTAGGCAGTAAATAGGATTAGAGTTTGAAGATTTGTTAAAAGTATGTGGAGGCATTGTAGGGGTATTTGAGTAATGCTTGTTTAAAATAGAGTTGGGGTGTTTATAATTATCATATAGTGAGAGACTGGAGAGAATTTGAGTCATAGGGCTGGGTCTTGTGAATGATTGGTTAATGCTGATTGATTCTGATGAGTGGGAGTAGTATCAGATCAGGGGGAGTGGCAAGGTGATAATAAGTGTAGGACAACTGGGGTCGGGTGAGAATTGGGGGCAGGGTAGGGTAGCGGAATGTGCCCACAGGACGAATGGAGTGGATAGAGCCAAAAGAAGAGGTGGATCGAGGAGAACAATCAATGGAGTGCTGAAGTCTAAAGGTAAGTGTGTTGAGATGTATAAAAAGGTAAGAGGCTTAAAAAAGATAGAAGTGGGATTATAGCAGAGTGATATAAGGAAATATTTGTATGGTTATACTGGGACCACAGTGTGAGAGAGAACAACAATAAAGAGATGACTAAGAACTGTGATAGGGGGATTTGATGAAGAGTAGGTAAAGGGATTTAGAGACCCTAAAGCTAATAGTATGGAGCCACCTAGTGGGCAGGTGGGGCACTTGGATGCACTAATAGTATTGGAGCCACCTAGAGGGCAGTGGGCTACTTACATGCAAGCACACTACTGGGGATTCCTATGAAGCAAGGTAGAAAAGCTAAGTCAAAAGATGGTGCCTTTCTACATCAGGCTTTTTGATGCCTCTGTAATTAAGCAGGAGTGGGAGGGGAGGTGTGCATGTTCAAGGTGTGGGGGAGACAAAGTAATGCAAGGTTGTGAGTCAGAAAAACTGGACTAATCCAGCTGCTAAAAAGAAAACAGAAAAACCAAGCTAAGTTAATTCCAGGTCTGTGTGGTGCAGTATTTTCCTAATAACTACAAATGTTATGCTACTAATCGAGTACAGAGTGGTGAAAAGGACCACCACTTCTGCAGGGAAAAACAAAAGAAGTATGGGCTGCAGGTACATAGGTAAACATTTTCCAAGAGAAAGTAGTTTTAAGTAATTGACCTAGGAGTACTATAGGAAGAGAGAAATGGGGGGGACCAGTAGTGTGCATGCGTACAGTGAAAGGGGAAAGAGTCTTCAGTTTGGAGGACAGATTAAATACAACTCTAACATACACTAGTGTAGCTGAAAGCACTTTAGTGTTCCACTGATACAGGGTCTCACAGTGCAGGGCAACGAGACAGCCTTGGGTTGATTGGAGGTTGGCCAAGACACAGGATAAAGGAAAAGGAGATAAATATTAGGTCTGAAGTTTTAAAACACTCTGATTACCAAGTAACTGAGATAGAGAATGCAGGGGGAGGAGCAGCAAACCTTGTAAGAAACAGCACAATTCTATGAACAACACAAAATGCAAGGATAGCAGAGAAAAAAAAGGTAACTGCAGTTGATACCAAGCTATGATAACATGCACTGCACTATTATGTATTGTTATAAAGGTTATGAAGACAAAAGTAGTAACTACTGAGCTGCTACACACTATTTAGCATTCTCCACTAAATGTCAGGAACAACAGTGATATGCTACAGAAACACAAGTAACTTCTAAGATGCTACACACAATTTAACATCCTGCTCTAAAAGTTAGGAATCAGTGGTGTGCTACAGAAACAAGTAACTACGAAGATGCTACATTCTCCAGCTAACAGTGAGAAATAACAGTGATGTTATGCAGATACACAGAGTTCATAGGTTCATTGGTTTATAGATTAGTACTAAGCTAACTGCCCTTGCGAGCCATTTTAAGCCTAGCCAATTATCCCTTGTGAGACTCAAACCCTGCACCTTGTGTTTGTAAGGCAAACACCTTAACCTTTAGGCCATCCTCCCAACCCTGCCATCCCTCAGAGGTTGCAATAACTTCTACTCTAATTGCCAAACAGGTTACTGATCTAAAAGTACACATAGCAGGTGACAGTATTCAATGTTCAAGCAAAAAGAGTATTAGAACTTATTAATACTAATCTTCCTTCATTTAACAATTCTGAAATATTTCTCAGTAAACTAAACATTAATAAAAATAAATCATTGTTCATTGTAGCCATCTATATTCCCCCAGGTGAAAATTCAACAACAGTTGAAGAAATTCTCCACTGGCTATCTTTAACCTACCATCAGGAAGTTATCATAATGGGAGACCTTAATATAGACTGGACCACCTATGATGACAATAATCCATCTAACTTTATAAACCTGCATGTCTTTTTCCAATTGATACAAATTCCTAAGAGAACAGATAAAGCATCCAACAGACACTCAGTTCTTGATTCTATCCTCACTGACAAATCTCCTTCATTCTTCCAAGCACGATGAATTTCCTGCAGTATCACTGATCAACTTTTTTGTTTAGACATAATCTAAAGCCACCTAGACAATCAGTCTACCGACTAGGCCATAATAAAGCAAAATTTACTACTCAAGCATGTCACTCCCTTCTCCAACAAATTAATTGGTATCCTCTAAAAATAGGTTTACCTTTATATCGTCGATCACACATGATAGACCGGCCACTTAATCAAACCATTTAAGCGAACCGAAACCGTGAAAATTTTTAAATGTCGAAATTATGTCAAATTTTGACATTTACAGCCACACTACACCTCCACACCAGTGCTACCATGGGTCAAAAAGGGGCAAGGTTTTGCTGTTCACTTATGTGGAATTCGACAGAGACATTCGCACTTTGGTATTCGCGGAAGCCATTTCGCCCACATTGGGATCGATGATATAAAGGTAAACCCTAAAAATATTACTACTAGATGCTGCTGTTCAACATTTTTTAATACTACCTTCCTGGAAATCTTAAATAGCTTAGCCCCTTCTAGAACTACTAGAATAAAAATCCACCATTCACCCTGGTTATCAAGTACCACCAAAGATCTAATGAAACAAAGGGACAAGGCATGGTTACACTATTTAACTAATAGAAACCAAAATAATGTAAACATCTATAAACAGCATAGAAATAAAGCTAAATCCCTAACAAGGCAGATAAAAAATGTACTACATTACTGCACAACAGAAACACCAAAACAATCCCCAAAAATGTTGGTTCACCATTAACAAACTTCTTCAACCTGGCAATACTGCCACACCTTTACCCACTACATCCCCCTCAATGGATAACATAGCTACATAGTTTAATTCCTGCTTCATAAACTCTATACACTCTGTCATTAAAGATAATCAGAATACATCACCCCAGGTCCCAACCATGAATAATCCTCTCACTAGTGCATTTTCCTTACAACCTGTTCCAACTCAGACTATTTACAAACTTCTTAAAAAACTCAAACCTACAAGCCTTACTGCTGATAATCTACCATTTGTATTTCTCAAAATAGCTGCTGAAGTTATCCCATACCCCATATCAATCCTTGTCAATTGCTCTTTCTCTGAAAACTACGTCCCACTTTTCTGGAAAATCTCCTACATTACTCCCCTGCATAAAGGTGGAAACTCCACAGAGCTCACAAACTATAGACCAATTGCCATCCTTTCACGTCTGTCAAAAATACTTCACAAATGCATTCACTCCCAACTTCTACATCACCTCCTATCAAACAACCTTCTATCCCATACTCAACATGGTTTTCACCCCATCATAGCAATACAACCACCCTTCTAAGCTTTACAAACACCATAAATTATTACAGAAACCAAAACAAACTTGTTTCTACTACCTTTAAAAAAACAAACCAAGCATGACAATGTTCAAACACCAATAACACAAAACCTCATATAGGAATCAGCAAGGGAACTTAAGCAGCAATTGCATCCACTCAGTTTATTAGCCTCTTTCGTCAAAAAGACTTCATCAGAGGCCAGAATCCATCACAAGACAGTTAGCCGATGTGGTAGGAGAATTTCATAAGTTCATGTACAAAAATCACCATAATATGAAAAAACTACTACAAAGATGTAACAATAAAAAATAATTATATTACATCAAATATTCCCCCCAGGAAAATATTAGGTATGTCTTAATGTGGACAATACAACATTTGTAGATACATGAATGGCATTTTATTATGTTAGACAACCCCTCCTATATTATTTCCATTAATGGGAGTTTTAATTGTCAAACGAAGGGGGTGATGTATTTCTGTGCATGTTCTGGATGCTCAGCCTTTTATATTGGAATGACCACTAGCAGGTTACTTGACAGAATAAAAGATCTGAAAAGTGCTTTATATAAGCACACTTTGAAGTGTTCCAATTATAAGACATTTTTATTTTCAGTTATTGAACAGTTACAGATAGAGGGGAGGACCTAAAGAATTTACTTGAACAAAGAGAAGCTTTCCGGCAGATTAAGTTGGCAGCTGACAAATCCCCTGGGCTTAATGATTCAGTTAACATCAAATGTTTTTTGAAAAATAGGACAGTGTTCATAAATAAAGGGGATTAAATAAATGTATTGTTTATGTTAATAGTATTATTATTTAATTATTTAATTAATTAATTAATTAATTAATTAATTAATTAATTAGGTAATTGATGTAATTTGTATGTGTATTTAAACCTGGTGAAATTGTCATGTATTTGTATTCTGATGAAGTCTTTTTGATGAAAGCGGCTAATAAACTGAGTGGACACTATTGTTGTTTAAGTTCCCTTGCTGATTCCTATACAAGGTTTTTTGTTATTTCTACCATCTTCCTTGATCTATCTAAGGCCTTTGACACAGTCTCATACCAGAAATTATTGTCATAACTAGGCACTTTAAAGATCAGCCACTCTACCCTAACTTACTTCCATAGTTACTTAATTAAATGCCAACAAGCTGTCACTGTCAGGTGGAAACAAGAGCTATCATCTCTACTCCCTATTAATATTGGAGTCCCACAAGGTTCCATATTAGGAGCCTTACTTTTTAACATATTCACTAACCGTTTCCATAAATCTACTCCTCTAGCCTCAGTTATTCAATATGCAGATGGTTTGACCCTTGTATGTAATGCATCCTCCCTTTCACAACTACAGGATATCACACAACAATCCTTTCTACAAGTTGAATCTTGGCTAAATGAATATAATCTTATTTTGAACCCAAACAAAGCAAAGCTTATGCTTTTTCTCCCCACCAAA
Source organism: Protopterus annectens (assembly GCF_019279795.1). Classification (NCBI taxonomy): domain Eukaryota; kingdom Metazoa; phylum Chordata; order Ceratodontiformes; family Protopteridae; genus Protopterus; species Protopterus annectens. Next base: position 1,596,566,975 of record NC_056729.1, read on the forward strand.
TCATCCATATGTCCTATCTCTTTCCACATACATTCCTCTAACAACACACTCATAAATACCACCTCTCAAACTAAGCTACTAGGTGTTACCACTGATAACAGATTGAAATCTGATATTCGCATATCTCAATTCATTAACAAAAGTGCAGAACAAACTTGGCTGTCTTTATCGCATTAAGCCATTTCTTACTAACCAAGCCAGATTAGATATCTCCAGATGTCACCTCCTATCTACTCTATTTTATGCTTCTCCTATCTTTACCACTCTTAGAAAAACAGAACTTACCAAATTTGAATCCTGCTATAACAAAATAGCCAAATTTGCCACTAACTCCCATCACAGGTCGCATCATTGCTCCTCCTTATGATAGTTAAAGTGGTTAGAACTTCCCCAACATGTGCTCTGTACCCAAATCACTTTTACCCACAACTTAGTATACCACTTAGACAGAATTCCTACCTTACAAGAACTCCTCCAACCATACACAACTTCTTGTCAACTCCGTTGTAGTCACAAAAACCTCCTACAAGTCTCCAAAAGCAAAAACAAGGCTGGAGATTCCCTCTATTCCCACTGCATTTCTAAAATCTGGAACAACATTCCCCAACACATTTTAAGTATCACAGACAAAACTCAATTTAAGAAGCATCTAAAAGACTATCTCTATAGCAAATGGATCTGCTCCTGTATCATCCCTGGCTAATCTTTCCCAATATGTCTTCTTATCTAACCTTGAATGTATACTTTCATTCCTTACGTATCCCTTTCCTCTAAATCCTTTCGCCTCTTTCTTTATTTATAGGAATCTCATTTTCTCTTAAATATCTTCTATGTGATATAAAAAATTCATGCCTCCATCAACAAACTTGTATTATGTTTATTTCTCTTTGTGTACTATTGATTATTCTCATATTTGTTATTGCTTTTCCTAAGATGCCATTTGTACAGCTGTATTTCTGTTATCACATCACTTTAGGATCAAAGGAAGAGTTAAGTCGCAACAAAACTGTGCCTCTGCTGGAGAACTAGATACAGTGGTTTGTAGCAAAGAACATGTAGTCTAGATATCCTTCTTGTTGAGGTGATAAGCAACTAGGAATAGGGTTTTCCATGGCCAGTGTTTTAGACTACAGGTAAAAGCTGGTTCACTGGAAGCTGGAGTAAGAGATTGCAAAACCAAATTCAAATCTCATAGTTGAGTGGGTTCCTTTATAGGAGGATAAGGAAGTAATGTTAAACCCTTAGTGATAAATAGAAATGTCCACCAGATGAACTTGGATAATAGAATAACTGATGCCAGAATCAAAAAGTGTTGATAGAAACTGAAGGACAGAAGGTATGGGCGCTGAGAAAGGATCTAGCCCTTGATGTATTGACCAAATAGAGAACCTCTTCCATTTGCTCTAGTAAATTTTTCTGGTGTTGTGTTTCTGAGAGGCCTAGTGAATCTGAATGACTCTGTCTGAGAGGGATGAGTTACTAGCCATCACAGGAACTGGAGAAACCACGCAGTTAGTTTGAGAGCGACAAGGTCCAGGTGAAATTTGCTGGAGAGGTAAAACAGGAGATATGAATGAGGATCTAACAGCCAGGGCATTTTTTTAAGATGAACCTGGAGCATGGGCAGCCAAATTTACTTGGGCCACAGCGGGACTATGAGGATAATAGAGGCCTTGCACAGCTTTCTATAGGAACTATGTTATGAGGGGAAGAGGAGGGATGCCATAAAGTAGACCAGGTGGCCAAGGATGGACAAGAGCATCTGTGGGTGTCTGTTCCTGTGGCAGGATGAGGGCAAAGTAGCTGCTTCATTTGGTATTGGTTGAGGAGGTAAAGAGATTGCAGCAAGGCTTCAGTACAGAAATACTGTCTACTACTGTCAGATCCAGGCATCTGTTGGATAGCTCTCTTCTGAAAGAGTTGGGAGATCTCCTGTCCCACTTGCTCTCTTTTGTAGGGGGGCCACATCTGGAAGAGGCAGAGATGACTGTTTGAGAACTGGTATTGTATAGCATTTGGATATTATACTCCTCATCCACTTGTTCTGCATGACAGCCAGACAATGAGTCCTGGTTAAGAGACATCTAATTCCTGACTGTATTCACAGTGAGACAGTCAAGCAAACCTTCAGGAGCTTTAAGAAGGCTTCCCTGAAAATGGACCTCAAAAACCATGATTCTATGGACACTCTCTGCCCCTACGGCTGTATTTCTTTAAGGTCCCCTTCCCCACCATGGGAGGTCCTGTTTGAAAATAACTCAACCGTGAGGTATTAAATTCTTAAACTAGAGTGTTCTATTACTTGTTTCATTCCTAGAAAATGACATCTGAGGGTTGCATGATAGAGACTGACTCTTAAAATGACTTGACATTATATCTGTCTTTATAAATGTATCTATCCAAGAACTAATCTTAACTAACCTTTACAAACCTAGCAAATATAACCTGATTATACACATTATATGGCCCCTATGGGCAAGAGGATGGCATGGATTTGTGCCTGTACATTGAGTATCTTACAGATTGTGCCTGAACATAAGAGACATAGGCACTATCCCAGGTGTGAATTTATGATGCCCCATCCATTGATCTAAATTGTGTTTGAAGAGGGCCAAGGAAGGGCTATGCTTAATGTGAATAGGAAGCGTGTCCCAAAGAAGGAGCAATCCCTGAAACACATATTTGTCTCACCAGCATGTTTTGTTTGAGTCGCTAAGTTTAGATCCCTAGATCAGGTATCCCTACTCCTGTTTAGCTCCCACAGATCAGATGCAAACCTCCCTCTGACAGTTTCACAATTTCCTCAAATAACAACACCACAATCACCCCCACCAACCACACCAAACTACTAGGGATTGAAATAGACAACAGCCTCAGATTTGACCTACATATTTCCTTGACCATAAAAAAGTACATAAAAAACTTGGACTACTCTATCGCAACATAAAATTTCTCACCAACCACTCCAAAGTTACAATAGCCAAGACTCACCTTCTATCTACCTTACTGCATGCCTCCTCTGTCCTTATAAATCACCACAAATATGATATAAACAAACTTGATAGCTGTTACAATAAGATAGCCAAATTCGCTACAGACTCACCCATCAGAACACACCACTGCGACTGCCACAAAAAACTCAACTTGCTCAAACTACCTCAACTACTACAACTCAATCAACTATCACTATCCCACAAAATAATACAGTTCTCTGAAAACACACCAGCTCTACAAAATCTTCTTCAACCCTATACCACCACCAGGCCCTTAAGATCTAGTACCCAAAACCTCCTGAAGGTTACCAAATTCAGCAATGAGGCTGGTAAGGCAGTTTACAGTCACTATATCTCAAAAGCCTGGAACTCCCTTCCTCCCCACATAACTGATTGCAAATCCCCAACCATGTTCAAAAAACTACTCAAAACTTACTTCCAAAACAAACAGCTATGCTCCTGCATCACCCCTGGCTAATACCTCAACTCTAAAGTTCAATAATCTAAGGAAAGGCTGTCATACTAACCAATTCTGCACACTGCACCTACCTATAACTGGTACACATTTGTACCTCCTAACTCTCAAATGGCTATATTGTTATCCATGCAATTTTGCACTTTATACTACCCATGGCTATATTCTCCAGTAATACCAAAGAGTACAAGAATTATATATCCAATCTTTGAGACTTATCGAATAACAAAATGCTGTTCCTCACATTTTTGTCTTAGACCTTTTTTCTTCCTTGCAATGTTATCTATGCCAGGAATATTGTGCTTAGAACCATTATACTGTTGAAATGCTGTGCTTAGAACCTACATACTGTGCTAATAACTAGACCTTGTAATACTAAGAATGTTGTGTCTTTTGGCTTTTCCCGGTTAGGGGTCGCCACAGCGGAACTCTGGTCCACTAATGATTGGCTGTAGATTTTTATGTACCAAGTTGCCGGCCCTGACGCACAACCTTCAATGAAGGTACGCCCATTCACGCATGTCTCCACACAGAAGACGCTCTAGCTGAGAATCGAACAGGACAACGTCTTACTGGGAGGCGACAACACTACCGCAGCACTACCACCGCAGTACCTTGTAATACTAAGAATATGTACCCTAAATCTATGTAGTTCAAAATCTTGTCATTCTTTTTTATCTTTGTCTGTAATCAATTGTTATCGTATTGTTTAAAAAGAAACAACAGCAAAACCAGCTGGAGCTAAAAACTAAAAAAATTTAATAATGAAGTAAGCGCTTTCGGAAACGCCAATACGTTTCCTTCCTCAGACAAACAGAAGTAAATCATTTGGGCGTGAATATATAGCACACTAGCTGCCCAATTAACCAATTAGTAATATTCTTGTAAATACTTGGTACAAACAAATTCCTTACGTGAAATTGATAAACAAGTCATGTTAATGTAAAAATACAATCTAAAAAGTCAGTTAAGACTAATTACATAGCACAACCGAAAAACACAGTATATACATACAGTAAGTACGTGCATAAAAATCAGCTCCATAGTTTTTCATTATAGCCCTAATTAAAGGATCAAATAAAAAGAGTTAAGTAAGCATAGATCTTGTTAAAGCAATAGAACTCACTTTTTATGTATGTATATATATATATATATATATATATATATATATATATATATATATAAAATGATAATGAAGTGTGTTTAAGTCCAACTCATATAAATGATGTTAGACACTAGCTAATATGAAAAATGTTAAACAGTGGCCACTAGACAGCAATATATAAAAAACCTTTAAAAATAATTGTTCTCTTGCAGCTTTTCTCCCCGGGCCTCCACTGAAAATGGACTTGTATCCACTTGGACTCTCCCGGTCAACAAATGTAAAATAAAATAAAATAAATAAATAAATCCCTCATGCTGTTTGACTTGTGTATGTGTAGCAGCTCCATCAGGGCTGAATTTTGAGTGCCTTGTAGGTCAGGCATAGGTCACCACTTAATAATCAGTAGGAGATAGAGTAAAGGGATAGGGCTTTCTGTCTATCCTCATAGTTCATCTTGTTCACACACTGTATTTTCTTTGTGAAGAAACTCTGGGATCACTCCAGCTACTGTAAGTGCCTAGTCAAGAACATGCCAAATGTGCATTGTACTTGATTCTTGGTCTAATGAGGGCTAAGTACAGTGGCACTATAGTTTCCTTGGATATGAATGCCATGCCTTTACGTATAAGCTGTGCCACATAAAAGGACTTTCTCACCACTGTGGACACATGATTTCTGTACGTAAATCTCTCACTTCTGAGTCTACTCTTAGGGGTGTGCTATTGATATTGTAATTTGCATGGGTATTCAACTTCCCAGAGAGTATGATAATGCATTTTTTTGCATTTAGTTTTAGACCATGGTTCTGGCACCAATCGTTTGTGTGACCTAGACCCTCCTGAAGGCTATCTGTATCACTGGGAGATTCAATGAGTACGCCTACCTAGCATGCAAAATTTGCCATCTACAGGCCTTCCACATTAGACCTTATTTCAGAGAAGTATATTATGAACAGGAGTGGTCCCAGCACTGAGCCCTGTGGCACACCTCTAGTAACTGTAAACTGGAGCAGAGTATGTATGTGTAGGGCTATAGTATAGAATCTTGGGTTCTACTACAGGGCCTGCAACCTTTCCTTCACTTTTAGGTGGGAGGTGGGTATAATGAGTAAGGTGTTTACCTTACACACATAAGTTACAGGGTTTGAGTCTTTCATGGGGTAATTGGATAAGCTTAAAATGTCCCACATAGGTGATTAGCCTAGTACTAATCTGTGAATCTATGAACTGCCCTCTTGCTGGATCTGAATTCACCCGCTTTAACCACATGTGTCCTGTCTGTGAGCCAAATCCATGTGGTAATATAGGGATTTCTGCCCAGTTTTGTGAGTTTATTTATAATGCCTGAGTAGAAAATTGTGTCAAATGCCTTGGTCAGGTCGAGGAAGATAGCCATGTACTGTTTTACAGTCATCCGTGGACTTAGTGACTTTCTCAAAGAAATCCACCAGCTTCAGTAGGCATTATCAGGTCCATGAATATTCATTTCATGGCCTTACACATAAAACTAGTCAATCTTATAGGTCTGTAATTTCCGGGCTCAGTAGATTTCCCCCTTTATGCAGAGGGATGACTGTTGCTGTCCTCCACTCTTTCGAGACAAAACCAGTCTGGAGGCTGTGGTTGAAGAGAGATCCTAATGGTCCTGATAGGTCCCGATTTAAGCTGCTTAATAGGCAACCTGGCATATTGTCAGGCCCCATTGAAGCCATATTTTTAGCTTTAGAGAGTGCAGTGGCAACCTATTATTTGGTAATTACAGGTATCAGAGTGGTTGAGGGTATTTTTGGGGGAGAACTGGGGGTGATAAGGTGGTAAAATTTGAGCTGAATTTATCAGCCAGCAGATTTGCTATATCTACTGGCTGAGTATAGGTGATGGTGTCTACAATTAATTCTGCACATTGTTGGGTGCTGCCCTTAAGATTGTGGACATAAGTGAAAAATGCCTTATGGTTATCCTTAGCTTTGGAGGCTATTTATACCTCAAAGTCTGCTTTCAGAGACTTGACTAGTTCCCTGATTCACTTGTTTAGACTAATGAGAGACAGTTTTGCTCTGTTGTGCACATTCTCTCTTACTTCTCAACAGGATTTTCTTTCTTTTGCTGTACAATTTATTCATACCACGGGTCCTCCAGGGGTGGCTTGTTTTGTGGTTTGACCTGGGTTTATTTCGGTCTGGTACTGCTGTTTCTATGCAGTTGTTTATATGGTCATACAGGGCTTTTGTGTACAGCTTTACATAGGTCTCTTTGTTTTCTGGATTTGGGAGAGCTTGGAAACTAGCTATGCCATCCCTTAATAGGAGGTAATTTACCTTAGAAGTTCTTAAAGTTCTTGAGGTTAGGTGGGAGGACTAGTTTTATCTTTATTTCAAGGGAGACTGTTTTGTGATCTGAACTTACCAGTGAGGACATCACACTAGGGGGTACAGCACTCTCCCATATTTGTGAGTATTCGATCTAGGATATTTGTTCCCCCAGAGGGAGTGCAGACTAGCCTGCATGTTAGTGATCATATATGTCTCATAATTAATGGAGATGTAGTTAAAATCACTCATGATGATGGTACTGGGATGGATAGTGAGTGATTCTAGTGACGTTAGGTTTTCTGGTTCATGGTGGGGGACCTGTAGCTAGCAACAATATGGTACTAGATTTTTTTCCCATGGTTATTTGGACATGGAGTAGCCCAAGCATGTCATATTGTTTGACCAGCCTTGAGGTGTGTTTATCCTTTATGTAGATAGATACACCTCCGCCTTTTGCGCTTTCATGTTCAGTGGATGGTCAGAATGTATGAAAAGCATTATAGCCATGCACTGTCTAAGTCCTTTCTATGGCTTTGAACCATGGAGCATTCTGGGGTGTGGAGGCATGACACCTGGTGTGTCAGGCTTCACATCACCTTTCGGTGGTCTGTTATTTCCATGTAATGACCACACATTATTACTTGGATGATTACCATTCACAGTTCTTTATGTAGCATGGATACAAATGAATCTGTGCTGCTGATGTTTTAAATGCAGTATGCATGTTTGTTGTTATGAACAAAGTTAATTATGTGTGATATGCCTTTACAGGGGACCAAATATCACACAAGTGGTGGCATGTGGTTTTGTGACATGACATTACATTAAGAATAGTTGTAACGATGTGATTCCTACAACATTACCTATGTATGGTGTGCTACTGTAGGACTACATGTTTACTTTATTGGGTGCATCTACATGTTCTGTGGAAGGTTTCTTGTGATGTTGCCTGAGAAGATACACTTGCAAAATGCAGTGAAAAGAAAGGCAGTAGCATGATTATATTCTGCAGGAGTAGGATAGAAACTGGAGGAATGCAGAAGTCCTGGAAATGTAAGACATTTTTAAATGTTGTTGGGGGCTGTCAGCCAGTTAGCAGCCTGATAGATTCAGTGACTCTGAAAGCAAATGGGAGTTTATACAAGACAACATGTTTTATTAGTGATTAGAAGTACTGAGATAGCAGTCCTAATATACTGACACTATGTTGGAGAAGGACAAATGACAGGAAAACAAATGACAGGTGAGTAAGACATTTTGAGGGCAGTACGAGGGTCTATGAATTGCAGCCTAATGGAGTCAGTGGCTTTAATAATGGTTATTACATGTCAAACTCTTTTACTAGTGTTTGGAAATATATAATATATTGAATTATTTATTTAACTTTTATTTACTGGCAGTGGTTCTTAGTCTGGATTTGAATAGTACTATCTCATAGTGAAAGCTAAAAACGTGAATAAATGCATTATTTTAAGGGCACTGCAATTACATGGTATGGAAATATATTTAAAATGCCATTGAGCAATTTTCTGGGCATTAGCTTGCCTATGATTCTCTCATGATGAGAGGGGGTTTCCCAACTTTTTTTTTATTTATTATAATTCCTTATTACTAGCCAGAAGGGTGATGATAGGGGTGATCAAATATACTTATGGTTCAGTGCAATAATGCCAGTACATGTGTTTTTGGCATTCATCACAAGTGAATTGGTTGTCAAGTGGTTAAATCTACCAATGGTCCAAAAAGTTTTATAGTTGTGCTTGACAGGCTATCATTTTCAAAGATCATGTTATTTAAGGTGGTAATATGAGAAATTATGAATATAGGAAAACAAGATTTTGTTGATGTAGGGGAAATATTTGATTTTGACAAAGAAAGTAGGCTGCTCTGTATTGTGGTAAGATGGGAAGGAAATGGATGGTTAAGCACAGTTGTAAAAAGATACAGAATTAGAATCAAGTAATGATATACCTAAGGAATGGACACTGCACCATTTACAGCATACATTTAGTTATGTTTCTCTGCACTACTGAGGACTCTGAAGTGCAAAGGTGGTAAAATATATTCTGTTACAGTGTCATGGATGTGTCCCTTGGGAGGAAACATTGTAATATTTTAATAAGTAATATTTTTAACACATTTCTTTGTAAATATGTTTTGTTTGAATGCTTTTTAACTTGGTTCTGATCAACTGAAGTTGTTGCAAACAAACTGAATTTAAAAAAATAATCAGAAACATTACCAATATTAATATTTCAACAATATACACCTTTACTTTTAAAAATGTTAGCAGTTTGCCCCAAAATATAGTCTTATCAATCAAATAACTCTTTCAAAGCAGTGTTTGTACTTTGTACCTCCTGTAATAAGCCATCCCCACAAAGTAAATACACTTGGTTTCTTTTTGTGTGACAAAGATACAGCCTTTCTCTGGCTGACAGGTAAACATGGCTAGAAGACAAAAAAAGTTTTTCAATGGCGTGCAATAACCTGCACAGAAATACTATAATTTAGTTTGAGAAATTCAAGAAGTTGTAAAAGCAGCATGTATGTTAATAGAGAAAACTGTGCATTAGCACAGAACATAAGACACTCCTTTCTCATCTTGCTTTGACAGCTGATCATCACTGTTACAATAGCCTTAGCTATATGGGTTATAGCATGCAAAAGATATAACAGCCACCATTGTTTGAGCTTCATCAGATCTAAGTTATACATAGCAGTAACAAATAATATATACTTTTCTATTTCCCATATAAATAACCCTGTAAATTACAATGAAGGCTTTACTCCGAGAGCACTTAAACAGATCACATTCAATGACATCCTGAGACAGTGTAGTGACTGCCTCATGTTCACTGACTTCCATTTAATTTTAGAACAAACACAGTGTGTGATAGATGTAGATATTCAATGTCATTGGAGGCAAAGCTCTGACATACACATAAGAGAAATGCAAGCCCAATTGCCAGCATTACATCCAAAACACTCACTAACAACACTAAGGAACAAACACATAGACCCACATATGCGGAGGTACTCATATGACCTCCAAGAACTCCTAAAAGCATCTCTCAGTGCCCCACACACCCTCACAAAAGACAGTGCCTCACACAACACATAACTCTGAAAATCATAGTAACCCCTTTCCAAGCCCATATGGCAAAATACCACACAGTTATTGTGGATTGCATTGTAAGAGATACTGATATCCTCCTTACCAAGCTAAACAAGGATAAGATCACAGTGAGCTGTCTGTCTATAGCCAGGATCCACCAGATCATGCATGCATTTAGGTCTTTAAACCACAAGTACCAGTATGACATGGTCGTAGTCCATGTGGGAGTAAATGACCTAAGATATACCTCACTGGACTATATGAAGAGAGACATGATAGAGCTCTCTTAATATGTGCCCTAGGCGGGTATGAATCTAATCTTGACTAGCATCCTACTTTCACCAGTGATGATGCCACAGTACCAACAAAAACAGATTGACTTCAACAATTGGCTTAGTTTCTGGAGTCTTAACAAAGGGATCCAATATCTGTCAGCCTGGGAAGACATAGGATCATAGGAGGTTAAAAGGATACTGGCCCTAGGGCCTTTACAAGCCTAGCCATGTCTTAACCCTTGTTCCTTCATAGACTGAGGGAAATAGCCTATATTAGTGTGCAAATTTATAATCAGTACCAACTTCCCCTTCCAAAAATGAAATAGGTGAAATCCCCAGGGTGAATTTATGGTTTCCCATCCAATTGTCCAAGTTACGCTTAAATAGGGTCATTGAGGAGCTCTGTTTAACTTGAATTGGGAGTTTGTTCCAGAGAGTGTCAGCCTCTGGGAGACATATCTGCCCCTCCAGCAAGTCCTGTTTATGTTGCAGGCTAGGTTAAGGTCTCTAGAGCGAGTGAGTCTTGTCCCATTGGATTTGTGGATGTGCAGCATTTCCATTAAGGCAGCATTCGAGACTGCTCTGTAGACCAGGCACAAGTCATCTCTAAGCAGTCTATATGATACAGAGTATAGTGACAGTACCTTCAGTCTGACCGTGTAGGTCATGTGATGAAGGCCTTGAATTTTCTTGGTGAGAAACCTCTGAGATCTCTCCAGCTATTGCAGTTGTCTGGTGAGTTAAATACAGAAGGAAGCATTGTACTCTATTATTGGTCTGATGAGGGATGAGAACAGAGGAGTTATAACCTCCTTTGTTTTGGATGCTATTCCCTTATTCATGAGATGGCCAGTGTAGAAGGCCTTCCTCACCACTGTGGACACATGATGATCAAAGTTAAGGCTGCTATCAACCTGCATTCCCAAGTCTCTCACCTATGGGTTTGAACTTAGGGGGTATTGTTAATGTTGTAATTTGCTGGGACTTCACCTTTACTGAAGGAGATAATAATACATTTTTTGTGTAAAATTTAAGTCCGTAGCTTTGACACCAATCATTTGTCTGTGTAAGCCCTTTTTGTAGTACTGTGACATCATTTTGGGTTTCAGTGATTGCACCCAGTTTGCAGTCATCAGCGAACTTGGTAAGCCACAGGCCATCTATTTTTTGCCTGAACATCTGAGAAATAGATTCCAAACAGAAGTAGACCCAGCACAGATTCTTGTGGAACACCACTAGTAACAGGTCTGCAGGTAGAGGTGGGAACCCCTACTTTGACTGCATGTATTCTGTCGGTGAGCCAGTTGACTACCCATCTAATGACATATGGGTTTATCCCCCATTGTTAATTTCTCCAAATCTTTTAGGTTTCTAACACCATTATGGGAATGGACCCCATTCCTAAGTCAAAGTACGATTAAAGTGCATGAAATTAGTATTATTTCAATCTTTGATATCAGCCAAAAGTGCTTTTCACAGAACCTGCAATGTACGCAGTAATGACTCCTTCTGCATTTCGTATGGAGTTACATGTATTGGTAAAATATCTAAATACGATTGTAGATTCTTTTTTATAAGACCCATTGCTCCTACTTCTAATGGGACTGTCTAAGTATCTTTCTTCCACTATGCTTTCATTTCTGCCTGCAAATCCTGACATTTTATGACTTTGTGTCTTTCTGTATGCAAGATACTGTGGTCACTGGGTGTGACGATTTCAATGATCAGTGCTATGTTTGTCTTCTTTTCATGGGCCACTATATCTAGTTTTCTAGCATCTATCTTTTGAAATGTTGGTAATAGTGATCCCATGTGATGTAGATGTCATCATTTTCTATGATGCTTTGTGGCTCATGTTTCCAGTGTTTTTCAGTCACTTTAGTACCATAGTGTTTGCACAATCTCCAGTGCAGCAGTCTTTCCACATTATTATGCCTTTCAGTATACAGTCCTTCTGCCATTAGTATGTCACAACCAGCAACAAGGTGTGCAACTGCTGGGTGAGATTATCGATGATGCCTGAGTGGGGGATAGTTTCAAAGGCCTTGGCTAAGTCGAGATAAGTAGTATGTGCTGTTTTGCCTTCATCCAAGGCTTTGGTGACATTTTCAAAGAAGTCCACCAGATTTAACAATCCTGATCTGCCTTTAATGAAATCAAATTAGGTCGGGTCAAGAGGTTAAAGGTCTCCTATATCCTTGTTGATTAGGTCCATAATGATTATTTCCATGGCCTTACAGATAAGGCTGGTTAGGCTTATGGGTCTATAATTTCCAGGGTTGGTTGAGGAATCCCCTTTGTGCAAAGGGATCACAGTTGCAGTTTTCCATTGGGGTGGGACAAACCCACAATGGTTTGCCAGAGAGGGTGTGCCCTTGCTACTACTTGAATTCCAGATACTGGCAAAAACTTTATCACATACTACCCTTTTTTAGGCTATGCTAAGTTGTTAAACCCTCCAACAAAACAAGAACCACTCATGTCGCTAGTCCAGTCAGGATAAAATAGACAAGTCTTTGTGGGTTCTGTTCAAGCAGCTTTATTATATACAAACACATCAGGATTGAGCATTAATAACTTTAACTTAGATAAACGTATAAACAAACAAGCTATTACACTCATACATGCTCACTCTCTGGCTACACTCTCAAAATGGCACTAAAGCTAGCACGTGCTTGTTATTTATATGCACGTGCTGACCTTGAAATGCTTCTTAAAGGTACAACACACACACACACACTATTCTACATCCTCCCTTTTTGAGAAATAAGTCATGCAATATTGATGACATTGATTGACATGCAATCAGTACAAATAATTATTTGACATGCAATTATACAGAACTAAATACATATAGACAGTTATGTACAGGTTGCTGTGTATTTCACACTAGGTCTGGAAATATGACCAAATTGTGTGACATATAAATAAAAATTAGGTCTAGCAACTAGGATTGTCTCTGCTGAATGTTCAACTTTAGGGACATCAGGAACATCATCAGGAATAGAAGTAAAAGTGAAGACATGTTCTGCAACAAGAACATTGTCTGGATTGCTCTAAGATCTATAGTCTGTATCACAGAAACAATGCTAAGATATCAGTTCTGGTACAGGAAGAAGAGGTCTGCAATTTCTCCTGTACTCCACAGCCTCAGATTCTATGAAGTAGGATCTTGGCTCGGTAAGTATACCTGTTACTTGATCAATCCAGTCAAAACATTTTGCAATCTGTATCTTCACTGTCTCCTTCTTTCAATGGACAAATAAATCTGTTCAATTTATCATAGCTGGACTTCTGGAAAAAATGCTTTCTGAATAACTGGGCTCTAGTTGTCCTGTTGTTCTTAGCTTTAGGCTTCAACAATCTGGAACTAATAGGCAATGTTGTTCTGGTTTACCTAGATAGAAATCTCTGAGCAGGTGAGCCAAGTACATCTTCACTGGGTATGTTTCTCAGATTAAGTAAATTCAAAAAGACAGCAGTATAGTCACACTTTGACCTTTCAAGTAATTGCTTTTCACTCAGTACTGCACATTCAGCTAGTCCATTTGACTGTGGATATTCTGGACTACTAGTAACATACAAAGTCCCATTCTTTTGCAAATTTCTGAAACAATTTACTGGTAAATTGGGTACCATTGTCAGAAATAACTTTGTGTGGACTACCATGGACTGAGAAATTACATTTCAACTTGGTGATAACAGCAGTGGATGTTAGATTAGGTAGTAAATCAATCTCAAACCAGTTCGAAAAGTCTAACAACACTAAGTAATGCTAATTGTTCCACTCGACTATATCAGTGACTACTGTTGACCAAGGTAGTTCAGGAACTTGACTTAGCTGAAGTGGTTCTTTTTGCAAATGCAGTTTAGTACTATTGCATACTGAACAAGAAGAAAGTACTTTATCAATGCCTTTTGCTAGAGAAGGCCAAAATACTAGTTCTCTCACCCTTCTATTGGTAGATTTGGAACCTGGGATACCATGATGCAAAATCTGGATATTTTCATGTTGTAAGGCAGCAGGAACAACAATTCTAGGACCTTTGAAAATAATGCCATCTTCCATCACCTCACCTCTGTAAGGAAAATAAGTTTGCACTTCAGGTGGTACACTAGATTCATTTGACGGCCATCCAACATTAATGCAGTGGTTGAGCTTTTGCAAAACAGGATCAGTCTTTGTATGATCTCTCAGGTCATCAAGTCTCATGGTAGAAAAATTACACACTTCCATGACGTCAAAGTCAAAATTCTCCACATGAAGCAGTTCCATTGCATTTCTGGGCAATCTGGATAAGGTATCAGCCAGATAAAGAAGTTTGCCTTTTGTATAGACCATTTTGAAGCTGTACTTTGCAATTTTAGCATCATTCTTTGTAATCTCGCCAGAGCTGAATTCATAGGCTTCTTTAGAATAGTGACTAGAGGTTGGTGATCAGTTTCAATCTGAATAGCTCAACCATAGATATAATCATGAAACTTTGAACATGCAAATACTATTGCCAAAAGTTATTTCTCAGTTTGAGCATATTGCATTTCAGTTTTTCTAAATGCATAAGCTATTGATCTGCCCTCTTGAAGAATAACTGCACCAAGACCAAATTTTGAAGCATCAGAGGAAAGCATTACTGTTTCATTGACATCATAGTATCTTAATGTAGGTGGGGTGGCAATTTTCTGCTTAAGGTCTTCAAATGCCTTCTGGTGCTGTTCCAACTAAGACCATATAACATTTTTGCATGCCAGTTCTCTCAAAGGTACTGTCAAGTCACTGAAGTCTGGTATAAACTTGCCTAAATAGTTGACCATACCAAGAAAACGTTGTAGAGCATGAACATTATCTGGTGCTGGCATCTCAAGAATGGCTACTTGCTTGGACGGGTCTGGTCGCAAGCCAGTGTTAGTGAATAAATGACCTACATATGTAACTTTTGGTAGTCTGAATTTGCACTTCAGAGGATTGAGCTTTAAGTTCACTTCACATGCTCTGTCTAGAACTTTCTTGAGGTTACTATCATGCTTTGCTTCACTATTACCTTCAACCAATAAATCATCTACTATTATGGCACAAGGATAACCTAAAAAAATTTGCTCCATTGCACGCTGAAAGACATCAGTTGCAGAATTTATTCCAAATGGCATCCTGAGGAATCTATATCTGCCAAATGGGGGTACTGAAGGTAGTTAGTAATGGGATTTGCAATCAAGCATCACTTGCCAAAATGAACTTTTTGCATCCAGGACAGAAAAACAGTGGCATTTGGTATTAGGGCTATGACTTCCTCAACTATATGCATTGGATGATGCAGTGTCTTTAATGCTTTGCTCAAATCTCTTGGGTCAATACATATTCTGATTTTGTCTGAACCTTTTTTGTGGGCTGCTACCATGGACGACACCCACTCAGTTGGTTCTGTAACTGGGAAAATTGTACCTTGCAGCACCATTCTGTCCAACTGAGCTTTAACTTTATTCTGCATAGCTATTGGAACTTTTCTTGCTGGTCTAACTACTGGATTGAACTCTGGGTCTAACGTCATAGAATTCACAACTGGGAGTGCGCCCAATTTGTCAATGAAAACATCAGCATACTCTAGGAAAATAGCTTCAGATTCAGTAAAACTGGAACTAGAATAAGTACTTATATGATGAACTTATTTGGTAAAAGAAAGCAAATTAATTCGCAAACTGTCTCTGAGACCCAATAATGACTGCACAGGTCTTCAGACTAGATAGAATGACAAGCTGTAACAATTCCTAGCCTTCGGTTTGAATTTCTTCACCTCCATAAGCAGCGTGTTTCGCACAACTAGCCACACTGAGTTGTTCATTGTTCTCACCTTAGCAAATGTGTCTGCTGACATAGTATTACACTTTGAGTCAGTGTCCACTTTAAGCTCGGTGGATTTACCATTGATCTGGACAGTACAAAACACTTCATTCTTTGACAACAAATTTACTGCATCAACCTTCTCACCAATTACTGATACACCATCTATGTATAGAGTAGAATTGCTGCTCTATATATGATTGACTTGCTTTTTCGAGTGACCCTTCTTTATAACTGTGTGAGGTTTACTTGATTTGCAAAATTTTTGAAAATGGTTCCCTTTTTTACAGTTGTGGAATTGCTGACCAAATGCTAAGCATTTTTTCTCTTTTAGACTCATGATTGGCACCACAATTGCAACAGTTAACATTAAAGCTGGATTTGGGTTTTGCTGACTCACCCTTGTACTGCACTGGGGAGCCTGCAGGGGTGGCAGGTGCCATGTGCTTAGGCCTGCTTCTACTAGCCACATGTTGCATGCCACCTACATTTGTTCTGGAGCCTGCTGAAACCATGCTCTTATCACTTGCAAGCATACTTGTGTGCCTTTCTGTAATTTCATAGATTTGGCAAATCTCAATAGTTTTGCTCAGCATTAAATCACTGTCATGAAGCAAAATCTTTCTCACTGCAGCACTATTAACACCACACACACCTGTCCTTTATCAACTCATCTTTTAAGTCACCAAACCGACACATTTTAGCTTTGTTTCTCAGGTCAGTAATATAAGCTGCAAAGGTTTCCTCTGATTTTTGATCTCTTACTAATGTAATATTTGTTTGGGAGTTACATGTTTCCCTGCACTTGTGCTTCAAACACTCGGGGTTTTCCCTTGATTCAGCCTGTACAACAATATGACAGTTTTCACCTTCTCCCTCATATACTGCTGGTGCATACACAAATGAACCCTCTCTTTATATGGCCTCTAACCCAGCTAGGTTTAGCAAAATTAATGCCCTGGTGCATGCATTTTGTCAGAATAAGCTGCTTGTATAAAAATATCCTACTCTTGCTCAAATATTCTCTAATTATTTGCAATATTCTCATCAAACACCAATGGTGATGGTTTTCGAATTCCGTCGGACATTTTAACACATACCAGTGAAGGCTTTTGCAAGTACAAACACACACACATATACATATGCCAGAAATTTATGCTAGTATTTGTAACTATGTCCAATAGCACAACAAGCCTCTGTATAACTGAACTTTGTGAAGTATGTCTCTTGGGCACTGTAATACTCTTGAAATCACTGTACTGTAAGAAATCACCTCTTATCACTGTAAGAAACATTTCAAAACAACTGCACTGTGCAAATAAACTGGGCAGAAGAAGCTCAGACTAAGAAATATTTCAAAGTAACAGCACCTTGCAAATAAACAGTACACAGCACACTGAAACTTCCTCAAAATGGCTGTACATTGCTAAATAACTCTTTACAGTGCAAGAAACACTGTGTAATGGCTGCACTTTGCAAATAGACACACCCAGCACAAGAGACTTTTTGAAATGGCTGTATTTTTACTGTACTTTATGAAATAGTTGCACTTTGCACACAAATAAAGTCTTCGGGATAAGTGCACCGTAATACGCACACACTGTAAGCACTTTTACACATTTTGAGATACTTAGAATAACTCTAGTTATGCCCTGAATACAATGTGAAATAGTAGTTATGCCAAAACACAGTACTTTGCCAAAAAACATGCAGTTGCCTTGCTTTATTTATGCTTAATGTGCCCTTTTTTGCCCTTATTATATTTGTTTTGCTCGTTTAATCTTTTTCCATGCCCATTATACTATTCTTGTGTTCATTTGACTGGTTTAGAGTCGGATCTGGAGCCCGCTATTCTTACCATGTGAGTTCTGTCTGTAAGCCAGTTGGCAACCCATCTTGTGATGTAGGGGTTTATGTTCAGGCTGGTGAGTTTTTCTGTAATACCTGAGTGGGGAATGGTGTCTAAAGCCTTGGCGAGGTCAAGGTAGGCTGCGTGAACCACCTTTCCCTCATCTATGGCCTTGGTGACTGTCTCGAAGAAGTCAAACAGGTTTAGTAGGCATGATTTGCCTTTAACAAAGCCGAACAGGGTTGAGTCAAGTGTTTGGAGGTTCCCAATGCCTTTGTTAATGAGTTCCATGATGATGCACTCCATAGCCTTGCAGACCAGGCTAGTCAGGTTTATGGAGCGATAGTTACCAAGGTCAGTTGTGGCCCCTCCTTTGTGGAGAGGAATAACCGTTGCTGTGCACCATTCTATGGGCATGTAGCCTATGAAGAGGCTGAGGTTGAACAGCGTGTTTAGGTGGGGGGATAGTTCATTCTGTAGTTCATGTAAGATGCAGCCTGGGACACCATCTGGTCCCATTGACGCTGTGTTTTTGGCTTTTGAAAGGGCTGTTTTCATCTGTGCAGCTGTGATTTTTGGGACACTACACTTTTCCAGTATTGTTGTGGGCTCTTTTAGAGGTGAGAGGCAGGGGTGAAGTTTGCACTGAATCTATCTGCCTGGATGTTGGCAATATCAGTAGGTTCAGTATATTTTGTGCTATTTTGCTCTAGTTCAGTGCATATCTGCAAGTTGCCACTTAGATTCTTAACATAGCTAAAGAAGGCTTTGTGGTTATCTTTTGAATCCTTGGTTATTTTTCTTTCGAAGTTTGGATGATTTCACGAGAGACCTCAGTTTATTACTGATACTGATCAGGGATGTCTTTCCTTCTTGGGTTTTGCTTTTTTTAACTAGTTTCCTCCTTCTATTGTATAGCCTGTTTATTGCAGGGGGTCCACCAAACTGGTTTCCTTCTTTTAGAGGAGTGAGTCTTGGTTTTGCTAGGGATGGCATGATCCATGCATCCTTGTAGGTGCTCATAGAGTGCATTTGTAAAGGTTTCTGCATCTTGGGCAGCGTTATCCTTTAGCGTGGGGGCTGTGAAACTTACCACCTCTGTCTTAAGTAAGGTGAAGTTTGCTTTAGAAAAGTTTTTTACTGTGGTTTCCTTAGTTGGGGGGTGGTGGTGGGGTGTGGACATCCAGAGTGATGAGTTTATGGTCTGATCTAACCAGTGACGGGTTGACCTCCAGTGTGGAACACCTGTCGCCCATGTTGGTGATGACCAGGTCCAATATGTTTTCACCTCTGGTAGGAGAGTTTACCAGCTGATCCAGGGCATTTGAGTTGATGAATTCCAGGAAGCACTGGGCCTGGGAATTTGTACTCGAGTAGTTTTCCCAGTGAATGGTAGGGTAATTGAAATTGCCCAATATCAGGGTTTTTGGAAGGACCTTCAGGTTTTCCAGTGTCTCCAGAAAAGTGGAGTGGTGGTCCTGGGACATGGAGGGTGATCTGTAGCAGGCCACAATTTGCATTGCAGATTTGCCCGATGTTAGCTGCACATGGATGATTTCAGAGGTATCATGCTACGCCACTAACCTGGAGGTGTAGGTATCCTTGATGAATATAGATACACCCCCTCCTTTTGTGTTTCAGTCTGTGTTCTGTGGCTGAAACATGTGGTATGAGTTGTAGCCCGGTAGTTCTGAGGTGCTTTCTGGAGCCTTGAACCAGGTTTCAGTTAGTGCACAGATGTCGACGTTCTCCATACTGAGGAGTGCTTCGAGCACGTGCATTTTGAGATTTAAACTCCTGGTATTGAGTAGCATAACCCTCAGCAACTCATTACAGCCGAGTAACGTCTCCAGGTGTTTCTGCAGTTACCTCCTACTATCTCCTCTTGCTAGATATTACCTATTTATATTTGCATTAATAATAATAAAGAAAACCATGCTGCATACAAAGTGTCAGAATATTTTTTCTTGAAGCAATGATGATGGCAAACACAATTTGTATTGATGATATGACTCTGTCAATTAGTATTTGTTATAATTTGTAAGGTGATAACTTCATTTTTTAAATGCTGAAGCCACACCCACTTGGAGTTAAAGGTACACACTCAAAAGAGCTCTACTGGAGGGAATGAGTTGTGCTGTTTATGGAGGTGGGTTTGACTTTTGAGCCTTGCCTAAAAAGGGCACTATGGGGGCAGCAAGAGCCTTTGCCAGTATTCAAAAGCCTAGGGGTGACAAGTGCAAGCCTTCTCTTGTGAAGCATCGTGGCTTGTCGAGCATGTTGTCCCAGGCTGACAGACACTGGATCCCCTTTGAATGACACCAGAAGCTTAGCCAATTGTTGAAATTTATATTTTTTTCTTTATACTGAGGTATCATTCTTGGTGAGGGCAGGATGCTACTCAGGGTCAGGGTCATACCAGCCTGGGCTACGTGGTCAGAAAGCTATTCCATGTCTCTTTTCATGTAGTCCAGGGAGGTACATCTCAGGTCATTCACACCAACATGAACAATGACAGAGTCATATTTGTACTTGTTCTGGAGTGACCTGAGTGCTTGTGTTATGTGGCAGATTCTGGCTCCCGACAGGCAGCTAATAGTAACCTTCTGCTTGTCAAGCCTAGTCAGTGGGATGTCAGTGTGCCTGACTATAGAGTCACCTATTACTAATGTGTTAGGTATGTTATTTTGCCTTAAGGGCTGTGATTGTGCGGCACACTGATTTTGTGTTTTATGTGTTGTCTGATTTGTGACGGGAAGTGAAGGTTGTTTGGGTGTCTGCTTTGGAGGTTTTTATTTAGAGCATCCGAGTATGATTTTGTGTATTTATGTGTATTTTTTGCCAGTGCTGTTTTAGTAGGTCTGTGTGCAGCTGGAGTTGTGGTGCAAGTGTTAACCTTCTCCTCTTGACTGTCTGTTCCAGTCTTGGGTGGAGACAGCTTAGCTTCCAGTTTGGCTGTATAATTGCATCTCTCGCATATGTTAGTGTTTTGTGGTAGGAGGAGAGGGTTGTCTGTGTACATAAGGCAGTTGTAACATTGCCTCAGGATACCAGATTCACCAGCTGGACTGGAGAGTGCACCTGAAGTTGCCCTTTGGTCATGCCTGAATAGTAGGGTGAGCTGCTTCGTCGCTTGGTTGGTGAGGGGTGAATAAAGAGCCTTGTCCTGCTGGGCAATCAGTGTCAGGGTATATTAGTGCTTGCTATAAGTGCTGGGTTGTAAGATGCTTTTTGAGTGCTTAGGTTAAGAGTTAGATTAGTTTCAAGGGAAAAACTGAAGAGGAGACTTAGTGGAACTGGGAATAATTTAACTGTAGCTAACCGGCACTGCCTGGTGTGCAAAACTGTGCAAACACAGTTTTTATAGTAGGGAAATGAAAGAGATAGAAATTAGCCCAAAATGGCCAATAAACTACTAACTTCTGGACTGGAACCACTCCTCCAGGGACAGATAGGTTGCTCAAAGCTCCCCTCTCTCACAGGTGAACAGAGAAACTTCCTTCTATCCAAGTAAGGTATGGGCAACTCAGAAACTAGTATCATAGCCCTGAATTCAGTACTAGCCTGAAAACTGGACTATACTAGTTTAGAAAGGCAGGAAACAAGGATTTTTGTTTTTTTTTTTTTTGAAAAGATAAGGCAAAAACAGTAAAAAGTACACTTAAAACAGCAAAAGGCTATCACACTTTAGTGTGTAGCCTACAACAGTTAAACAAATTATTTAAACAAAAAACAACTTTTTAAAAATGCAGGCAGTCAAATAAGTCAATTTGTTTGTGTCTTTCGGCTTTTTCCTGGTTAGGGGTCGCCACAGTGGAACTCCGGTCCGCTAATGATTGGCAGTTGATTTTTACATACTGGCTTGCCAGGCCTGACACACAACCTTCATCGAAGGTACGCCCATTCACGCATGTCCCCACGCAGTAAATGCACTAGCTGAGAATTGAACCAGACAGCATCTTACTGTGAGGCGACAATGCTACTGCAGCACCATGTGAAAAAAAAACAAGCTTTTAAATCACAATGTCTCTCATCCAGTCAGGATAAAATAGATGAGTCTTTGTGGGTTTTGTTCAAGCAGCTTTATTATGTACAAACATATAAGGATTGAGGCTTAATAACTTTAACTTAGATAAACCTATAAACAAACTAGCTATCGCATTCATACATTCTCACTTTCTGGCATCACTCTCAAAATGGCACTGAAGCTAGCATGTGCTTGCTATTTATATGCATGTGCCAACCTTGAAACGCTTCTTAAAGGTACAACACAGACACACACGCGCTATTCTACATCTCACAACCACCTAAAGGTACTGCTTCTCAATGCTAGGAGTTTAAATAATAAAAATACACTCCCTGTAAACACTCGTCACCCTGGAAAATGCAGACATATGTGCTGTCACATAAACATGGTTCATTGCCATGGAGAGCACCTCAGCTATCAAAGGCTACAATGCATTTAATACATTTTGAAACCACTCAACTCAAGATAAAACAAAGGGAAGAGGGTCTCAGTGTTCATAAAGGACAAGCACAGTGCTAGACTGGTCCAACAACATGACTTGCTTGAGCTGCTCCATGCCTAACTAATCATAAGTGTGACCCCATCATAGTCTTTGCTAGCTACAGATTCCCTAAAATAAGTATGAAAAACCACTCCTCCTACTTAAACCTACTGGAATCTCTTACCATTCATCCTACCTCCTACCTAAACCTACTGGAATCTCCTAATATTCAGCCTAACATGACTGGGAGACTTATATAACCCATAATTCACTTGATCAGAGGTAACACAAACACCATGGAGCAACTAGTTGGCTCCCCAGCTAGAGGTACAAATATCCTAGACCTGGTACTAAATGAATAATGGGGGATACTGCTACCTCCCATGCATTAACTCCTCCCTGTTAAGATCTGGCACAAAATGATCTCTTTTAGTGTTAAAACTGACCTAGAATGTCCAACATACTCCAAACCTGTTAAGAACTACGCTGAGGCCAATTACCTCAATCTAACTGACAACTTATTAAACTTATAAGCCCCTCTGATCCTGGCTGACACTGAGGCCTCCTCTGTGCTGTACACAAAAGCACTATATGACTACATTCATAGCTGCATAGAGTAGGCAGTACCTGTCCAAGTCAAACCTATGATTACTGACAAAAATAAACCTCTGTGGTGGACCCCTAGCATAAATAGGCTAACCAACAAAAGGCAAAAAATCCTCTCTAAAGCCAAAAAGGAACAGACAAAATAGTGCAAAAAGACACTCACCAATCTAAACAAACAAATTTAGAGAGCTGGCCAAATCTGCCAAAGCAAACTATGCGACAAATGCTCATCGATGTGCTGAGTTAATCGTGAATGGCAGCACTTACACCCAGCCTGAAAATATAGCAAACCTGTTGGCCAACAAGTTCAATTCAGACTTCTCTCCTCCATCACCACCTATCACACCCAAAGAAATACCTACAACAATACCCTACCAGTCATTACATGCAAACAGGTCATTACTGTGCTCTCTAAGGCCAAACACACAGCTTTCATTGGTCCCAACAACATTCCAGGGTGCTTCTTAACTAGTTAAAAACAGAATCTATCAGGGCCACTAGAAGCCCTCTTTAACAACAACCTCTCAATGGGCTTTGCCCCAGAGGAATGGAGGATTGCAACAGTCATTCTTCTGCACAAGGAGGCCCATCAGCTGACACAGGGAACTACAGGCCCATAAGCTTGACCAGTCATCTGCAAGGCCATAGAGAGAATTATCTTGGACATGATCAATAATGACATATGAAATCTCCAAACATTGGACCAGACCCAGTATGACTTTGTCAAAGGGAGGTCTTACCTGCTCAATCTGGTGGACTTCTTTGAGAAAGTCAACAGGGCCATGGATGAGGGTAAAATGTTACACACCGCTTCTCTAGACCTGGCCATAGATTTCAATACAGTCCCCCACTTGGGATCATAGATAAACTTACTGGGTTAGGTATAAATCCCTACATCATCAGATGGATATCAAACTGGCTCACTGACATGACACTTGTCCAGATAGGTGAGTCCACTTCCAATAAGAAACCTGCTACTAGTGGTGTCCAGCAGGGCACAGTGTTGAGACCCCTCCTGTTTGTTATATACTTCTCTGATGTGAAGGCCAACATCAGTAAGTTCACTGGCAACTGTAATCTGGGAGCAATCACTGAATCCCCATATGATGGTGACATCCTACAAATAGGCCTAAAAATGACAAATGACTTGTGCCAAACCATGGTCTGAGACTAAATTCTAAAAAATGCATCAGCATATGCTTCAGTAAATCAGATATCCCTACAAATTTAATTTTGATAGCACACCCCTAAAAGTAAACCCATTGATGAGGGGCCTAGGAACACAGATAGATAATTAAAGATAGTAACCTAAACTTTAAATACCAGGTAGCTACGATAGTGAGGAAATTCTTCTGTGTGGCTCAACTTATAAGTAAAGACATGGCATCAAGGTCAAAGGAAGTCATAGTGCTATTTTTCTCAGTCGTCATCAGGCCCATAATTAAGTACAGTACTGCCTTCTGCAATTACATAACCAAACACTTACACCAACTGAAGTGGCAAAGTTCTCCAATTCAGGATGGTTGAAGAATGGTAAATCCCACTATGCAGCTCTGGAATAAATAAGTCTTTTCTTGTTCAAAGGTTATCCAAACAATTGCCACGTTCAAGCATCCAAGTATAAATAGTGGACAAAAGGTAGAACTAAAACCAAACTGGACCAAACAGGGCCAGAAGTTTATTAAAACATTACACCATACAAAGACTTCTTCAGACAAATGGTTCTACACAAGAAACCAGCCTGTGTTATAAAGGCAATTTCAAATTCAAATTGTGCCTTGCTACAATCCGAATGACCTCATTTCCTGATCACAAAGCATTTGTCATTTCCTCTTCCTAGTTATACACCCATTCAGTAATATACACAATTCACTTGCAAGAACAAGAATAAGGTTAAAACATTAAAATGAAATGAATAAGAGTACAATGGGTAAAAATACACAAAAGTAAGTCCCCATTTCAAGTATGAAGTCACTAGACAAATATGAGTATTATGAACTACAAGAATAACAAGTCCAAACATACACATTTAAGCATTTAAACATTATGTCGTTATATAATAAAGGTAAGGGGTGGGATGTTTGCGACATAATAATGACATAATGATGAACAACTCTGCTTTCTGTTGACTTCTAACAGAATTTAATACTATAATGTATGAGAACCAGTCGATCATAAAACAATAAAAGTTAAAACTTAAAATAAACATTTTGTGACAAAATATGCTAAAAATAAAATGATGAAATAATAATATAAATGTCACAAATATATATTATGTATATATATTAAACATTGAAAATTTAAACATTATATGCTCTACCATTTCTGCATGTGGCACAATGAATGTCAAAGATAAAATAACCTATCTATTCAATGCTTTCAATTTCAAAATACGAGAAATAGAATATTGTTCATTAAGCCCTGGTACTGAGCAGGCTCTGTTGCCACAACAATTCTAGTCTCTAAGAAGCAGGAAGTCGGTCCCCTCTATCATTGTGGACACATTCACCTATTACTCTAAAGCCAAAGGTATGATTCGAAAATGTCGCTGTGTGTCTAGCTAAAGCATTGGTCATGTTTCCAGTTCACATACTATATAGGTGTTCATACACCCTTTCCCTCAGTCTCCTCTCAGTGTGAATTGTTGTGAGGTATGTTCTTGAGGAGGAAATATCCTCCTACCTTGGTGGATGCACTTATAAGGGAAGTATCATTGAAACGCATGAAAAATATATACATACCACTTTTGGGAGAAAATTTAAGTAGTACAACTAATGGAGGTGACACGTTAAGTGAACCACTTAATAGGGAGGAACATGCTGACATTAATAGTTTTTGCTTCATTACAACATTTACTCTGGATGCTTACAAAATTTCAGACATTATTAACAAGAATTGGAAATTCTTATTAGATGAAGAGAGACTCCCAAGTGCACTACCAAATAGAGTTAAAATAATATACAGGAAGGGAGCTAATACAAAGAGCATCTTGCAAACAAGCAAAATGAATAACTGTAGGCCATCTATGTTAGGCATGAATAAATGCAATATGTGTAGATATTGTACTCACTTGGACATAGGTAAACATTTTACACTGAGAAATAGGAAATACATCAGCCAAGGTAAATTCAACTGTAATTCAAATAATGTGGTATATGTAGCTATTTGTAAAGCATGCCCCTCATTCTATATTGGTAAAACTGAGAGGAAACTGAGGGAAAGGGTGTATGAACACCTATATAGTATGCGAACTGGAAACATGACCAATGCTTTAGCTAGACACACAGCGACATTTTCGAATCATACCTTTGGCTTTAGAGTAATAGGTGAATGTGTCCACAATGATAGAGGGGACCGACGCCTGCTTCTAGAGACTAGAATTGTTGTGGCAACTTCGTACAAGAGCCTGCTCAGTACCAGGGCTTAATGAACAATATTCTATTTCTTGTATTTTGAAATTGAAAGCATTGAATAGATAGGCTATTTTATCTTTGACATTCATTGTGCCACAAGCAGAAATGGTAGAGCATATAATGTTTAAATACGCACTTCATTTTCAATGTTTAATATATATACATAATATATATTTGTGACATTTATATTATTATTTCATCATTTTATTTTTAGCATATTTTGTCACAAAATGTTTATTTTAAGTTTTACCTTTTATTGTTTTATGATCGACTGGTTCTCATACATTATAGTATTAAATTCTGTTAGAAGTCAACAGAAAGCAGAGTTGTTCATCATTATGTCATTATTATATTACATTATATAATGACATAATGTTTAAATGCTTAAATGTGTATGTTTGGACTTGTTATTCTTGTAGTTCATAATACTCATATTTGTTTAGTGACTTTATACTTGAAATGGGGACTTACTTTTGTGTATTTTTACCCATTGTACTCTTATTCATTTCATTTTAATGTTTTAACCTTATTCTTGTTCTTGCAAGTGAATTGTGTATATTACTGAATGGGTGTATAACTAGGAAGAGTAAATGACAAATGCTTTGTGATCAGGAAATGAGGTCATTCAGATTGTAGCAAGGGAGGGGCACAATTTGAATTTGAAATTGCCTTTATAACACAGGCTGGTTTCTTGTGTAGAACCATTTGTCTGAAGAAGTCTTTGTATGGTGAAAGGACTAAAAGCAGTGTCCACTATTTATACTTGGATGCTTGAACGTGGCAATTGTTTGGATAACCTTTGAACAAGAAAGGACTTATTTATTCGGATTTACCATTCTTCACCGAGCACCATCCTGAATTGGAGAACTTTGTGAGCTGTTTGTCATGGATTCAGAAGTGGTGCAGGAAGTCAACCGAATAATGACAACTCTAACAACTTACAGGTACTGTTTACTTTGATGGAGAAATTAGCTAAAAAGGTAGAACTATTAACTGAGAAAGTCGATACTTTATCTGACAAGGGGTTAAGAGGGCTTTCTACTACTAATAATGGCCACTAGTGAACTATTAAACCCCCCAAATCTCCTTACCCAAAATATAGATTGTCAATGAATGACCCTAACCATTTGAGGGGTCTGGGATGCAACGTTTAGACGGAAATAATATCCAAAGAACTGGTGATGAACAGCACCACGTGAGGCAACCTATTGCATTAAACCTTGATGAGTGGTTAGGAACCGTAGTGTCTTTTACTAATGACACCAATGACCAACGCCTTCAAACTAATGAACCCGAGGGGCAACTAGTAACTAACTTATTGAAAGAATTTGATGCCAAACTTTACAAATATAAGAAACTACAAGTTGAACTTGCTTACTTTAAGGAATGTCTCAGTGAGAGAATTGTCCCAAAAGGACTGAGATCATGGCATTATCCAACTGGCCTTGTGGGGGGGGGGGC
This sequence comes from Protopterus annectens, assembly GCF_019279795.1. Classification (NCBI taxonomy): domain Eukaryota; kingdom Metazoa; phylum Chordata; order Ceratodontiformes; family Protopteridae; genus Protopterus; species Protopterus annectens. The sequence goes on from NC_056729.1 coordinate 1,596,594,922, forward strand.
TGACTTTCACAAGGACCTTATCTCTTTCTTTGATAAACATGGCTTTGAGATAATGACTTTAATATCTAAGCATTATCAGTCATGAGCTGATTCATTAGTGCAAGAACTCAATGCATTAGACTCAAAGCTAAAGTCAAGTTTGGATTTTTTCTAGATATAAATTGTTTTATTAGCATTGACCAGCATCTTGTCAAACTTAAATCTATCAAAATTAAGAAACTAAACAGAGACAAAGAAGCTTTCCGTTTGAATGCAGCTTATCCCCCCCCCCCCAAATCTCAATCGGGGAATGACAATTCTATGGAGAACTGACATGATAACACGAACCTTAATGAGAACAACGAGGTAGCGGGTGAGCATACTCAGGGCAACCAGACAATTCCTTCATCGGATACCAGGAACCGGAATAGAGGGACTAAGGAGAAGGGGCAAAATTTTCCAATGCCTGCCTCGAACTACAATTTGAGGCGGGTCAACAGGTGAAGTATAACTCATGGAAGAAATAATTTTCCATCTTCAACAGATGCCCATGAAGTTGACCCTGATCCAGGACGAAATTGTCAAGAATTCAGAAGGTGACTTTTGTATTTATAATTTTTCCACCATTCAGGTTGACAAAATAATGGCTGATTTTCTTGCGAAGGGTCAAACATTTATACCTGCTAGAAGAGCTAGTATTGCACACAAATGAGAAGACTCAACTTGCATTTCTTACTTGGTCCTAGTAAAACCTCACAAGGAGCACCTGATCCACTTTATGTGTCTAGTTCCTTTTGTCCACCAATGCACACATCATTAGCTTTGTTTGAGAAAATATGCGAATGGGATATTTTTAACTGTTTGAATAATGTACAACCTAGTAACAATTCAATTACTAATAACATTACAAATGAAGAGAAACAATGCATAGAGTTGACCCAGACCACCAATGTTAGGGTTGTTCAACCAGATAAGGGAGGTGGTCTTGTTATATTTGATGTACCAGACTACAATAATAGGATTAAGCGGATCCTTAACACTAATACATATCAAAGTGTTTCTAAAAATGAACTGAACGTAGCATACAACAGGATAAGAGCACTGACTGAGGAACTTTTTATAGAGGCTAGAATAGACAAGGATATTTACATTTTTCTGTTTATGGCATTTCCAAAGATCCCGACTGTTTTCGGGATCCCTAAGATTCACAAATCTATTTCGGACCCACCATTGAGAGCCTTGATAGATGCTAGAGGTAGTATAACTTACCCAATAGCAAATTTATAGATTATCATTTAAAGAAATTTGTATGTCATCTCCCACAGATATGTAAGGACTCCTGGGCATTTCTGAGATCTATTAGCTCCATTCCATTCGACCAAGAGTTAAATTTCTTAACTATAGACGTTAAGGACTTATATTCATCGATACCACAAAGCACGGGGGTCGAATGGGTGAGGGAGTTATTACTCGAAATGGGGGCCACAACTGCGTTGGTTTTATTATTATGTGAACTACTTGAGGTTGTGTTGGATAACAACTACTTTACATTTGGTGGGGAATAGTTTGTGCAGAAAATAGGTGTAGCGATGGGCTCTCCCTGTGGGGCCAGTTATTTGGTGATGGCACACTGGGAGAGAACTCATGTACTTCAACACTTAGAGGTGGCTAGCAGCATCAGGTATTACACTCGATTTTTGGATGACATTTTTATACTGCTTAAGGGCAACTCTGAAGTTGCAGATGAATTACTCATCCATTTCAATGATAGCACCGCCTTTTTATCCTTCACACACAGTTTCCATACAAGTAGAATTGCATACCTTGATGTATACGTGGAAAAGGACGTGGAAACCAGTACCTTTGTATCAAGGATCTACAGGAAACCAACATACTCAAACTCCTTTTTACACTATTCTAGCTGCCATCCCGTGACGCAAAAGAGAGCTGTTGTCAAAGGCCAACTGGTGAGGGCAGCTAGAATGGTGTGTGAATTGCTGCGAGGTATGTTCTTGAGGAGGAAATATCCTCCTACCTTGGTGGATGCACTTATAAGGGAAGTATCATTGAAATGCATGAAAAATATATACATACCACTTTTGGGAGAAAATTTAAGTAGTACAACTAATGGAGGTGACACGTTAAGTGAACCACTTAATAGGGAGGAACATGCTGACATTAATAGTTTTTGCTTCATTGCAACATTTAGTCTGGATGCTAACAAAATTTCAGACATTATTAACAAGAATTGTTAATTCTTATTAGATGAAGAGAGCCTCCCAAGTGCACTACCAAATAGAGTTAAAATAGTATACAGGAAGGGAGCAAATACAAAGAGCATCTTGCAAACAAGCAAAATGAATAACTGTAGGCCATCTATGTTAGGCATGAATAAATGCAATATGTGTAGGTATTGTACTCACATGGACATAGGTAAACATTTTACACTGAGAAATAGGAAATACATCAGCCAAGGTAAATTCAACTGTAATTCAAAGAATGTGGTATATGTAGCTATTTGTAAAGCATGCCCCTCATTCTATATTGGTAAAACTGAGAGGAGACTGAGGGAAAGGGTGTATGAACACCTATATAGTATGCGAACTGGAAACATGACCAATGCTTTAGCTAGACACACAGCAACATTTTTGAATCATACCTTTGGCTTTAGAGTAATAGGTGAATGTGTCCACAATGATAGAGGGTGCTTCTAGAGAGACTAGAATTGTTGTGGCAACTTGCAAGAGCCTGCTCAGTACCAGGGCTTAATGAACAATATTCTATTTCTAGTATTTTGAAATTGAAAGCATTGAATAGATAGGTTATTTTATCTTTAACATTCATTGTGCCACATGCAGAAATGGTAGAGCATATAATGTTTAAATACGCACTTCATTTTCACTGTTTAATATATATACATAATATATATTTGTGACATTTATATTATTATTTCATCATTTTATTTTTAGCATATTTTGTCACAAAATGTTTATTTTGAGTTTTACCTTTTATTGTTTTATGATCGACTGGTTCTCATACATTATAGTATTAAATTCTGTTAGAAGTCAACAGAAAGCAGAGTTGTTCATCATTATGTCATTATTATTACCTTTATTACATTATATAATGACACAATGTTTAAATGCTTAAATGTGTATGTTTGGACTTGTTATTCTTGTAGTTCATAATACTCATACTTGTTTAGTGACTTTATACTTGAAATGGGGACTTACTTTTGTGTATTTTTACCCATTGTACTCTTATTCATTTCATTTTAATGTTTTAACCTTATTCTTGTTCTTGCAAGTGAATTGTGTATATTACTGAATGGGTGTATAACTAGGAAGAGGAAATGACAAATGCTTTGTGATCAGGAAATGAGGTCATTCGGATTGTAGCAAGGGAGGGGCACAATTTGAATTTGAAATTGCCTTTATAACACAGGCTGTTTTTTTGTGTAGAACCATTTGTCTGAAGAAGTCTTTGTATGGTGAAAGGACGAAAAGCAGTATTTTTGTACCGTGTTGCTTAATGTTTTAATAAACTTCTGGCCCTGTTTGGTCCAGTTTGGTTTCAGTTCTACCTTTTGTCCACTATTTATACTTGGATGCTTGAACGTGGCAATTGTTTGGATAACCTTTGAACAAGAAAGGACTTATTTATTCCAGAGCTGCATAGCGGGATTTACCATTCTTCACCGGTGTGTCAACTTACCAGCACCATCCTGAATTGGAGAACTTTGTGAGTTTCTGTATGCGTTCCCAAGTTTACCAACTGAAGTGGCCCCAGAGGTTTCTCACTAAAAAGAAACACAAAGCATAAGGCATCTCTTATGCAAACCAACTAAAGTCCTATCCCTTTACTCCGTCTAATATCATTATTGAGAGATAAGTTATGCCTGGCCTACAAGGCATTCTGTGATCCAGCCCTAATGAAAATGTTACATATTCGCAAGAAAAATTATAAGGGTTATGTGTTCCATGGACCTGAACCTTATTTGTGACTCTGACAGAACTTGCGTACAGACAGATCTGTATCCCAAAGGCTAATTGACTATGGAATAAACCTCCCAACTTCATAAAACAAAGCTTGGCCTTCACTCTCTTTAAAAAGAATTTAGATAAAGGGATGGGAACAATAAATTCACTTCTGGGGTACTGCCCATGTCCTTATGGACAGACGCAGTCTGTAAAATGACTCAGGACTCCAACACAAAAAGAGTGATTACCCTGATACCACCCTAACCTGTATTATTTATTTTTATTTTATTTGTCTTTTGTTAACTGGGTTAGTTTACTGGGCTGGTGGCCCATTTTCAGTGGAGACCTGAGAAAAAAACTCCATAAAAAAATAAGTAAAAAATAAATAAATAAAAATAACAATAACAAAGTTTACATTACAAGTAATGTAGAAATTTGTATACATAACTACATGCATACATGGCATATATGAATATGAGTACATAGCAAACATACGTTCATTTGGTGGTGGAAAATTAACAAAGCAGAAAATTCAGCAAAGATAATAGCTAAAAAGTACAGATTGCAGTGAGACTATACTCTATGAAAAATGCTAGTAAGCTAAAAGAAAAACTAAGTGTGGAGTGTGTGTGTGTGTGTGTGTGTGTGTGTGTGTGTGTGTGTGTGTGTGTGTGTGTGTGTGTGTATAAAGATTCCCAGGCTCAGAAAACATAGGGGAGGAGAAGAGTCATAGATGGGCCACACATAAGGAATGATTTAGGCCAACCAAAAATATGTAATATGTTTATCTGTTTTATACACACATATATATATATATATATATATATATATATATATATATATATATATGTATATATATATATATATATATATATATATATATATATATATATATGGATTCACTTTATAACCTCGAAATACTGAAATATCGAATTTCAGTATCTCGAGACTATAAAACCGAATCCACAAAACACCGACACAAAAAGCATAAAATTCACAACACCGAAAAAACTGCACACACTATACCACACATACACCACAACACCCACATCACAACATAAACAAACAAAGCTACACACATACACAACTCATACACACATAAGCGGGGGGCAAGCCCCCCTGCACCCCCCATGTGGGGAGCTGCACCCCAAACCCCCTACTTAAATATAATAAATCCGAGATCGCACAAACACAAAACAAAAGCCAACTCACACACACACATTCTCCGGCCCCTTACACACACATCAAACACATCAGCACACTCACACACACTCTAACTCCCACTCAAAACCCTTAGAAAACACTTGCCTGACATAACACCTACATCCACACATGGCACCGCACACCATCAAAACACAATCCCGGACATTACGCAGCGTAAGGTCATAACCGCGAATTCGACATATAATATATTTGAGTTCGCGATTATGACCTTTCGCTATTTTTAACATTCAGCTTTATAGTCTCAAGATACTGAAATTCAACATTTCAGTAATTTGAGGTTATAAAGTGTTTCCATATATATATATATATATATATATAGAGAGAGAGAGAGAGAGAGAGAGAGAAAATATATGTACACATATATCTACATAGAAAAAATACTGAATCTCCAAGTAATATGTATATGTAGTTGTGTTAAGTAAATACATGTGTCTCAAGTTGTGCTCACCAAAAATTATTCTTTAAAAACATTTTCACCTGTTCCTGTAAAGAAAGTGAAGGACTTCCTCCAATCTCACTATGCTAGCATGTACAAGCCTTGTAGACCATCTTAGAAAATTTCAGCATCATTTATCCAGTTTGCAGTTATTAGAGTGTTTGTTCATCCAGCAAACATTTTTCACGTCATTATTCAAGGATGAATGAGACTTCCAGGATGGCTGCACACTCATCAACAGCTTCATTGTAGCACTCTCAGCGTGAAAAAAAGAAACTGAAAGGTAAGGGCCAGTAACTCTGCCAGTTTTAGTAAATTCAGTTACTGGCTAGAAAGATGTTGTTTGTTTTTTTGGCTTTTCCCTTGACTAGGAAGAATCATGCAGCTCTTCAGCAAAAAGCAGTTCAAGTTCTAGCTTTGGGGCAAGACATGTCTGGCTTCCAGTAATCTAGAGGAAAAAAATAAATCAAATGTGCTTAGAGTTGATTAAAATTAATGAAACATGGAAGGAGTATATCAACTCAAATAACAAACGTCTGCAAAAAAATATTAGAAGCTTTAAACAGCTATTCAAATAAACTGATAAATGCAAAAATCAGAGGTCAAAATAAATAGCTGCGTATTAGACTGCTCAAAAAGAACTGTTTCAAAAATGGCTGAGTTAGAGGAAAGAGCACATGGGGAAAATATGAGATTTTCTGTTGTAACATAGAAACTGGAAGGAACAGACTGCATTTATTTTATAAAAACAACAAAGAAACCTCATTTAATAAAAATATGTGTTTCAATAAAGTATATTCCATTTTTAATTCAACTGTGGAGTTTGTGAGTTTCAGTAAATGATATTCCATTTTAACTCACCTGGGGTTTATGTGTTTCAATAAAGGATATTCCATGTTTAACTCAACTGTGGACGACCTACTATTTTCTATTTCATTATTTTGTAGCACATATTTTACAGTTCAATGTTTTAAGAGAACTAGTTGCATAATATAATTCAGGAAGTGAACATCACACCCTCCTCACTGTGAAGTTTCTTCTTTGTTTGGTTAATTTTATAAAAATACAAATAATAAATGGTATTCCACAGTAGGATTTATTAATCAAAAGGGCATATCATGTGTATGCCCCAAAGCTGCCCATGAAAAAATGTCAAGAGCCAGGTTTGAGATTCAAGCTGCTATACCCAGCTGTCTTCAGAATATTTTTCCTGAAGGATCAAAGTCATTTTTGACACAGAACAGGCTAAGGAGGTAATAAAAAAGTTTGTCCAACAAAAAGTGACCCAGCAAACAGAAGGGTACTCTGCTTTTAATTCTTCTCATAAAAAAGCTCATAAAGAGACTTTTCCAATGAAACCTTTCCAGCATTTCAAAGGAAATGCCTGACAGACAGAAAAAAAATACAGGAGTTGACTAGAAGAATCCCAAGTACCTTGGTCTTGAACCACATTTTGTGATTGGGAGACTGAGCTGAACAGGAAGAAGACCAGCAACACTAAAATTAGTGAATAAATGTGAGATTATAAAGCATTAATCACATTTGTGAAATATGGCTTTACAAGAAAAAGTGGAAACATTGAACTTTTTTACTTTGTTAAACTTGTGGGGGACTGAAAGACATATACCTCACTCCATGTCATTAATGTCTGGAAGAACACTAAGCAGAAAAAAAGAACTGTAAATAAAACAAATTGTGTTCTTAACAGTATTTGGATAAAACATTTAATTATATAAATTGCATGTTATATAATAAAACATTTTCAGTTATTGTTTTATGTTATAAAGATACCACAGTAAACAACTGACTTGTTTTCTTCTGTTTAGTTTTAAGAAATGTAGGCATAACAATGTAAAAAGAGAAGAAGAGCAGGACAAAAGAATGTTTAAGTTAATATGCTGTAATCTTGGGTTGTTGAAGTTGGGGATGGGGTGTAAAATTTTACAGATTATATTATATGAAGAGTTGATATGTTTTCTCTTACTTTTGCATAGGTGAAAGTCTGAATTAAGGCCCTTGGCTTAATCTAATAACAATTTTGTGTATGCAAATAAATAAGAGAACACTGAATGCAATAAAAAATTTCCTTTAGCAAATAAATGTTCAGTGTGAGTTGAGAAGTCTGCAGCTGAGGGAAGCTGTACATTTTGTTCTTATGTTTCCATGAAAACAAACTAATTATATGGGCTGGTAGATGCCATAGCATTTTTGAAGGCTAAAAGTTAATGTTTTCTGAAAGCATATAAGCTGTTTTTCACATCTGCAAGGAGAATAAAGATATGACAAGAACAAACAACAATTAGTGTATGTGGAAGCACAAATTGTAACATGTGTCTTAGCATTGATATCCTTAATTTCAGTTTATTTAATGAACGTGGGTGCAGCTGTCAATGTGGGACAAATCGCTCCTATGAGGAGGGTTAAACTTCACCATTTGAAGATGTATGTAGTTTTGTGCATTTGTTTTAAGTGACTAGGTTATGGGGGCAGAGTGTGTGTGTGTGTGTGTGTGTGTGTGTGTGTGTGTGTGTGTGTGCGTGTGTGCGTGTGTGCGTGTGTGTGTGTGTTTTGAAGGTTTTCATTAAAACAAAATGTTTTGTAAAATATGACATAGGTTTGAGTGGAGGTAACAAGAAACAGCTATCTAAAGGATCAACCTTCCAAACATTACTGGGTGCATGTAACACAAAATTTGGAAATAGACATTTAAAAATCTGTCATATATAATAGGTGGGAATAATACTTTCTTATCATAATGGTGGAACTGTTTTTGTTTTGAAAGGTGAATTGCCTCACAAGTATAGATAAAAATATAAGAGTACTGAATTATATTAAGAAATGCACATTGCAAATAGCAATGCCACAGGAGACATATTTGGAAAGAAGTGAACATGTGAATCTGATAAAGAAAGGATTTCAGGATGGATATTCAGCAGTATATGCTGTGGTGGTGGTGCTGCGGTTGCATTGTCACCTCACAGTAAGATGTTGTTTTGTTCGATTCTCAGCTAAAGTGTCTTCTGTGTGGAGACATGCATGAATGGGCATAGCTTCGTTGAAGGTTGTGCATCAGGGCTGGCAACTCAGTATGTAAAAATCTACTGCCAATCATTAGCAGACCGGAGTTCTGCTGTGGCGACCCCTAACCGGGAAAAGCCGAAAGATACAACATATAAGAGACAAAGGAAAAGGGGAGTACTTATAATAATTGCAAGAGGAGCTCCAATAGTGATAGAAGAAGAAAAAAGATAATGGAAGATTTGTTAAAGTAGTTAGGAAGACCTTCTACATTGCCCACCTTATCATGAAGGGATTCACATCTAGATCAAGGGAAGTCATAGTCTCCCTATACTCATCACTCATCAGACCAATGATAATGTATCTGACCCGACACCTGCAGCAGCTGGAGAGGCCACAAAAGTTCCTCACCAAAAGGATAAAGGGTCTCAAAAATCTGTGTTATGCTGCCCGACTGAAAGAACTCCAGTTATATTCAGTTGCTTACCGCTTGCTCAGAGGTGACCTATGCCTGACATACAAGGCCATGTCAAACCCAGATTTGATGAACATGCTTCATCTCAAAAATCTAGATCCCTGGAGGGATAGATTCATCACCCAAAGACTCCCTATGCTGTGGAACAAAATCCCGGTTTATGTGAGGCAGAGCACTGGCCTTGTTCAAGAGGAATCTTGACCAATGGATGGGTTACCTCAGTGTCACTGCTCGACAGAGGCACAGCAAAATAATGGGCATAGTTTCTCCAAACTAAAGGCTAGGCTTATAAATGCCCTCGGGCAGATAGCCTAGTATGAACCTATGAACCTATGAACCTATGTGGTAGTAATGTCAAGGGATTATGCTAGAATGTATTTATGTTCAACCTAAAACTGCTATTATGGAGCTTAAGAATTTTTTTGGGAGAAAAAAAATCAGTTTTCAGCAGGGAATATTTATTTATAGGTGGGGAATTGGACTTGATTTGTAACATTGAGGATGTATCTGGGGGACCTGAAAATATAACAAAAGAGGGTAGATTTCTGAAGAAATTTATGAGAAGTTGGAGACTATTTATTTATTTGACATTTGTTAACCGGGGTTCACCCGACTGGGCAGCAGGGCCCTGTTTCAGCAGAGACCTAAGGAGAAAAGCTCCACAGATAAACAAATACAAAAATAAACATCATACAATATTAACATACAAGTGTATATATACATAGGATAAACAGAATACAACTTATAAATGAACATGTTAGAATACAAGAGTAATATTGAGGATTTAAACAGTCATTGTACATATTTAGTATATAAAATATAATATAAAAAGTTAGATTCTATCTAACAATTACCATCAGAAAGAAATTCAAGGTTGATAGAATATCATAAAGACCTTAAATGAGTAGTTGTGGTAAAGTGTGAGAGCTGAGAGGGGAAGGTGAAGAGGAGAGGTAGTAGTTTAGGTGGAAGTGAGATGATTTATATATTATTCACCAAGATACAACAACTGAGTTAGACTAAACAGAAATTTCATTTCCAAGGAACATTTGCATTTAAGTGAACGCTTTGACACACATTTAATAACTATTTCAGATCATTGCCCGACAACAACTAAAATAAAAATGCATCACAATGAAGTAAAAATGAGACACTGACACTTCCCCACCTATCTGTTACAAAGAGGGGGATTTAAGGAATGGGTACTGGAAATTATTAGAGAGTTAATAGGAAAAAGAGAAATTTATTTAGAAGATATAGCTAGTGAGTGGGATAAAATGAAAGCAGAGTTTAAAATAAGAGTAGAAATAAAAGAAAAAGAGATATGGTTAAGAAGTAACAAGAATTATTTAGAGTGGCTGACTAAATTAAAGTACTGCAGAATAAGGGGAATCTCACAAAATAAGAAGAGTTGCAACTGCAGAGTGCTAAAGAGAAAATAAGGGAGTACCTGGATAATATGCATGAGTTTAGAAAGATTGCAGTTAAGCAACTGTTTTAATAATAACTCCAGAGCACAATAAACTTTTAGCATAATGACTTTGGCAACAGAAAGTGGAATGGGCTGTTGCCAAAGATAGAGAGGCCTTATAATAAGAAAAATAACCAGAGAGGTATTAGAAATATTTCAGAAATTGTATGAAAATTGTAAAGAACAGAGAAATGTGCAAATCAAGAAAAAGCACAAACCTATATATTTATGGAAGACTTATGTGTGCTAAGGTTAGACGTCAATGAGACTCAACAATTAACAGTTAAGATAGAAGAAGATGAGATACAAACAGTGATATATAATCAGTCTGCAGGAAAGGCTCCAGAAATAGATGGTATTCTTGTGGAAGTTTAGAAGCTAGGAATGAAGAAAGTGATAAAGGTCTGGAAGGATTTGTTTAACAGTATTTTAAAAGGAAGGGAAGCACCAACTTCCTGGAAGAAAGCTGTGGTTACTGTAATACTAAAGATGGTAAAGACTTATCAGACCCAGCTTTATATAGGCTCATTTCAATTTTATACCAAGATTACAAAGTTTTTATAGGTATAATAGCCAAAAGTATAACAAAAGCATTGCCAAAATTGATAGATATGGATCAGTGTAGTGTTATGGGGGGGCGGCAAACATTTGACAACATTAATAGAGCAACAATGATCCAGAGAGAAGCAGAATGTAAGAAAATACCGCTGTTGTTGGTGAGTCTTCATGCAGTGAAGGCATTCAATAGAGTAATCTATGATTTTGAGACAGATAATGGAAACAGATGCATTTCCTGATACAATAATAATATTAATTTGGAGGATTTATGAGGGATCAGAGGCAAAAATTAAAGTTGGAGGTTTCCTCTTGGATAAATTGTGTCTGAGCAGAGTAACAAGGCAGGAGAGTCCTCTTTCCCCTTTGTTACTTGCATTATATTTAGACCCATTAGTAAAGAAAATAAAGGAGTCAGAAATTCAAGGATGTAACTGGTGGGGTAATCAAGAAAAGTTGTCTTTATTTGCAGATATTATTTTGTACCTGATAAAACAAGAAAAGAACATCTAAGTGTTGTGGAACATTCTGAGACAGTTTTAAGTCCTTTCAGGATATAAAATTAATGAAGATAAAACAAAGGCTATAGCTGTAAACTATGTACCTAAACATGAACAGGTAAAGCTTTACCCATATTTATGGGAACACGATAAAACTGAGTATTTAGGAGTATGGGTTTAAAAAGTATCTGTTATGGCAGCTAAGGATATTTGGGAAGAGACTAAACAAAAATACAAAAACTGAGAAACTGAAAGCTCTTGTTTATGAATATGGATAACAAGATACAAGCAGTGAAAATATTTTAGTTCCTTTAGTTTTATATACAGTTCAGGCATATTTTTATCAACCAAAAAAGTTGTGGATAGTAATTAATAAAGTGTTGAAGGAATTTATCTGGGAGCGGTAAAGGGCAAGGCTCAACTGGGATAAGTTGATCCTTCCAATAGAACAAACTGGTTTAGGATTATCTGATTTGAAAGGAAAGTTTAGAGCTACAGAGTTAAGTCTCACATACATAACACAAATAAAAGTTATAATTCAAACTGGAAAGGGATGATGAAGAAGCAGGGGTAATTCAAGAAATAAGGACAGAGTGAGATTTTTGATCATAGGATCATAGTAGATTACTAGGCTATTGTCCCAGAGGTCATTTTAAGCCCAGCTGTTTCATCCCAGTGTAGTACCATGAAAATGCTAGTCACTACCCAAGATTGCATTCAATGATGACTGCCCATGTCCAGGAGAGTTGTGACTGCTATCTCTGGTAAGAATTTACAGTGCCCAATCCATTCGTCCATGTTCCTCTTGAACAGTGTAATATAGGTGCCCTGTTTCACACGAATTGATTGCATGTTCCAAAGACGTGGCAGTTGCCAAGAGATAAATCTGTCCCTGATGCAGATTCTTATGGAGAATAACAGCAGCCATACAGACTATTATATTCAAAAAGAAAGGATGCTACTAACTATGACATAATAATAATTATGAAAGGAAATTCTGCTGATAGGGGTGACTACAATTTGAGATACAGAGAATAGGCAAAGGGGGTTGGAATTTACTAGAGAAAACTGACAAAGAAACCAAGGTGCTGGGAACACATAACTTGAGAAGGAAAGGTAATAGAATGGTAAGAGGCCAAGAAGACATTGGGACTGCAGGCTAGAGATTCCCTTTCCTATTAATGATTGATATCAGAGTATAATCAATGAGAAAGGGTTAGGAGAATCCTAAGTGAAATACCTGTTCTTGTATTTTTAGTTGAATCTAGAACAGAAGCTGCTGTTAAAAAAGGGTAAGTAGCAGTGCATGTAAAATATTGTACAATAACTATAGGAATCAATCTGGGGAGGTTAGAAAAGATTGGGATGAGAGATTGGATAAGCAATTTGCAAGGAAACAGTGGGAGGGCATATGTATGGCACCCAAATAAGCAACAAAATCTAGAAAATTTAGGATTTTTGTTTGGACATGTTTGCATAGGTATTTTTATACCCCAAGCAGGATTCAAAGAATTTTTCCTCAGGTAAATGGCAAATGTTGGAGTTTTGGGAATATAATTAGTTGGCAGAATTTAAAAATTCCCTGCAGAGTACTCTGTCAGAAATATTTGCTGAGCAAATGGGTGTTACTAAGGAATTTTTTTTGAGCAGGAATATAGGATTTGATTTGCCTAAACATAGTAAGGCCTTGTTAAGTTTAATTCTAGTGGTTGTTAAAAAACAGTTACTAGAAAATAGAAATCAAAATCTAAACCAACTGCATTTGAAGTAGTGAATATTATAAAAGAGATAGAAGAACTGGAATTGGGATATTTAGATATATATTGGGAGATTTAGATATAAGAGCAAATTACATAGAAATAAATGGAAAGTGTTGAAGCAATACATGCAGAATATTGTTTTGGAGGAAGAGTGATGTTTAAGGGAAGGCAGGAAATAAGCAATTTATGTAATGTTGGATTAATGATAAGTGTACTGAAGAATATATGTGATATATAATATTTTAACTGATATATTAATATGGGTTGTTTTCTTTTATATAAATCATAAGTGATAATTCAATAAAGGTGTTAAAATAAAAAAAAATTGAAGAATAAATTTGCAAAAAGAAGCGTATGGAACAGCAGGCATAACTCTGTTCAGGATAAATAGGTAGTCTTACCCTGACTTGTTATGTCCTGTTGCTTGATGAGTACTTTACCCAATGAATAATATATGAAGTAGCATTTTATTCTTTTAATTTGTCAATTGCCCCTTACATGAAATAGGATATAATGACTTAGGATAGTCTTGGTAAGCAGCATGTACTTCAAGAAGTTCTGACGTTAACTGTTCACAGAAAGCCACATGATTCACAACACAAGATTTCCTCTTAACAAACTTATATGGTTCCATATCTAACAGAAGTAAAATCATTGTATGGGTTTGGACAAGCTCTCTGCATGATTTTACAAAGATTACTAGTCAAACTGACAGTTGAAAAATTGTTTGAATCTGAGTTTAGTCTTTAGGAACTGGTGCCACCACAACATTGCACCATCAAGAATTGTTCACATGCTAACATTTTGTTTAACACAACTGATATGGATGTAGTTAGTGTTTTTATTCCCTTTAGTGAGTAGTCAGGTATGTTTTCTGATCCCACAGAGCCTGAAGCTTTAACTTTACTGATTGCAGTGGTTAAGATATCTATATCTATTCAAGGAATGCTACCATTCCCTGCCCTTCTCACTGTAGCACTTTAACATATGTCTTTACTTTCCTGCAAAGTCTGCATAAAGTACATTTGCTATGTCTAGGTTATCTCTTCATTGCTTATTGATAACATTTTACAATCACAATCTTGCCTTTCAGTTTTCAGCTTTCATTCTTTTACAGTAAGCTGTGTTCATAATTAGGTCTGAAAACTGTGATAAGAAAAATAAGTAGTTGCTGTAATTTATGTAATCTGGCCAATTTATGATGGGGTTTTGAGGGTCTATATTACCAAATCAAATCATCACTTACCCGAACACTGAATGATCAACATATAGTCATCGAACTACAAAAACTAAGAATGGCCATGTCAGCTATTTTTTTCCCAGGGGAAAGAAATCGCTTGGCCAACCAAAACCTAAACACACTGCCAAACCCTAAGAACGTGAGGGGTTTCGCTCCCCCTCACACCACCCCTAACTAAATATACAAACTTCGCAATCACTCTACAGTGGGCAAGTTCCCAACTACGGCCAAGCGATTTTTTGCCCTGGGAAAAAATTCACTGAAGTGACCATTCATAGTTTTTGCAGTTATATGAATATATGTTGATCATTTGGTGTTTGGGTAAGTGATTATTCGATCTGGTAATATTGAAGGCGAAAGGCCGAGGTACCAAATAAATTGGTGAA
Source organism: Protopterus annectens (assembly GCF_019279795.1). NCBI lineage: Eukaryota > Metazoa > Chordata > Ceratodontiformes > Protopteridae > Protopterus > Protopterus annectens. The sequence goes on from NC_056729.1 coordinate 1,596,609,946, forward strand.
AAGCCTCTTGTTTTGCCTTATTGGAGCTTGCAACTTGTATTTTCTATGCCTCCCTAACTACCTCCCTCAAGCTTCTTAATGTAGGATTCAAGAGTTGAGCCTGTCTCATCTCTATCTTTGTGACCCTTCCCATCTCCCTTTCCACAGGAAGTCGTGTATCCTCTGACAGCAGTGTCTCACTGTCAGCCTGGGTACTACCACTCACCTTTGCCTTTGCAGTTCAAGGGAACACCAGTACCTATCAGCTGCTGTGGCTCATATTCAGACTCACTTCTACAGGGTAGCTTGTTCCCTGAAATAGCCACCTCCCCAGCCCTGGCTTCAGGTGCGAGGCCTGTCTGGGTCTCCCCAGGTTACCAGATGCACATGCCTGTCTCCAAGACTGACTATGTGTAACTGCATGCACACAAGGTACTGCATTATCAAAATCATTCCCTATCAAGACATCTGCAAAGATATCTTCACACATACCTACTTGTTTGCTTCCTTTTCCACTCTCCCAGTCAAGGTGAACAATTGCCACAGGCATTTGGAATGGGGTCTCTCCTAAAGCTCTGACTGGAGTGGACTGCCCAAGCAAGTACTGCTTCTCTTTAACTACTGCAGGCTTCACAATGATTATGTCAGTGACTGTGTCTATCTTAAGAGTGGCCTGTTTTCTATCCACTAAGATAACATCTGGTGATATATTAGTACCCCTGTTGTCTCCAGACAACTTGCCACTGGTATACTGTAATTCCCACTTGCTAGCCTCCCCATCTTTTGTTTCCCACATTGCCTCTGTGGACATCTGTATGATACATGGCCCCACTGGTTACAATTAAAACATGCAACCCTTGATCCTGGCCATGTACCTGAACTAGTGGCTTCCCCTGTTACTGGTGGGCTCTGTTGGGGTGGTTTAGGCTGGCCACCATGGCATGGTATCCCTTATATCCATGTGCAGCACTGGGTATCCCCTTCCTGTGCAGTGATGCCCTGCTTGCTAAATAGATATCCCCCTTTTTCCCCAGCTTATCTGCAGAGTTACATTCTCAGTCTGCCAACAAGATTCTCATGTCCTCAGGCAAACTGCTAAGGACTTGTTTCCTCACCAAAAAGTCTGTCAGCCCTTCATAAGTGGTGACCTGACATGCACTCAGCAATCTATGAAAGTAAGTGCTTAACTCAACAATATAATCACATACACTTTCATCTGCCTTGCGTCTAGGCTCATGAAACTTTTTTCTGTAAGCTTCTGGTGTTTACTTAAAACATTCAAGTTAGCACTGATTTACTTTAGCATAGTTTAAACAATCAATATCTGACAATTTAGAAATAACAATTACAGCTTTACTATGGAGTAAGGGGTCAGGAACTGTACCCAGAGCCCTTGGTCAGCATTATACAGTTTACATTCTCTTTTAAATATATGAATAAAACTATCAAAATTATCACCCTCTGTAAATTGTGGAAGAAATGTACTGACCTTTATTCCTTCAGAGGTTCAGTTATTCCCTTCCCCATTACCTCCATGACCCAGGTGAAGAGTCAACATCTCTTTCTCATGTTGTCACTGCTTCTCATTTTCTTCTGCTCTAAATGCCTCAGTCTCTCAGCTGATTCTAATTCCAAATGTTTGGTCTCCAGATCAAGCCTCTAACTCCAGATGGATTTTTAAGTCCTCTTAAGAAAACATGAACTGTCCTGTTTCTGAGGGCTGCAAAGTCCCATCACCAGACTGGTTATCCTCCTGGTTGTTGGTCTGAGCTGGTAGTAAGGCTGAAATAATTTCCTTTTTAGTCACATTGGCATGCAGAAGTCATTTGGCTTTACACACCTTGGCCAACTGGTTCTTTGTCACCTTGCCATAATCATCTGCTGACATCTTTGCCTGCTTTACCTGACTAAACTAAACTAACAAAAAATAAATAAAAATAAAACTGTTGTAATAATGCAACTCAGTATGCTTACCTTGTGGCTGCTGAAAGGACAAATCTTTACTGGCAACTGCCTACAGGCTACAGAAATTCAATTAATATCCATACCACTGCTCACAACAACAACAACCACTGTTCACCAATATGTGATGTCCCCACTTTGGTACAGTGATCGAGGAACCTGAATTCTCACCACTGGCACTGGAGAGAGACATTCACTAGGAACAAAAATGGATTTACCCAGTATTTCCAGATGCAGCTGTCTGCACCAAGCACAATTTCTCTTAAGAGCAAACAGGCAATACACTCAATCTGGGGTCTGGATTTCTCTATCTGTCTCCCTCCAGGTCCCCATTAAGAATCTCCAATGGCACAGCTCTAGAGGTGAGACCTCAGTCAAGTGTCCAAGCCAAGTTCTCCATCACCATCTCTATGAAACCAGTGATTTGTGTCCCTGCTCCAAACAGCTGACACATGCACTCTTGAAAATTTGATTTTCACACACACACACACACACACACACACACACACACACACACACACACACACACACACACACACACACACACACACACACACACACACCTGTGAAAGGCTGTCACAGATTTACTAGCTATTCCCACTTCTGCCGAGACTATGAGGTAGTTACACCACCAACAGACACTCCAACGCCATCTACTCTAAGGCTCTTGCAAGGGTACCCAATTATACTGAGTGAAATTAATATCAATACAAATGGTAGTTTGACCAACAGCAAGGCTTTCAGGAATGGCCGGAGCTGTCAGCAAATATATGTAAGTACTCACAGAGATTAAAATATTCACTAAAAGACCATCCACAATGAAAAGTTTAAATATATTTAATAATAAATAAGAAAACAACATGAAAATACTAAATATCTATTTACAGTAAACATCAGAGTTTCATTCACAGGAAATATTAAAATAACAGATGAATAGATTCACACAGATACAGAAAAACAGTACTTAACTAATCTCACTATATTTTCCTGGCTGATCTAAAGAATTACTTTTCCTTGGTCACTTACTAGAGCAAGGCAAGATGGAGTAGGTGAGGGGGTCCTCCTTTGTCAGGTTTCAAAATCAGACTGCCATGAGACTTCAGTGTCACCTAGTATTAAAATATATTTTTTAGTGATGGATTACAGAATGACATCACATGCATCTGGTCATCTGACTACTGGTTCCCATGCTACCCCCCTTGGCTAGAAGCTGTCTGGATTTAGTACATATATGTCAATAATATGCACACATATAGCCTTGCTAAGATATGCTGCAGCTCCTGGAAGTCATAAAACAATTTCAAATCTCCAGCCTTCCAGAGCAGCAATTAGTGCAACTCAGAGACAATGCAGAAAGCTTCCTAGTACAGACTTGTTGTGTCTGGCTGCATTGAGAACTATAAGATACAATATTTATGGCCCAAGCCATGTAATTTAATTTCAGAACATTTTTCAAAGTTAGCTGCAGCTGGACTGTAATTAACGTCTTCTCTTCCAGTATCCTGTGCTACAATGTATATATATATATATATATATATATATATATATATATATATTTCAACAGTTGCAATAATACATGTATAGTTCTTCCTCTGTCCAGCAGGCTTCACTGTTGATAAATTTTTAACACACGCAACTTTATAAACACATTTTCAACACAAGCATCTGTACAAATCAGTTTGATATACAAATGACATGTAATTATTACAAAATTCCAGCTAGCTGTACTGGCATATGTTATACATCCACTGCCCTACTTCTGGAATAGCTGGCAATGCCTCATTTTGTCACATAGTGAATGGAGTGTGGTGATTGCCTGATATTCTGAAAAAGACAAACCAGTTAAGCCCAGAGGGGCACACTGCCCAGTCTTAATAAATGTTAAGGTCATGTCTATTGCCAGGCATAAAATCTGCCAGTACTGTTCAACAAATAGCAGCAGCAGAAAAAAAAAAAGATTTGTTTCTGCCTGCTGTCTGTATCGGTAACATGTCCCCAGCTTTCTCTGAAAAACTTAGTTGCTAGAATAACAGGATATGTTAGCATCCATTCCCTGAAGGACACAAACTCTGAAACTCAAATGTATGCCATTATTTAGTGACATCAGTCCTCAGTGATTTGTCCAAAAACACATATTTTATGAGGAAAAGACAGAAAATATGAAGAAATAATCTGGATGTCCTATGCAAATCTACATAGTTGAGAGGCATGAAAGGTAAATGCAAATGTAACAGATGGTATTACACTGCCTCTCTCACACTGCTTGCTAAGTATTTTATGGCTTTGAAAGCCAGGAAAGCATTTAGTGATTTTTTTTCTGTTTAACTAGTAGTACATGGAGCAGATAAAGCGCCATGCACTACAAATAATTATGATCATCTCACTGTTCATAACCTTAAATTATGTATGTTTGACATGGATGCAAGATTAATCTCTTGAGCTTTGCTCTCAAGGTTAATTTCTTGGCATTCATGTCTCAAGCACATAATAAGTGGGTTATGATCAGTAAGTTGATCATAATCGTCTATGTTATTTCATTATCCTTACTGAACCTAGCATGAAGGATTGCTATTGGCATGGATAGATGTCATGTGTGTGCATCACAAACATGTGGCTTGCAGATGGACATCCAACTTACATTCTTCTTTTACATTACACATGGTGGTGTCAGTAGAGTAAGGTGAGCAAACTCTTTATTGTTTACGATATGAAAAGAGCAGGTTATAACTTTAATAGAGTAACCAGCAGAGGAAAATTTGGAAAGGGGAGTGTCAATAAATGTATTTATTTATTTATTTTTTATTTTACATTTGTTGACTGGGATAGTCGGACTGGATTCATGTTCATTTTCAGTGGAGGCCCGGGGAGAATAGCTCCAAGGTAAGCAGATACAATAAAAACAATGAAAACATATTACAAATATGATATTGACAAAGATTACATAAGCAAACATAAATACACAAGTTCCACAGGTTAGAGTTACTCCTTGGTGAAAGTCAAGGGTAAATTCAACAGTAAGCTGATTAATAGATTTTACACATACTTGATGAGAGTTAGCCAGGCTTGTTGCAGTGGCATAGCAAGTTTAGTGCCAGATGTTCTTTGAGTCTAATTTTAAATTGGCCAAGGGAGGACAGCAAAGAAATATCAGCTGGAAGTGAGTTCCAGACTCTGCCTACTGAGTTTGCAAAGAGGGAATCACCGGCTGCATTGTTAATTTTGATTGTCTGAATTAGTAGTCTGTTAGAGGATCGAAGCAGTCGCTGATTGTTATAGGGGGTGATAAGATTTTTAAATGCCAGAGTATTATCCAGATTATAAAGGATTTTATAAGCCATAATCCATAGGATATATTGGATTAGACTGGGTAGTTCAAGCCACCCAAGCTGGTTAAGATTGATGCAGTGATGTGTCCTAAAAGGCAGGCCAGTGGCAAACCTGGCAATGTGATTACAGCAGGTTGAGAGTTTGTTAAGTACAGTCTTGTTTAGATTAGAGAGTAGGGGGTATGCATACAGAAGCATTGAAAGTAGGTGAGAGCGAGCTATGGTAATTTTGGCTGGAGGGGTTAGGAAGGCTTTTATTCTGTAAAGTGACCCTAGTTTTTTATTGATGGTTTTGATCGACTGGTATACATGAAATTCGAGTTTTAGGTTATTATTTATAATGGCACCTAATAGTTTTGTAGAGGGGTTGGGGGAGATTATTGTGCCATTGTTTGCATTTATGGTAAAGGAAAAAGCAGCAGACCTTTGTGTCGGTGAGAATAACAGCATTTTATTTTTTGGGGGGTTTAGTACCTTCTGCGGTGGTGCAGCGGTAGTGTTGTTGCCTCACAGCAAGAGGTTCTCCCGTTCGATTCTCGGCTGGAGTGCAGGGAGTGAGAGTCTGCATGTTCTCCCCGTGGTTGGGTGGGCGTTCGAAAGACATACGTAAATGGGTGTGCCTTCGTTGAAGGTTGGATGTCGAGCTGGCACCTCGGCATTCATGAAAATCTACTGCCAATCATTAGCGGACTGGAGTTCCGCTGTGACGACCCCTAACCAGGAAAAGCTGAAAGACAACAACAACAACAAGTATCAAACAACATTCAGAGAGCCAGTTTTCTATAGTATTAAAGGTGGACTGGGTAGAAGACCATAAGTCTGTAGGAGATGTGGCTGAGCAGATTAGGGTAGAGTCATCAGCATGTTGGATACAGCTGACATTCGGGATGACAGTATACAGGTTGTTAATGAAGATGGAAAACAGCAGGGGCCCTAGTATGAAGCCTTGTGGCACTCCAAGGGTGTTAGGTAGTAGGTTAGAGAGCTTGCTCTGCCAAAAACAGCCTGCTGTCTCCCATTGAGGTAGGATTTAAACCACTGAAGGGCTTTAGAATCTAAGCAGAAAGTTTGCAGGGTGTGTATTAAAAGTTGGTGGTCTACCATGTCGAATGCCTTGGAAAGATCCACGAAGAGGGCTGAGGATATGTGATTATTGTTACAGTTATGGTTTATGGTGTTGGTAAAAGCTAATAGAGCTGAAGTAGTGCTGTGGTGCAGACGGAAGCTGTGTTGGGTATCTGCCATGAGGTGATTCTGGATTAGGTGGTGCATGAGTTGTTTGTGTATACATTTTTCCATAATCTTTGCGAGTGGAGAGAATATAGCTATTGGTCTATAATTGGAGAATTCAGTGGAGGAGCCTCCTTTATGTATTGGGATTACTTAGGATGTTTTTCAAATGGTGGGAATTTTAGATTCTGCTATGGTACGATTAATTAGTATTGATACTGGGTAGGCAATAGCATTAGCTGATTTTTGAAGGTACTCAGCAGGGAGTTGATCAGCAAATATTGTGGTGGGTTTTAATTTTTTGATCAAGGTACGGATAAGTGACGTGGACACTGGTTGGAAGCTGAATGAGAGTAGGGTCATAGGGATGGTACTTTCAGGACCAGGGGAACTAAGAGGTAATTGGCTAGCTAGGGCTTGAATTGTCTCAGTAAAGAAATGGTTAAAACTATCTGAAACATCTTTGGGGGGGTTTATCAATGATAGCAGCGGGGATAGGGGTAGAAGTTTTTCCAGGATGAAATAGATTATTCAGACCTGCCCAAAACTTCTCAGGAATGTTTTGGTTTGTTGTCTGTAAATTACAATAGTATTGTTTTTTTGTCTTGTAAAATGGATTTTTTAGTTTCATTCCTAGCTTGCCTGTATTTAACTTGATCTTGGGGGTCTTTAGTAGAGCGCCATAAAGCCCAAAATTTGTTTCTACTGGTAATTTTGAGTCTAGACTCTTTAGAAAGCCATGGTGCAGTTTTTGCTTTTGTTCTTTTTGAACGGGCAGGTGCATGCAAATCAAGGATTTCAAGAAATTTGTTGTTAAAGTATGCAACTGCCTCCTCTAAGGGGAGGTGTTTTAGAATAGACCAGTTACAGGAGTTAAGTTCCTGTTGGAATTTGGCAGGGTCAAAGTCTTTTTTGTTTCTAACTTTTCTGAGAAAGGGTTGTAGGGGATTAATGGCTTTTTGCTTATTTATATAAGTGAGAAGGTGATCACTTAGGTCATCGGGGAGGGTACCAGCGGTGTACAGTTGGGGGTTATTATTTATGATTACCCAGTCGAGTATGCTTTCTTTTTGGATGGGTTTACCTAGCCTGGTAGGGGTGGTTATGATTTGTGTAAATGCATGCAGGTTAATATGGATAGATGTGTATTCTGAGGAACAGGTGCCTCAGTCTATGTTAAAATCTCTGAGTAGTAGGGTTTCTTGGGGGTAATGACATGATAGCCGGTGTAGGGTATCTTCAAGTGTGGCTATATTGTTAGCTAGGGGAATATAAATGCAGATAATATTAATGCATTTACTTTTGTTAAGTTGCAATCTAGTGGCAAAAATTTCAGAGTTATTAATCTGAGGTGGTTGTGTAACATCTGTGGTCACATTCAGCTCAGATTTGTAGAGTATAGCTACCCCACCCCCCTTCCTGGAAACACGATCCAGCCTGTGTATGTTATACCCAGGTGGTAACACTTCATTGTTGGTAGTGTTAGGTTTTAACCAGGTTTCAGATAGACAGAGAGTCTCAGGGGAGTGGACAGCCAGGAGTGCATGCAGTTCATGTACCTTATTATTAACTTTTCTAATATTGAGATGACAAGTGAGGCTAGAGTTAGTTGGTCTATTGACTGTAGGTTTATAGCTTAGGTTACAAGTAGAGGGGGTATAAATATCAGAATTGGATGGGCCAGGGTTGGGGAGAATATCACCACCAAGTATTAGGCTAGATCTATACTTAGTGATAAGCTTCAGGAGTTTGTTTATAAGTTTGTAGTATTGTCTGGATCTAGGGCTAATGTGCCAGGGGTTGGTGTGCTGATCGAGTGAACAGGATGTTGAGTCAGACCCATTATTATAAGCATGGTTGAAGGTGGGATGATTTACAGCTGGGGTGATAGTTTGGCCTTTTGGGCACTGATAACCAGTGAGAAACTGGTTTTCATACAAGGTGAGTAAATAAGTGGCCAGCAGAATGGATAGTAAAGAGGAGTGTAGCATTATGAGAGGAGGAGTATGGTTGTTAAGGATCTGTTGTTTGTATGGTACAACAGCAGAATATTTGATGGTAAATTTAGAGGTAACAGAGTGGGTGGAGAAAGTATGTTAGGTGAAAGCTAATAGGATGTTATAAAGGGGGTGTGGTTGGGTAACTATAAATTTAATGGTACTGGGGTGGGTAAGAATTGGGGGCAGGAAGGGGTGCAGAGCGAGCCCAAGCAGAACGAGAGTGAGCGAAGCAGGGTCAGCACTGACAAGTGTTTTCTAAGGCTTCCTGAAGCCGTATGGTATGTATTTAGTTTTAATTTAATAGCTGTGTTTTTAAACTGTGTTTTTAAACTATGTTTTACACTGAGTTTTACACTATGTTTTAAACTGTGTTTTATACTCTTGCAGGGTATTTGCTAGCTGTAGATTATGAGTTTAGAGTATAATTTGCAAGGCTGTAAGGTGGAAAACCAGAATGGTAGTACAATATTCAGGGTTTAATTTTAGGTTAAGAAATAGTGTTATAGAATGTGAAGGGCAAAGTAGTTTGTTTAAAACAGAGAGGAAGCCAAATTACTATGGGGGACAGACTAAAGGTGCTTTAGACCCAGGTCAGCAGTATACTGTACATAGAATTACATTACAGTTTTAAGGTATTAACCTTTGTAAATTGTAGGTCTGACTTTAGGTAAATTGTTTGCAGGTACAGTTTCTGCAGGGTAGCATCCTTCAGGTAGGAGATTCTTTTTAGTTAGGTATTGTGAGGGTGTCTGCCTAAAAATAAGTATACATTAAGAGTAAGAACCTTTTGAGCCGATACAACTAGCCACCAAGCAAGCAAGCATTTAAGCATTCACTTCAACTAAAGAGTTTATGGTATACAACAGCTCCGTAATGCTACGAACACAATAGTTGCTTTGTTTTCTTAATACGGGTCTGCAACCAGTTAAAATCAATACTAGACTTTGATTCTACTTTGTACTAGACCACTTACAACACACTGTAATGCTGGGTTTTAAATTATTCTGTACCTTGTGTCTTATTCAGGCTACTATTCCACATACAGCATTTAGATTCATAACTAACAAATTATCAAGCCTGTGCACAATTCCAGTTCCTTGTCTACTAATGTACTGGTAAACTAGGGTACAACATGACAGCTATCTGCTTCATATCACCTTTAAAATGGCACTATGTTTATAAATGACCAAACAGAGTAGTAGCTAGATCAAACAAGGAGCAGTCATGCAGTAGAAGGCTCATATATCGGCTTTCTTTTACCCACAAAAGGCACAGATCTTATCAAGCCGTACATTGTCGCTCAGTCTCAGTCACACTTGCCGTATATATTAACTGCTAAACTCTACAGAAAGCACATGGAGAACTCAACTACAATGCCATAGTTTCTCAGAAATAAGAGCTAGAATTGCTTAGAATACTCGAACAATGTGCGATAATGTCCGATTACAATATATACTGTTTTTAGCTATCTTTGACTTAGTTCAGAGACATAGAATATTTTAAATGCAATTTTCTGTTAAAACAACATACCAAAAATGTAAATTGTTTTTGGGGATGGGATGCAAGTGCTTTATTATGCCATGGATTTGCTGTTTAGTTTGGAAGTTTAATATACGAGATTTAGTTTCTCACCTTTCTTAAGATTTTTTAGTCTAGTTGGTAGCAGCTGTGCCAGTAGAATTCATACTACATATTGCCTGTTTTAGAAGCCTTCCACAGTCACTTACACTTACATATCTAAATACATTTCCCCCATAATATTTCTGAAAGAAATGTACTGCCACAGGTATTTTTATTTGGTCATCTGGACCTGGCTCAGCACATTTTTGAATTAAGTTAACAAGAAGAGGTAGCATGCTAGTTGCAGAAAGTTGTTTGATATACAGCACAACCACAAACGTCTATTGAATCATTAGCAGCATACCACCCAAGGAACGAAAGTAACTAAGCCATGATATCTGACAGCCTTCTAGATGTTTAAGCAGAAATCAAAAACAGAATAATAGGACATAAAATTAATGAGGTTATTAATTTAATGTTCTATGTAATCCGGCATCCATTTGTGTGGCTGTTTATGTGTGTGGTGGAATGTGTTGTTTGAAAGTTTCAAATGTCAACACAAAGTCTTAATGTCATTCTGGCATTTCTGTGCATATCCATGCACATGACCGGGTGTATATGTGCATGTGTTTATGTGTCTGTCTGTATGTGTTGGGGGTCTTAATATTCTACCATTTAATACAGGGGTGAGAAACTTTACAATAAATGTTTATCTCAACCTAGGTATATGTTTACACATCATCATCATCAGCCCACTTTTTCCCATGTTTCTATATGCAGTCAGTGTGTTGCATCAGCTATTGCCATCTCTCTTGACAGAATGCCATTCTTCTACCTTCTTCGATAGTCGTGCCTGACTGTCTCAGGTCTTCGTTCACACAATCCATCCATCTCTTTGCTGGACACTCAGTTATGCATGCCTTCTTCTTGTACATTCCAAATCTTCTTCACTAGACTGCCTACTGTGGATACATTTCAAACAAGCTCAAAATATTATTAATAAAAAAAATGAAACTTTTACAAGGATAATTGCATCATCAATGATGATTTTGAATGCTGTAGTAATGCCACTGATGCTAATGCAGGACAATCTCCAAAATTATTGGGAGCTGACAGACTCTAAGCAAGGGATAAGCCCCAATTAATTTTAATGATTCAGGCAATGTCCTACCCATAACCGGTTCCCTCTTTGCACTTTATACAAAACTGCACAATCTTCAGACTGTATGTATCATCAACCTTGCTTAATTAAATAAATATGAATGTACATCAACTAGTCTTTGGGGGAATTATAGGTTCGTAGGTTCATTCCAATCCCTCCACACCACACTCTCCAGAGACCTCAACCTCATTACCAGAATAAACAGAACATGTTGGAGGAACAGATTCATAAGCCAGAGACTGCCATTGCTATGGAATAGACTCCCCATACATGTCAAGCAGAGCACCTCACTGTCCTTCTTCAAGAGAAATCTTGATGAGTGGATGGATAATAGAAAGTTCACCCCAGGGATCACTCCAGTGGCTCTACTTGATAGAGGCACTGGGAACTAACATTGGGTGGCACGATGCAAGGGCACATTTATGGGCTAGGCTTGTAAAGGCTCCAGGGCCATTAGCCTAGTACACACCTATGAACCTATGAACCTATAAGCAGGTGAACTGCATGCAAATGAGGGTGCTGAAGCAATCCAGCAAACAGATAGGCAGTCCTGCAGATCCCATGTTGGTTTCTGAAGTGTACACGGAAAATTTCCATGTACAAGGAAGTAAAAATGGAATGGAACAGGCGATATATGCAAAACTATGCCCTGTGTGTACAAGAAATAATGTAATATAATGTATTTTTAGTACCCATATTACATTTCTGCGGCTTGCAGCAGTGTGCAAATAGGCTGTTATGCAAAAAAAAAATATTAAAAAGTTTAAAAACTAAAAATAAGAAATATGTGAGTATAATGCATTATAGGACCCTGCATGGAGTATGTACAATGGTAGATTTCTGTGGTTGTTAAGGAAGCAGGCCCTGGAATTGTGTAGTATCCCGGTTGTGTGCACAGATCTGTATGCAAATGAGCTGGGGTTATAGAACAGAAATAATTGGCAACTGTGTCTGCAGATAAAATCCATGTAGCCCCAGAACCATGTTGGTGTCCACAGAAGAGCTAGCTGACATCAAAAGGGGTGTGTGTCACTATATGTTTAAGTGGATTGGAGCTCAGTGGTGCCCATTTACATGGTGCACTTCTCAGCTAAGTGGGGGGGGGGGTTCCAGTGCTACTAAGCTTTGTTTAGCTATGGGGTGCATGTTTTAGCTGATTTGAGCTGTGCTGAGCATGCCCATCCATGAGGGTGTGTCTAGACTGCTGAACATTGTTTATATCAGTGGTGCGGGTTTGCAAACTGCACAGCAGTGCTTAGCAGGGAAGGCAGTTAAAAAAAATTAATAAAAAAAAGAAATTGCCTGGGAAAGCCAGTCATGTATAAATTACTAAAAAAACAAGTAGATGCCAGTGAAAATAGGAAACCACAAAACGAAAAATACACTGGGAGCTCACCAATAAGAGGAACGAGTTGAAGGTGTTTAATGAAGCACAAACACAAACGTAACAGAATATACTGAAAAACAGGGTTGAACCAATAATTTTATTTTGATTGCCAAACTCATAATTCTTATTTAAAATGTCTTGAAAATTCAACATAGGTTTCACGTTTGAAACCCTGGGTAAATTGAAAGAATTAGAGTCACCTGAAAAAACGTGGGCGTTAGTCCCAGCGGTTGTTGGCGATGAAATTTCTACCTCTTCCTGGGTTCGAAAAATAGGTGGTGTATCCAAGAGTTCATTTGCCTTGGAAATACTTCTGAAAGTGGTTGGAACCTTAGTTCTAACAGAATCCTTTGAAGCCATTATCGGTACAGGTCTCCTCCCTTCCTGGTTGCCAGGTATGCCTGACGTTGACGTAGTGAAAGCAGAGCATGCTGGAGTAAGTAGTTCAATAAGTTGGGACAACTGTCCAATCATTTTCCTGAGTTCACCCTGAAAGGTGCTTCGTGGAACTTCTTCGGACTCGGCCCCCGGTAGCTCAGCCATCAATAAAACCAATTACTGATAATTACTGATAACCCCTGTTCTGCTTACACTGGGCCATTCAAACCCCTCAATGATGTACCTGGCAGGTGGAATGCATCATACTTAGCCAATCACACAGGCTGCATTTGCAGCAAAGCATTATAAAGTATGCATACGCCCTACATTCTGATTATTTCCCCCATACTCTGCACCATTGGAGTACAGACTTGGGAATTTTAACTGACAGAATGCTAGGGGCTGCTGTTGCTCTGCTACATCTGTATGTGCTAGAGGCTGAGGCCAGTGCTGATGCTGCTGCTGACAATAGGCCTAGACTGAGAAGGAGAAGAGTGCTCAGGCCCAGGGTAACCTTTCAGGAGCTACATGAGCTAGAGATCATAGAGCGCTACAGGGTAGACAGGGACATACTACAAGAACTCACCGAGCTCTGCCACCCTCAACTCAGACCCAGAGCCAACAGAAGGGGAACCCATCCCAGTGGAAACAAAGGCATGTGTAGCCCTTAGAATACTAGCTACAGATACATTTCAAAGATCTGCTGGGGACATGATTGGGGGTCTCACAGGCATCAGCATCCAGGGTACTCCACCAGTTCCTGGCGGCCATGCAAAAACATGCCAATGAGCACATATATTTACCCCGCCACCTTGAGGAAAGGGCCAGCAGTATGCATCTCTTCTACCATGTAGCACACTACCCTGAGGTACTGGGTGCCATAGACTGCACTCATGTACACATCAAAGCACTGCCATTGAGGAGGGTATAGTCTATGTCAACCACAAGGGATATCACTCCATAAAATGCCAGGTCATATGCAATGCCCAGGGCATTATCATGAATGTGTGTGCTGGCAGCCCTGGCAGTTATCATGACTCCCATATCTGATATGCATCACAGCTCTGCCAGGGGGGAATCCTGTATGGTCATCTACTGAGGGATGCTGGCTACATACTGTAACCATGGATGATGACACCTATCAGAAACGCACACATACCTACCGAAGAATGCCATAATGAGGCACATGCACAAACTAGGAACATCATAGAGCATGTGTTTGAGCTGCTCAAGCCACGGTTCCAGTGCCTCAATTCATCTGGTGGAGCCCTGCAGTACTCTCCTGCCATATGTGCACAGATCTTCACAGTATGTGCCATGCAACACAATATGATCCTGTGAAAACAGCTGCAGCAGGATCATCACAGGGAAGGGACACAAAGCCCCCCAAAGTGCTAAGGTCCCCACAGTCACAGCCACACCCACTGGTGGCTCAGAGGAGGAACCCCCTGAGGATGTCCCTGTAGGCAGATGTAGGCGTGCCCAGTATGTCCTTCTCTTGGCAAAGAGGTACATGCACTAACAACCTAGGGTCCTAGGGACTGACACCTTACTCCAACTCACATACATAGTAAAAAGGATCCCAGCAACACCACGCAACATGTAGCTTACCATGTATTGGCTGTGTACTGTGTGCATCAGACAATGTCAGCCCTGAAACACAGGTATCTCAACTGCTGCATTCACAAGGTAAGTCAGTCTCCTTTACAGCAAATATACGGGGTACTAGACTATGGTAGCATATCTATGAACCTGCTGTATGTATGCAAGGGAATTGAGTGGGCTACTGGGACAACAGGTACTCTGTCCAATACTGACTGCCCTGTAATAAGCAGTAGATCACATGGCAGCAAAACCAACTGCAGTATGTAAGGAAAATGGGCAAACAGTGGAGCCATAGGACAGACGCACAACCTTCAGTGCGAGAACCCCCATACTCCCATACCAGGGAGCTGCTGGACTGTTGAATCAGGTGCATCAGCCAATTGACTGCAGCCCAAATCCCCGGACTAGAGTACAGATAGATCAGCTTGGAGTTGTCTTCAAAGTACTAGCAATCACACTGGCCATGCTCCTAGCTTGAGCCCATGTCTGATTCCTCATCTGATTAAGGAACTGATATGTGAAAATATGTCTGTGCAGACAGACAGCTATGAATATGCATCTGTCACACCCTATCCCCCTCACACAGGATGACCCTATCTATCAGTATGTGGCACACACACACACACACACACACACACACACACACACACACACACACACACACACACACACACACATATATATATATATATATATATATATATATATGTGTGTGTGTGTGTGTGTATATATATATATATATATATATATATATATATATATATATATGTGTGTGTGTGTGTGTATATATATATATATATATATATATATATATATATATATATATATATATATACACACACACACACACACACACACACACACACACACACACACACAGACAGACACACACACACACACATACACACACACACACACACACACACATATATATATATATATATATATATATATATATATATATATATATATATATATATATATATATATATATATATATATATATATATATATTATACATATACATATAGTATATATAGAGAGAGCTATATAAATGTGTAGAGTATTATAGTCCCCCATATAAATCTGTATAACACAGTTACATAACAAACACACACAGCAGCAGTTACATCCCTGATATATGTATATAAATATATATATATATATATATATATATATATATATATATATATATATATATATATAGATATATATGCACATTTACATATGTGTGTGGGGATGAATGGCCACACTTACACGCAGACTGCTGGGGTTATCTGAACCTATTCCTACAACAGTTGTCTGATGATAACAGACCAAGGCCACATAATGACATAATCCACCCGACCACAAAACCCTGTGCCTGTGGAATGTCACCCTCTAGGCAGACAATGTTGAGAAGGTGTTGTAATTGCAATGGCTGCAATGCAGGACTTGGACAGGCCATATTGTCACTGGCCAACTGTCCATCAAGCAAACTGCAACTGGCCACACATGGTGATACTGGTAACTGCGCACACATATCAGGGGTATCAGCAGGTACCCCATTGCTAGGATAATGGATACAATTACTGCATAAAGCAGGCTCACTCTGCAGGCCACATTTGCTGTGTAATACAGGGCTACTTTGCATAGTACACAAGTACTGTGGCTGCAGCCACATGTACATCGGATGTAACCAGTGGCAAGTGTAATAAGTACTGTGAGCTATAATGTGTAATAGTAGGTAGGTAAGGATGATAATCTCACATCAGCTACATTGCATGTACGTGTGTGCGTGCATGTGTACGTGCATGCATGCCCGCACATGTGCATGTGTGTGTGTGTGTGTGTGTGTGTGTGTGTGTGTGTTTGTAAATGTACCCCTTGCAGAAGTGCTCACATGCCTGTATCACCTAGCTCTGTGCAATGGTTTAACATTTTAAGGCCCTGTGACTACCTGCCAGCCTCCCCTTTGGCTCCTTTAGAAGGCCTACTGATGTCATCCATCTTAACAGTACTAGCTGACATTCTATTAACAGATAAGCTCCATGGTGCATGCAATAAGCACTTAGTGCTATAGTGTCTACAGCTTGATATATAGGGGTTCTAGTCTCAGTAAAGGCAACTCATGTGTGTAAATATATCCCATTGCAACAGTGTTCACATGTCTATTGCCAATCTCTGTACAATGGTTATACATTTTAAGGCCCTGTGACTACCTGCCAGACTCTCCATTGGTCTCCTTTACAAGGCCTGCTGATGTCATCCCCCTTCACAGCACTGCCTGACATTCTATTAACAAATAAGCTCCGTGGTACAAGCAATAAGTACTTAGTGCTATAGTATCTGGAGCTAGATAGGTAGAGGTTCTCATTTCATTAATGGCAGCTCCGTGGTTGTAAGTGTCCAAAATATTCCTATGCAGCAGTAGCCATATGGGTTTGCAACTATCATACATTTTACTGCCCTGTGACTACCTGCTGGTCCTCAATAGCCCACATCTGCCTAGGCATTAATGCTATCCACCACCACATACAGTTTTATGTTCAGAACACCCAGGTGACACATACAAAGGGTAGCAGGCCTTATCGCAGTTCATGCATGCATGATTAAGGTGACTGCTCTCATTGTCCTGACACACTGTTCTGCATATATGCACCTAGGTGACCACACATATATACAGATGTACCTTGCTGATATCATATGTCTGCTGTGCTATCATGCCATCCTGTGCTACTGTATTGGCAACAAGTCTCCATTGTATAGCCACTCAGACACCTGGAACAGAAACATCCACAGTTCTGTGAGACACCTGTTAGTCTGCAACACTACTGCCACTCTAACATCTTGCAACAAAGGTACATAAATTTTGATGTGTACCCATGACACATGTTAGCATACAGCAGCTGTCATGTCCCACAACATCTGGCATGGCATAACACTACTGCACTACAAAACTAC
Source organism: Protopterus annectens (assembly GCF_019279795.1). Taxonomy (NCBI): domain Eukaryota; kingdom Metazoa; phylum Chordata; order Ceratodontiformes; family Protopteridae; genus Protopterus; species Protopterus annectens. Next base: position 1,596,627,478 of record NC_056729.1, read on the forward strand.
ATGTAAAGTAATATAGTCACCCTGTGCATCAGACACATAATTGCATGTCCCTACAGTGATGGTATGGATGGCAGGGATGTGGCACAGGCATCATCACATGCACAGGGTATGTTGTGGGGGTGCTAGAGGCCTAGGCTGTGCCAAACAGTTGACAGCATGTGTGTGAGTCAGGAAGGGGTGCTGGTTAGCTGGGCCATGGAGAGGTGCTGTGTGTGTCTGTTGGTGACCTGCATGTGACAGTGATGTTTAAGTGCGTGCGTGTACACAAGCAAGCCCAGTGCTAGCCCTACATGTGTGTATGTTGGACAGATGTGGACCATACATGGCAGAGTTGACAGTTCACTGACTCTGGCCACAAACATAGGAATTGGTTCTGCCAGGAGTGGCATTGGCACCACCATGCCCAGAGTCAGATGCACTGCTTGTAGCTGATGGTGACTGGTATCTGCTGGGCCCGTGTCCCCCACATAACCACCCATGACCACGTGCCCATGGCCTGCTATGTCATGATTTGGTCAGCACACTCTCTTCTGTAGTGCTGGAGGTACTGCCAGCATGGGAGCCTGAGCATGCATGGCCATGTGGACTCTCAGCAGATGGTGTTCCTGACCTATGTCCATGAGTTCGATGCCCTGCTCCAACCAGATGTTCCAGCGCAGACATTATGCAGTCAAAGACTGACAATGCCTCAGCCCAACATGTCACCCATGCAGTAAAGCCAGTCACAGATGTCAGACTGTGCTGCATCCATAATACTGAGCATCCATCTGGTGTTGCATTCGAAATGCGCCTGTGCCTGCATGATGGACCAAAACATGCATCAAGTGACCCACGATGTGACACCTGTGACAGGTGGTGGATGGGCAGCAGTCCTCCTTCAAGCACCCCTGTCAGTCTGCCTGTGTGGAACCTCCCCAGCTCTGTGGCTATGACCAGTGTCTATACTCACTGATGCCATATTTGCTGCACTGCCCTGTTTGATGGCATCACACTCTGACTGTCTGATATCTGTGGCCTCAGGGGACTGGGTATGTGTGGGCATACTGACTGTGTGTGTGGACAGTGGGGAAAGAAGTGGAATGTCAACCCATGGGACAGATTCAGCCCCCAACAACCCCACCTGTGCCTCACTATGGCCACCATCATCATCAGAGACCAGTGAGATACTGACATCAGGTTGTAAGGGGGACACACTCCAACCCCCATGTTCACCTGTGAGGAGGGAGACAAAATAAGTACATTACTACCTGCACTATTATGTATGGTAATCCACACACACACATATAGGTGAGGAGCCACAACTGCATTACACATTACACATCTTATCGCTGATCCCATGTGCAACACACAAACAGACTACAACATACACAGACAGACTGTAGGATCACAAAAACTGACACAAGCAAGATACAAACTGAACAAACACAGGTCACCACACTAAGCAGCAGAAAACTTGAAATAATGCACTACATACCCCCATTGGTTAAAATGACAGTGAGTCATCAGTATACATTGAAATACTTAGAACTTAAAAACAAAGAGCTGCAAGCTATAAGTGAACCAAAACACAACATGTCGAATGGACTACAAACTTCCATCCATACACACCTCTGTTGTATGTCTCCACATCCATCAATGCCATCTACTGTGGTGTGTCCCCTATGGGTAAAGTTCCACTACTGTGTCATACAGCCACTGTCAGACAAATAGGTGTGTGTTATTACAAGTATATGGGGACAGTCAAGCAACACCAGTGTGCCACAATGACAGACAGTAATGCAAACCTGCTGTAGTATATCTTCTCTGTAGGTGTTATACCTCTCCAGTACATAAATATTTGTGGAATGTGTGGCTGATATATGTGGTCCTTTTGGCACAAACATGTCGATGTCTGATAAACAGTTGGCCAATAATTGATGGTTGTTGTCAGTATATAGAGAATCTTGCTGTCACATGCCAGACCTCTCAGAGAACACTTATGCTGCAGTGATACCTGTTAGGCTATTCATAGTCTTATGTTGTATGGCCAATATGTACACTCTGTCACTGAGGTTGGGCCTGTCTTCCCCCACTACTAATGGCTATGACCTGAATTCCTGCTGTAGGGGGGTTGCCAGGTATGTTAACCATAGGTCTCAAGTGATGAGATATGAATGTCAACAACACACTGACCTAGCCAGAGTACATCACTGACAATCAGGGATACCTGTGCAATGTCTGACCTATTCCTGTGTGACATTCATAGACTGAGAGGGGCTGAATAACAGTACATAATGTGATATTACAGCTGTGTCCACCCTTACCTACTGTCAATATGTTTAACTCATAATCCACTAGCTTTTGTACAGGAGCCACCATTATAGGAGGGAGTGAGAGGGCCACAGGTGTGATTTGATTCACAGAAGGCACAGTTGAGAGGCATGCCTGTAGCTGTTGGACAACGGAGTATCACCAACATGTTATTCCCAAAGATGTACTACAGGCCTACTGTTGTAATCCCTATTACTCATTCCTTCATCCTCCCATTTGCATCCCATTGTATTGGGACATGTATTACATACCTGGTAGAGTAACATAATCCTTTTTTAAACAAATCCTCAAAAAAAAAATCTTGCTAACTTATAGTCTGTTTTTGTAAAGCAACATACAGACCTGTTTCCCACAGGCAGTTCATTTCCTTTTGTAGGTAATGCTCATTAAAAGGTAATTGCGTGTGCACAATCCATGGCTTAAATTTGCTAATTGCATCTAAAACAGCTGGGTTGCATTTTCATTAGCCAATGACATGGAATCACAGTGCAATATTTAAGGCCTACATGTAGGCTTTGGCCCCTTTCTTAGTCTTTGAGATGGACATTACTGAGGTGTGGAGACTACAGCATCACAGAGGGTAGGTACAAATACTGTCCACTGTTGGGATGTATGAGGTTTGTCCACAGTATTGCATGCTATGTTTGGCCATTGACCCATAACATTGTGGTTATCTGGCAGTTCAGTCTTAAACATTGTGGGTTGAGGTCATTAAGGGGGAAGAGACATGTGAGTGTCAGACATCATACCCATCAGAATATGCATGCTGATGCAGTAGCTGCTATTCTATTAGCTCACTATGTTTGTAGGGGCACACTGTGAAACATGTCCCTGTCGCTGGACCTTTGCCTCTCCCCTTTATGTATTTTTTTTTCTGGATCCCTTGTTCTAGGGGGTTGTGAGGTATAGTAGGTCTGTAGCAGTTATCTTAACAGACAGCTGCATATGTTACAGGCTGCAGCTGCTGTTGTAGTCTAGGACACATAGGGGGAGTGTGAACACTTTGGAGGACAGCAAGATGTATGTGCCACTGAGGGAGCAGTGTCAGCTCTGTCATTACAACAGAGCCAGGGTGAAGGTACCCATAATAGTCCAGTTGAGGCATGTGCTTAAGGTTCATCTGTTATGTAACAGTGCCAGTGAGAGAGTACTAGGTGACATATAGGTAAGCTATATGAATATGTGCAGTGTGTCCCTACCTACAGGCCTTTGACTTGCAAACATGGGTGGCAGTTATTTCATTGGCAGCAACCTATTTTGCTTAAAATTGCATTGCTCAGTCATTATTTGCTGTATTCGCAAGAATGTAATTAAGGTGCAACACACTGGATTCAAACCCACGATCGTGGGTAGAAAAATGCACTGCATGCAAGGCATTTAATAGACTGAGCTACTGAGTTAATGCTGTAGTAGGTGTATTTGCAAGATATATGTGCATGCATACAGTCTGTGACAGGATTTGCATCTGCATGTGTTTTGTGAAGGGTATGAAGTGCGACACTCAAAGGTCATCATGATTTTCTAACTTCAGTCTTTCATGACTTGCCAGTACATTACCAGACACATATGTTTTTGTGAAGACCATGCCAAAACTAGGGGGCAAAACTGTGGACATTCTGCAGCATGCATATACTTGCTTATCCCAGGCCTCATGTACATCTATTATTATTTATTTGGCTGAGTACTGGTGTAGTGTCTGCATCACGGTCACAAGTACACTCCCATCTTCCCACTGTATGTGCTTGCAGTTTGTCAGTGGCAATCAGTATATGTTGGTGGAAACATCAGTGTTAATTCAGAGCTGAGTGGCCTAGTGGGCTAATGCCCTGTGTTGTAATTGATAGGGGCCTGGGTTTGAGATGTTGCGGGGGAGATTGTTTTGCAGATGTGGCTAATACTGTGAGAAACACATAAGATGATTAAGGCAGTTTTACGCGGTTTTGCACAGGTTTGTGCAGGGTGCTGCATTGCACGGTGTCACTTAGCTCTGCTTAAACCTGTGCTAAAAATAAGAAATGAAAAGAGAAATGGTGTGATAGGAAAGTGGTGAAATGGAGGCAAACAGTGGGAAAAACATACTGAAAGGCAGGTAGGGTTGTGCAGGAAGGGTGTAGGAAAGGACCATAGCTTTCCATTTCTTTTACAGCAACAGCTGTGCAGGCTTTACAGAATTTGGAATTTGGAGCCTCACACCCCAGAGAGTGGGGTGAGGGCAACATAAATGTGTTCATTGATTAATGTAATAATTACTTTTGTCTAGTGGATATGTGTGCAAAATGGAGAGCTATGTATTGGGTGATTTTTTTGTGGGACAGGAGTCTTTTTTTAAGGAGAGAGTTGAATGTTGTGGAAGAGATATATAGGTACATGTGGGGAGGTAGGTTGAGTTGGAGAGGATGGATTTGTGGACAGACAAGACAGACAAGACAGCATATAGGGGTGGTGTGTGACACATGAGGGGAGGGTGTTGTGGAATCAGAGGTGCATGTGCCCCCAGATGGTAGCAGTGTGACTGAGCTCCCCACCCATGGCCAGTCAACACTGCTCCTTCACTGCCCCACAGGCGGCTGTGCTGGAGGCAGGTGCCAGGGCCACCAGGCCCCTCCAGGTTGGCAAGTCTACCCTCAGTCTGGCACAGGTGTTGCTCATACCCACAATGAACTATCCTGTGCACCATCACTGGTAGTTGATCATGGGTGACAACCCCTCTCCACCTGGGGGGGCATCCCCTGAGGAGGTTCCACCCATAGGTGGTGCAGGGCCAGCAGAGGGGCACCACTGGCTTGGGTCCCAGATGTGCTGGAACCCAGTGCCATGACCAGCTGAGGTAGGTAGGCAGATCGCTAGGAACCAGCCTACCCAGTCAAGCTGTGGTGCTGAGGTATTTCAATGTGTATAGGTTAGCAATGAACAAAACATTTAGTTAGTTATAACAGCATCAAACTTTCTTCAGATGTTTATTAAAATATTAAAAACACTAAAAAAATCCCGTTAAGTGTTTTCATTCTATACCAAGAACGTCTTCAGAACTCTGGAGTTCTGAAGATGAAAAGAGTTTAACTGAATTTTTTAGTGCTTTTTTATTTTAGCAAACATGTGAAGAATGAAGTATTTACTTGGTGGCTTTCTTTTTCCATTTGACTTGTGTGGATATTTGAAGTTTATGGACATTTAACAGTTGTTAGTTATAACAGCATGCCAGAGCATTGCAAATAACCCAGTAACATAACATTGTATAGTATATGGAACACAACAATAAGTAAGATAACAGTAAGCATAGTAACAGCATGCCAGTGATAGTTATGGCATAAGGCCAACAGCATAGTTAATTCAACAATATATGTTAGTATGCAGCCATTGTAATACATAATAATAAAACATAAGGCCCAACATAACATTTAAATGACAACATACATTAATAGTGAACCATAACCAATGTGTAGCAATAATAAATTATGATGGAGATAAGGGATGGGGGAATACAGTCCATTAATAACAGTATAGGCTATATAGTTCACAACAGTACTGTTATATACTATACAGGTCTGTCCTTCCTTTATGTATACCAGTTCCCTATAGCTGCTGTAGCATGTACATACCTCTCAAGCTATCCACATGGGACAGTATGGGCCAAACAGTAACAGCTACAGGTACACAAGTACAGAGGACTATTACATGTCAGGTGGACCTATATAACTACCAACGTGTACTGTGGACTGATGTAGTGTGACTGTGCTATTGACATAATCATATCAATGATAGATCTGTGACAGAAGGATTAGGCAACAGTGATTACAGTCCATGACAGTGTGATACTTGAGAGACATGTATCATGTACAGGCATGGGGTTAGACCATCAGCAAACATTCACAGACACACCAGGCATATAACCATACCAAGATTACACATTTTATTTATTGTATTATCTTTTATTAGTATTGTACTTGCCTTTATTTTATGATGTCTAATCACATGCCTGATCAATGATGTTAACAGTCTGTTACATCTGAACACGCAAATTATAACCCATAATAAGGCCTACTGCACCCATTTACCTGTAATTCCTGTGGGGAGAACATCTGTTAACAATACATAATTGATTCAGTAATATTTATTAGCACTTGTCACTGGATTCGAACCCTGGTCTGTTTGTAACAAAATGTACATCAGACACAGTATTTAACAAACTGAGCTACAGAGCCACTGCTGACTATTGATTGACTGATATCTGTCTAGAGCTCACCTGGAAACAAAATATGACTGGGTAATAGTAGTATAGTTGTATGCAAGACTGCACTGACAGTTGAATACACATGCATGAGATTCATGCATGACAGATACTAGGTAAACTGTAAATGAATACATAAAATGCAGGTGTACACAATAAACTCTTAGTGGGTGGAAGTATATGTGATGTGTACAAACCCATATACAGTTGTAGATAGTATATTTGTTGTCTACAGCTATTACAGTTTCATACTTGCCTGCAGCACCGTACCTCGGAGCAGGAATGCATATAGCTGAAATGCAATGGTTAACACAAGACAATCCTGATATACACAATATACCTTGGATGTTTCTGATATTGCTTCAGATGTTAGTGCAGGACAAATGTCATAATGCATACATCTTGTAGTACAGCTCTAAATCTACAGCTTAGCATAACACTCTTTCTTAGCTAAACCTTGAGTCAGTTAGTTGTGTTCTTTGTGTTTTTATTTCAAAGCTGTCATACTCAATTTCATGAACAACAGCCCTACTTACATGTGTATTGCACAATACAGCTTTATTAGGGGTACCTTTGTGTAGTTATTGGTATATTTTCAAGTCTTTATAAAACAACAGTTGATATAATGCAGGTGTTGCAATACAGCCGTAAGTCCACAATTATTGCAGTAGAAACTTTATTTCATTAACATTATCAGGTTTAATGCTTTAATCTTTATTGCACTATAGTTGGCAGTAGTCAGTTACTGCAGTCCGATCCTACATTCACATTCATTGCAATACACAAATCTGTACTGTATGTACCTACTGGCAGTGAATGAATTACTCTGTCTTGTGTATTTGACTATAACTTGTAAATTAATCTGTACTTACCACACTCACAGGGCAACCTAGCCAGGCACTCTACATGGGCCTCTAGGTTGCAAACTCTCTCGTCTGCAGCTGTAGGGAAAAAAGTACACCATTATGCAAAACTATCACACATTCAGATTAGGTATTGGTAAAACAATGCTAACAGTACTTACAAACTTGTGAGGCATTTCTATCCTGAGCATCCTGGACCCAGGTGTCCAGATGTCTCCACTTCTGATGCTACAGATCATCATAATGATGATGGACCTGCTTACCTGTGTAGGGGATACCTGTAGCGCTGGCGAGATCATGTGCCAGCCAGTCCCAGGCCTCTGCCTTGTACTCCAATCCCTGGAACTGGCCCTACAGCAGCCGGTGTTCATGGTCTTTCACTAGAAGTCCAACCATGAACCTGGACTCCAGAATGCCCTACCCCTTGCGCCTGAAAGTGGGCACCCTCTACAGCACCTGCCATAGTTTCTGCACAGTTCAAACTCCAACTGGTTCTGCTGTATTCCCACCTGCTGCACTTAATATAGCCTGTTTTCCCGCCCTTTAATGCCATTGGTCAATTTTTAAATATGCAGTGCATTGCTTAGTACCGCTCAAACCAGCTTAGCGGAGCTGAGCAGTGCTCAAACTGGCAATGCTTAGCAGTGCTTGGTAAGGCTTAGCAGTGCTTAGCGGAGCTTAGCTGAGTGCAGCACATCAAGATTTAAAAATAATTGACATAATTTGTATTTGCAAAATAAATGCTAAATAACCTGTCTGTGTATTCAAACCCTGCACCTACTGCACATAAGGCTGTCACTCTAGCCATTTGGTTACATGGATGTGTGGAATGCTGCTATACTTTTACATATACCTCTCAGCTACATTTAAACACTGCTGAGCACCTAGCCTTGCCATGCAAAGCCACTCACCTATGCTTAAACTTGACCTTTGTATTAAAAATTAAATGTATCCGGTTTCTATTTTTAGATGTCTGGCACATGTCAATTGCTGTGTACCATGCTGTGCCACGCAAACTTAAAAAAAAAATGTAAACAACTTATAAATTTCACTTTGACAGTGCAGGTGGTGTGTGACTCATCTGCGGATGCAGTTAGTAACACACTCTGTACACTGATTCAATAACTGTGTTCCACGGCTCTCCCTCGGCAGAGCACCATCATTAATATGCAGGGTGTGCTACCAAGGGGGAACCGTGTTCACAGACATGGTACCAACTGTGTAGGCTCTATAGTATGCCTACATAGATTTTATTAAATCTGGGGGTTTGTCTACTGTTTGTCTCAAAGCAAGTCATTTAATAAGGCAATGGTTCTGGGTCACCTTGAAAAGGAACTCTTGTGTCCACTGGGTTTATCTAATTAACAATGCACAAGTAAGCAATTAAGCATATCTTTTGGATCAGCATACTACACTACTCAAAATTATGGAACTGGACCCAATGTATAACAGATGCTGCTTCACTTTTGAGACATAAGCCATCCATGAGGACCATGCCATACAATCTGTTAATGAACTTGGAACATTCTTTATCATTCCATAGGTATCACTAAAACATTTTACAAAGACTGTCCTTGCAAATTGGAAACACCTGACTGGGAACATTGAAAAATGAAACAAAGCAACTTAATTACAGCTCTAGATTAATTTAGCATTTAAAAAACACCTATTTATGTCACTGCTTTAAACATAGGTTCATAGGTTCATGCTTCAAATGTGCAAGCTCAGGAGCTATTGACCACTTGGGAATTTGATGCCCTGGATCCCATAATGGAACTTGTGTCATTTAGTTCCTTCTTTAAGATAGAAAGTGATGGGTTGAGTTTAACTGTGAGGTAGAATTTATTCTATAGGTGTGGAAGCCTTTGAGATATGCTGTCATGTTTTGTAGCATGATTGATGCTAATTTTTATTGAGGCTGAGCATTGTCTTGTTTTCAGGTCAAAGGGGTATTTTAAGCAAAGGATTCCAAATTATAAGGGTCCTCTAATGCCCCATATATCAGGCAAGTGACACATCTAAGAAGGTGATAAGAGACAAAGAGAAATAGGTGCTGTAGTATTTCACTACAAGATAAGCCTTGTTTTTGTTTATTTCTCTTTGCAAGGAATTCTTGTATCTTTTCCAAATGCACCATATAACATGTGAGTTGGTTACAGAATAGGATACCATGGTCTGTATTTGGCCTGATAGGAGCTATATAAAGTGTGGGGCAAGTATTTCTCTGACTTAGCTCTCAGAACTATTAAGAATTAGGTGGGCTAGGAACAGCTGTGTAACTAAACTTACCATAGCAATAGATGTTCTAATGGAGCCCTGTTGCAGCCGCCTAAGCTATTTGGGTCCAACCCTACTGACCAGAAAAAAGCAGAGGACCCTACAGAAAAATGATTCAACTTCCAAACATTGAACATACATTGCCCATCATTGCTTTTACCTCAGCCCTCAATCTTCACAGATTACACATTGCACAAAAGAAAATATGCAGATTTAACACCGGAACACAGTAGATATAGCATCATTGCTGATTGGCTATTATAACTCTTCCTATCACAATCTTCATCTTGTGTGTAGTATGCAAATTTAATACTGGAACACACACACTAGAGATAGAATCATTGCTGATTGGCTATTATAACTCTTCCTATCACATTGCTGATTGGCTATTATAATTCTTCCTATCACAATCCTTATCTTGTGTGTAGTGCTCTGATCAAAGCTGATCAACTGCAGGCACAACCCAGGTGAAACAAACAAAACATTTTACAAAATGACAATGTAACACTAGAGAAACATTTTATTTTGTTATGACTCAAGTATACTTGATATATATAGCATGAAATAGCAAAGACATTTTTTGTTAAATGTAAAAGTGAGAGTAGTATGCATTCTATATCCTTTAAAATGCTACAACCATTGTAACTGTGATGAGGAGGAGAGAGCATTGGAGAGCAGAGAAACGGGAAGAAGGTCAAGTTACATGGCCATTGTAGAAGCAGGTGCATTGTGTTTTCTTGAATAGATATGTTTTAAGTTTGTTTGAACTGAGATTAAGAGTTAAATTTATTTTAGGATTGCAAGAAAGAGGGTGCAATAACAGAAAGTATGAAATGAAATTTAGTTATTGGGGTATGGATGGTCAGCAGTGAGGTTGTAGGAGGAGTCTTTCATGCAGGTTGGCTGCCAGGGGTGAGAATGTTTCCAGTTGCAATAGTTTGTAGAGAAGCGAGCCTAGTAAAAGGTCAGCATGATGGTTAAATGGGGAGTGGTTTGGCTTTGCTAAGGGTGAGGCACTGGAGATTTAGAAAGGGCAGTTTGTGATAAAGTGGCAAATGGAGTTTATAATCATTTGTAGAGTTGTGGTGTTTTTCTGGGAGAAGGAAGCAGTAATGGGGAAAGTGTGTTCAAACTGGGAAATAAGAATTCCCTTCAATAAGACTGATCTCACTGGAATGGAAAGGAAGTTTTTTTTAATCAGAAGAGGAGGGATTTGATTTTACCTCTATTTTTTCTCTGTGGCTGTGAAAGGTAAGTGATTGATCAAAGCAGATGCCAAAATACTTAAAAGAAGAGGTTATTTCTTTGTTGGAGTTGATTAGATATTTAATGAGAAAGTTGCTAAGTGCTTATGATGAGAGGTTTTTGAAGGGTTCCAAGAAGCATGATTTTTATTGTTGAGGGGTTGAGTAGTAAACTGTACTTAATTAGTCATTGGTGTAGTAAGCATAGGTCAGATTGCACTTAGGTTCATAGAGTCATAGGTGTGTACTATGCTAATAACCACAAGGGCCTTTTCAAGTCTAGCCATGCATCTCAAATCTCTGACAAGTTCTGATGCCCTTGCTAAGTGTAAGCAGGAGCTAAGGAGATGAATATTTACAAGCAGGGGTCTTGGAAATAAATAATTTACAGGCTCCCAGTGTCCATTAGAGACATAGATGCCACACTATGGATGAATTTCCTGTTCCCCAGCTAGTTGTCCAAGTTACATTTGAATTGGGTTAGGGAGGAGCTCTGCTTCACAATATTGGGGATCTTGTTCCAGAGAAGGGGTAGTCTCTGAGATACACACCTGTCTCTCCAGCAAGTCCTATTTATATCACAAACGTCTCTGAGATACACACCTGTCTCTCCAGCAAGTCCTATTTATATCACAAACAAGGTTTACATCTTTAGAACAGGTACTTCTGGTGCTGTTTGTTTTGCAGATATGCTGGAGGTCCATTAGAGTGGGATAAGACAACGTGTTGTATCCCAAGCATAGATCTCCCCTCATATGCTTGTAGGAGACAGAATACAGGGATAGGGCCTTGAGGCCGTCTGCATAGGACATGTTACTTACACACTGTATTCATTTAGTGAGGAACCACTATGGATGTTATAACTGTTGGATGTGCCTGGTTGGGTATATACCAAAGGGGGAAATGTGCTCAGTTAAAGGTCTGATGAATTATAAATGCAGTGAAACAATGACGTCCTTGGATATTGATGCCATACCTTTGTTTAAAAGTTGCACAACATAGAATGATTTCTTCACTACTGTAGACATGTGATGGTCAAATGCTAAATTACTGTCTGTGCGTGTCCCGAACTCCCTGACTACTGGGTCAACTCTAAGGGGTGTGTTGTCGATACGACAGTTATCAGGGGTGGATGACTTCTGAAGGTTACTATTATGAATTTCTTGGCATTTAGTTTTAGTCCATTGCTCTGTCACCAGTTATTTGTCTGTGTCAACCCTTTCTGGAGAACATTTGTGTTGGTGGGGGATTGTATTAATGCTCCTAATCTGCAATCATCTGCAAATTTAGTAAGTCAGAAGCCATTGACATTGGCCTTCACTTCAGAGAAGTAAATGTCAAAAAGGAGCTGTCCCAGGTCTGATCCCTGAGGGACTCCGCTTGTGACTGGCCTCTTTGTAAAAATGAACTCTCCAGTTCTACCTTTCTGGGTCCTGTCTGTGAAACAGCTGGCTAGTCACTGGGTAACATAAGGGTTTATACATAACCACTTGAGTTTGTCAACAATGCCTGAGTGGGGTATCGCGTCAAATGCCTTGGCCATGTCAAGTTGGACAGTGTGAACCATTTTGCCCTCATTCCTTGCTTTGGTGACTTTCTCAAAGAAGTCCACCAGGTTGAATAGGAATGACCTGCCCTTGACGAAACCAGATTAGGTTAGGTCTGGTGTGTGGAAGGTTCCTATGTCATTATACTGATCATTTCTATGACTGAATTTGTGGATGAGAATGACTAGTCCTGTAGATGACCACGTGATCAGCATTTAAGATGTGTCAGCTGACAGAGGTCATTTACTGATGAAGTTGGAGAATAGATGGTGGGCAAGGATGGGGCCTTGGGGCATGCCTTTGTTTAGGGGGTAGTATCCAAAAACGAAGATCTTAGTTTGATTTTAAAGTTTCTGCTTGAGAGAAAATTTTCAAACAAGGCAAAGTTATCTGAGCTGATCTCAATTTCTATGCATATGATAAGGAAAAGTGTATGGTCATTTAGATAAAAAGCTTTTGAAAGGTTACTAAACAGATTCCAGTGAGATTGTCTTTATTTGTGTGCAAGAGAATATAACTGTAACCGTCTAGAGGATCCAGACAGCTGCTGTTGTGCTACAGCTGGGCCAGAACCCATGTTGCTTTAGGGAGGGAAGCAATTTTTTTTAAGAGTTTTCCTATAACAGGTAGAACAGATATAGTATGGAAGTTGAAGGGGACTTTGGGATTAGTTTGTCTATGGAGCAGTTTAAAGACATTTTACATTATGTGGCATGGTGTTTTTTTCAGAAATGCGGAGGTTATAGATGTGAGTAAGCCTTCGTGAGCTAGTCTCTGCACTGATAAATAAAACAGAAGTTAAGATTGCCATCAGTATGAGGGGTGTCAAAGGGGAGTTTGTTGAACAGGACAGTGACTTTTTTTAGATTATGTGTTTTTATGTGTTTTATGTGTTTGAAGTAGAAGGGTGATGTAGAGTGGAGAAGAGGGTGCGTCATTGGTATGTGTGGGAGGGGTTAACTTGGCTGCGGAGAGGTTTCTGAGTCGGTGCATGATAGTTTAGCTTTCACACTGTGAATAATATCTGAAGGGCTGATGTCATGAGTAATCTTTCATCAATTTTCTAGTCCCCAATATTTTTGAATATTGACAACTATGGGTCTCTGCTTCATATAACTAACATTCAGCAAATCTCTAGAACCCTGATATCATCTGAGCAGGAACACACTAGACCTCATCCTGAATTACTCATGTTTATCTTTCAATGTCTTAATTATTTGGAACTCTTTCACCAGTACAGTTAAGCAGTTACCTACATTAAATGTATTTTACAATTATATTAAATATAAATGCATATTAAACACCTACTTTACCTGAAAGCTGACTGTAGCCCTAATAGCAATGTTGCAAAGTATTCTGCAATACTTACAACTGATTTATAAAGTCTGCACCTCTCAGCTTTTATATTATAGCAGATAATTTTAAATCTGTTTTTTTTTTTCCAAAGACAATTTAAATTTTTCATTATGGCTTAACATCAGACCTATAGCAACTGAGTTTGGTGACCCAGACAACACAGTCATCTGGCACTCTCCTGATTGTTTGACAGCTTGTAAACTGTCATAGTGTTTTTAAGGTAGCAACATGTTATTATGTAGCAAAAAGTTATTATTTAACAACTTAATCACTCATCGCTACCTTTATAAAGAAAACAAAGAAAGAACAGTCTGAGAACTTGTGAACTGTCAAACTGTTTGGTTGTTGTTGTTGTTGTGTCTTTCGGCTTTTCCCGGTTAGTGGTAACCCCTACAAATTGGTGCCACATACAATCCACCCTTCACTTCCTACAGCAGTGCTTATTGCTATTTTTCCCTGTAGAAGTGTGAATGTTCTTCTACCCGTGTATTTTTGCTAAAATACAGTTATTCAACATAGTCTTTCAAGTTTTAGAGAGCAATTCACAAGCTGTGATTACATTTCTAGTCTAACATGAACATAATCTTAGAAAATCATGAATGTTTAAACTAACAGATAAATTAACCCCTTATTTGTTTTTTTTTTTACTTTAGTAGGTGGATCAGCAAGTGTCAGACTCCAACAGGGTGTGCTCTCTGTGGTGCCCTACAGGACTTGCACTCGTCGTGATTACTGGGGTGCAGATGTACAAGAACATCAACATATCTGTGCTGGCGGGGGTTCTATTGGTGCTTGCCAGGTATGTATTATGGGGGGTTTATTGGTGCATACCAGGTATGTATTATGGGGGGTTTATTGGTGCATACCAGGTATGTATTATGGGGGGTTTATTGGTGCTTGCCAGGTATGTATTATGGGGGTTTTATTGGTGCATACCAGGTATGTATTATTCCACAAATTACTTGGTTTACTGCAGATTTTTAATTAGAATAGTCACAATAAGTTAAATTTGATACAAACAGCAAAAGGGATAATGTGAAACATTTAATACTTATTTTTGATATTCTTCTATTTCGTAATATTTATAAGTTGTAACAAACTGTGGATGTTTCTTTTTAAATAAAAATATTAATTTTGCACTATGTTTGTTTGCAACCACTTAAGTATGACTCGCAGAAGATCTGGCAGTTAGTGCAGAGGATTTAGGCTATGAGCTACTAACAAGCTTCTTCCTTATTGTCAGGGATTTGATTCCCGCGGTCTCCATTTAGGTTCATAGAGTCATAGGTGTTTACTAGACTAATAACCACAAGGGTCTTTTTAAGCCTAGCCCTGCATCCCAAATCTCTGACAAGTTATGGTACCCTTTCTAAGTGTAAGCAGGGGCCTTGGAGATTAACCATTTACAGACTGTCTGTGTCCATTAGAGACATAGATGTCAAAACAGGGATGAATTTCCTGTTCCCCATCCAATTGTCCAAGTTACACTTGAATTGGGTTAGGTAGGAACTCTGCTTCACATGGATGGGAGCCTGTTCCAGAGAAGGGGTAGTCTCTGAGATACATACTTGACTCTCCAGCAGGTTCATAGGTTCATAGGTTAGTACTATAGTTGTTGTTGTTTGTCTTTCAGCTTTTCCCGGTTAGGGGTCGCCACAGCGGAACTCCGGTCCGCTAATGTTAGTAAATCGGAATAATGTGTACCTAATAGGAAGAATGTATTTCAAGTTATTTTGTTGGTTTTGTGGAAGCAAGCATTGTGAAGTTGTATGCTGAATGGCATTGTCTTTTTGTGTTTATGAACACATCTGTTCCCAACTATGGCTAAATATAGACGCTTTGGACTCTGTCTGCAGCAATATTTAGGCAATGTGTAGCTGATAATTTTGAATCCATGGTATAGCACCTTACTCTGAGAGTAGATAAAAGCAGTTAATGGTTTCTGTCAATCATCTAATCTGTGACTGGACCTCATTGTGGTAAAGATTCCTCATAGCTCTTCTGGAATGACATCTGGCCACTGATTGAAGAAAAAAAACTCAAACACAATCCAGCCTTGACAAAATAGGTTAAGGAACTGCTGATGGCAATCATTCCATTTATTTCAACAACAAACTCAAACAGCCATCAGCAGCTCTTCTTAATGACTTATATTTCCAAAGATATTAAAAAAGCAATAATATGCAAAACGGTAGACACTGGGTCAACTAAATTGCTTCAGAAGTTACCGTTAAATCTCTGCCTCATTTTACTCCTTGCAGCAAGCCCTCAGATTATCAGTTTGTGGTCAGCCTAATCTCCCTGATTCCCAAAACATCATCTCTACTGTACTTTTCTTGTCAGTCTAGATCAGGCAGGAGAAAAAGTGACAGTGCTATGTAACTCTTACAGAATGATGTTAAATGCATGAAGAGGGACTAGCTGTATTTTGTTTTGGCACATGCACCACTTGTTGTTTGTCTCATGTGTTCAAAATGAGAAGATAAAGCAGTGTATGGGTTCAAGATAGTTATTGTACATAAACACATCAGGAACTGTAACTGGACCATGTACTTAAGCTAACTGACTGACTCATTACTGCAAACACACTTGCATTTGCATCTCCGTTCATGCCTGCATTCAGTCTGGCTGACTGTACAAAATGGCACTGATCTTGCACGTGCTCAGTAACTTATATGCACCTGCTACAGTGGCTGACTAGGTACAATACACACAATGATCTACATCTTCCCTCTTTGATTTGTTCAACGTGCAATAGGAGAACAAGATATTTTACAAGCTAGATATCACATCAACATATAACAACCAATGAATTCAAGTCCAAGTCGCTGTGTATTTCGGATTTGGTCTGGAAATTCTACCCGATCTAGTCACATAAAATGTTGACTGGGTTTAGCGATAGGGGAAGTCTGGGGATTCCTTCTGATGGAACTTCTGAGTTGGCATCAGGATTATTTGAAGAGAGTACACTGTCCTCTGGAATTCGGTACAGGCAATCTGCTATGTTACTGGTTTGAAGATATGTGTCTTTGATTCCTTCTGAAATCCATTCCTTCAGATTGTACACTGTAGGATTTTGGTTCTTCACCAATATTTTTGACAACTCCCAATCGATCATATCCCTTTAGATGTTTGCACTCTCACAATCTCACCTTGTCTTAACAGTCTAAGAGGTTTGCTGAATTTATCATAGTACAACTTTTGTAACTGATGTTTATTCAAAAGTTGAGCCCTGACCATTCTGTTGTTCTTTGCATTTGGTATCAATAATTATTTACTAATCGGTAAAGTTGTTCTCATCTGTCTGGACATTAATCTCTGAGCAGGTGAACAAGCAAGTTATCTCGAGGAATGTTTCTGAGATTGAGTGAGTTAAGAAAAACACCAATACCATCTCTCTTGAATTCTCCAGCAAATGTTTTGCACTTTGATTGCATCCTCAACTAGTCCATTGGACTGTGGATACTCAGAACTACTAGTAACATGGACAAAGTCTCAAGACTCAGCAAACTTCTTGAACTGATGACTTGTAAACTGTGCAGCATTGTCAGATACGACTTTGTGCGGACTAGCATGAACAGAAAAATGTCTCTTCAATTTCGTAATGACAGTGATGGACATTAAATTAGGAACAAGGTCAATTTCAAACCAATTTGAATAAGAGTCTACTAACACTAAGTAATGCTGATCATTCCATTCAAAAATATCACTAGAAACTGTCGACCATGGCTGTTCAGGAAGTGTTTGTTTTTGTTGGTGCAATTTAGTACTATTACAAACTGAACATGCTAGAGTTTCCTTCTCTATATCTTTTGACATAGAAGGCCAAAATACTATGCCTCTTGCCCTTCTTTTGGTAGAATCAGTACCCAGGTGACCATGAGGTAAGATTTTGATGTATTCCTGTTGTAAAGCTGTAGGAATTATCACTTTAGGACCTATCATGATGATTCCACCTTCCATCATGATCTTATCTCTATAAGGAAAATATTTCTGTATGTCAAGTGTTAATCTGGTTTGATGTATTGGCCATCCTTGACTGATAATATGTTTCAGCTTCTGGAGAATTGGTTTGGAAGATCTGTGATGTCTTAGCTCATCAAGACATGATGCCAAAAAATGTCTGACTTCCATGACTTCAAAGTCTGCTTTCTCATTTTCTTGTTGCTCTGTTTTTTTGTCTGGGTGCTCTTGACAAGGCATCTGCAAGATATAGATATTCGCCTTTAGTGTAGACAATATTGAAATTGTACTTCTGCACTTGTAACATCATGCATTGCAGGTATGCGGGGGCTTTATGTATTGTTTTTTTTTTAAATTGTCACTAGAACTTTGTGATCAGTCTCTGTTTGGATAGGTCTTCCATAAATATAATCATTGAACTTTGAGCATGCAAATACAATTGCCAAAAGCTATTTTTCTATGTGTGTATAATTCATTTCAGTTTGAGTTAAAGTTCTGGATGCATAGGCTTCTTGAAGACATGCTGCACCAAGACCATACTTTGAAGCATCACACGAAAGAGTTACAGTTTTATGAACATCATAATTTCTCAATGTGGGTGGACTGGCAATTTTCTGTTTCAGAATATCAAATGCTCTTTGGTGTTGTGTCAACCAGGACCAGTTTATATTTTTGCGTGTGAACTTACATAGTGGTGCTGAAAGCTCACTCAAGTCTGGGATGAACTTTCCTAAATAGTTGACCATACCAAGAAAACATTGCAAAGAGGTGACATTTTCTACAACTGGCATCTCAAGAATTGCTGCTTGCTTAGACAGATCTGGTTGTAAGCCAAAACTGGTAAACAAATGACCCACATAAGTAACTTCTTTCAGTTTGAACTTACATTTCTGAGGATTCAGTTTAAGACTGACTTCACTTGTACAATCTAGAACTTTCCTAAGGTTTCTGTCATGTTTTTCTTCACCATTGCCCCCTACAATAATGTCATCTACTATGATAGTACATGGATAACCAGAAAAAATTTGTTCCATTGCACGTTGAAATACTTCAGTGGCAGAATTATCCCAAATGGCATTCTCAAAAATCTGTATCTTCTAAATGGTGTACTGAAAGTGGTTAACAATGAAGATTTAGGATCCAGCGAAATTTGCCAAAATGAACTTTTTGCATCTAAGACTGAAAATATAGTGGCATTTGACACTACAGTGGCTACTTCTTCCACTGTGTGCATTGGATGATGAGGATATTTAAGAGATTTGTTTAAGTCTCTCAGATCAATACATATTCGAATATCATCTGTGCTTTTCTTATGGGCTTCAACCAAGGAAGATACCCATTCAGTCAGTTCTTCTACTGGAGTTAGAACACCTAAATTCACCATTTTGCCTAGTTCTTCTTTTACTTTGGTCTGCATTGCTGCCAGAATCGTCCTTGCTATTCTGACAACTGGGCTTACTTCATGGCTTAACTTCATGGAATAAGTGACTGGAAGTTTACCGAGCTAATTGAAAATATCAGCATATTCATAATAAATATTCTGTGTAAAACTATTGTTGTTGTTCATTCTTAAATGGTGAAAATCTTTATTAAATGACAGCTGTCCTATTCTCAAACTGTCTTTGAGGCCTAACAGTGACTGCACGTGTCTTTTGACTACGTAAAACTGTAAATCATAGCTGTTTCTAGCTGAGTGGCATGTGAGAACTACTGCGCCATCAGTTTGAATCTCTTCACCACCATAAGCAATTAGTTTTGCACACTTTCCTGAATCAAGTTTCTCACCAGCTGATATAGCACTGCATTTGGACCCAGTGTCTACTTTAAGCTCTACAGGTTCCCCACTAATCCAAACAGTACAAAATATTTCACTCTTTGCTGCCAACTGATAATCTACTGCATTAACTGTTTCATCAATCACAGAGACACCATCAACATAAAAAGTTTGCTCACAGCCAGGATCGGATTAAGGTGGGTGCAATTGATGCTGCAGCATTAGGTCCATTCTTGAAATAGGCCCAGATGAAAACAGATGAGAATTTTCCAGAAGCTGAACAGTTTTCCTTTACTATATTAATCTCAAAATAATTCTTAGAATGAAATTTGGAGTCCGACCTTTGGACGCCTATACACAGCATTACTTATTATACAGTTACTATTATTCTTTGCGCTGTGACGTAACTATAACGTCATTATGTTTATTGTTAACTGAAGATTTCAAGTTAATGCTATCAATTTTACATTAAACAGTTTACTTTGTGATATCTTTCGTACTGTTTTGCACAAACTTGCTATGGCGTCTCAACTCAGTGGATGGGATAAAGTGAAAAAGAAAAGGAAAGAAGCAGCAGACAAGAAAAGTTTTTGGTGAAAATTCCAAAATTGAGTTCATACTTCGGAGTACGAGCATCTTCGTCTCAATTGTCTGCATCAGATGCAATTGTGAGTTCGAGTGCTCCTGAAGACCAAGCCAAGCAAGATGAACCTGTGGAGGCAAGAGAGAATAAAGAGCAGGAAAGTTCCATGGAGAGAGAAGGGGTGAAAGGAGACACTATCGCTGAATCACTAGCACCAACGCTGGAGGCTTTCACCAATGATTTGGGACAGTGTGGTGAAATCGATGCTGACACTTGAGAATATTGGGTCAACAAAGGTCCAAAAAACTGCCAACACACTGAATTGAAGTTTGAAGAGAGAGCCAGACGATACCCAGGAGAGTCATTCCAACGTCGATGCACAAAGACCTTCTTCTTGCGTATGCATCCGCTCAATGGCGAAAAATCCTGTAGACAATGGTTGTGCTACTCGCCTTTGACAGGGAAGGTGTTCTGCTTTGCATGCAAGTTGTTCATCGGCAGTGCTGTTCAAGCGACCAAGTTCATTTCTGGTGGTTTTGACAACTGGAGGGCAGGCGAATCCAGAATAAAAATGCATGAAAGCAGTTATGATTATCGTGAGGCTATGCTGTCCTTTGCGAGCCGACAGAGGGAGGCCGGTCATGTTGACTACCTATCCGCCAAACAGGTCAAGGAAGAGCGGTGTTACTGGCGCCAGATTCTGAAGCGGCTCATCAATGTTCTGATATTCCTAACTGAGCATGATTTTGCTATAAGGGGCATGGATGAGATCATAGGTTCCACTCATAATAGTAACTACCTTGGTATCATTGAGCTGTTGGCGGGGTATGATAGTCTGCTGGCTAGCCATATTAGAAAGTATGCGAACTGCAGGAAAGGTCAAGTTTCCTATTTGTCATCCACAATTTGCGAGGAACTGGTGAAGCTCATGGGGAAAAAGGTGTAGGACACCATCCTGAAAGAAGCCAAGGAGTCGAAGTATTTCTCTGTCTCGATTGACTCAACACTTGACATATCACGCCTCGATCAGCTAACGATTGTAATCCAGTACTTTCTGCCATCGGGCCCAGTTGAACGATTCCTGAAATTCATGCCTATGATGATGAGACACACAGCGGAGCAGATGGCTAGCATACTTCTGAACTTTCTGAAGGAAAAAGGCTTGGATATTGCTAACTGCAGAGGCCAGTCTATGACAATGCATCAAACATGTCAGGATGGTACAATGGTGTCCAGGCAATTGTGAAGTGAGAATGTAAATACGCCGCTTTTATTCCATGCTGCAACCACAGCCTAAACCTGGTAGGAGATCAGGCTGTTGAAAGCTGCAGTGGCTGTACCAGGTTTTTTGATTTTGTCAGTGGAATATATGTATTCCTGTCTGACTCAACATATTGCTGGCAGCGACTAAAGAATCTATGCACGCTGACGCTCAAGGGTTTGTCTAGAGCCCTATGGTGTGAATGTGCAGACGCTGTCAAAGCACTGGTGGAAGGGTTGAAGAGCATTCAAGAAGTCCTGGATGAGCTTGCAGCAGATAAGAAACAGAAGGCAGATACGAGAAATCAGGCCGAGGGATTTTTGCGCAGGATGGACGAACTTGAGACAGCAGTTATGGTGACTGCCTGGAACGATATCCTTGGCCGTCTCAACAGTATGAGCATTAGCCTCCAAGATGCTATAGTCAGCCTGAATATGGCAACTGGCTTGATGGCATCACTGGTCGACATGGTTCAGTTTGCATGGGACAGATTTGACGTGTATGAGCAGATGGCGACCGAAAAGGTTCAACATGGTGAATACAAGGCTGAGCAGCGTTGAGGCTGTAAGCAAAAGTGAATGCCTGATGAAGGAGCTGCAAACAAAGCAGATCTCAGCCCTAGGGGAAATGTTCAAAACTCAGACGTATCTGGTCATGATTGCCAGTCTGTTAGCTGAACTGGAAAAGCGGATGAAGGTGTATGACAATATTTATAAAACATTTGGATTTCTCTCAGAGCTAACATCATTAAGCATTGAGCAGATCGAGGACAAAGCTAAGAACCGCGCTTCCTCATATCCAGATGACTTGGAAGACACACTGGTGGCTGAGCTGATACAGTTTGCTGCATTTATGCGCACTCAGAAACCAGTGACTGCGAATGAATCAGCAGAGCTTACCATGTACAAGCTTTTGTCATCATTGACTCTTTCTCAGACATTTCCAAACGTCGAGATTGGGTTGCGCATCTATCTGTGCATGATGGTGTCCAATGCCTCCGGTGAGCAGAGCTTCTGAAAGTTGGGAATAGTCTAAGGAGAGCTGTGGTCCTCAATGGGGCAGGAAAGGCTAAGCATGCTGGCGCTTATGAGCATTGAGCATGAGCTGCTGCACAGCCTTGACTTCACTGACATGATAGAAGAATTTGCGCTTGCTAAGGCTCGAAAAACAGCAATATAAGTAAGCAGCACCAGCACAGTAGTAAGAGTGACAATATGCCTAGGTAGGCTAGGTTAAGTTGATCTGGTTCAGCCTTTTTTGCATTAAATGCACTTTTCAGACAATTGCTATTGAATGTTGATGTTACATAGCTTGATGTTAATCTCGAGTTGTTACAATAATACGTCGACACGTTGTTATCATTATTCATGTTCAATAAAGGCTGGCTGGTTGCATCGCAAGCAATTAAGGCTTCTTGGTCAGTCTGAGTACACATGTACGGTGAGTGTCGAATGCACATGCACCAATGCCAAGAAAAAATAGGCCCTTTTTGTACTGCAACATCTGACCCAATTTGGCCTTAATCCGGCCTTGCTCACAGCTCTATCTGATCTACTTGCTTCTTCGGGTGCTGTCTTTTAATAAAAGAATACACCACTTTAGACTTGCAAAGCCTTTTTTACATTTGTGACATTACTGACCAAACGGTAAGCACTTTTCTTGTTTAGGTTCATGGCTGCCCCCACAATTACGGCAGTTAATAATAAGGTTGTAATGGCCACATTCAGTTTATGGTTAGGATTAGAAGCTGCCACACCCTTTGGTTTATATCTCCGTTTGCACCCAATCTTATGTTGCACACTATCAAATGTCGCACTATTAGATACTGCAAGCATGCTTTTCTCATTCGTAAGCATATTTGAGTACTTTTCCATTAGCTCATATATTTGACAAATCTGTATGGCTTTGCTTAACATTAAATCACTGTCACAAAGCAAAATCGTTTTCACTGCATCATTATTAACACCACACACACAAGCCTGTCTTTTATCAACTCATCTTGTAAATCACTAAATCTGCACATTTTTGTTTTATTTCTCAAGTCAATCATATATATCTGCAGCTATAGTTTCACAAGGCTTTTGATTTCTTGTGTAAAATATGTACCTTTTCATTGTAATATTCGTTTGAGGGTTACACATTTCTCTAAATTTATGTTTTAAACACTCAGGGTCTTCCTGCATTTTAGCCTATGTCACAATATGGTGGTTCAGCAAAAAGTTTCCTAGTACAAACCAACAGTTGGCCACCATCTGGAATTTGCCCTTTTCCCCACTGTAGTGTGATCTCTGAGTTGGTGTATTTCGTTAGGGGGGGCATAGCCCACCACCTGCATTGGTGTTGTGTTTTATGGTTTTGTTTACGGTTGCTAGGGTGGACTTGGGAAACTTTTCGCTGATTAATGGTTTCAGTGATTAGTTGTTTGATGAAGATCCATTTGCTGAAGTGAGATTCGATGATGTGGTATAAACCCACTTGTAATTATGTTCAAAAACACAACAATCTCTCTGAAATGGCTTTGTCTTAATTCCACAAACACTCGAATATTCTGGACACTTCAGATACTTCAATTAACTTTAGTTAATGCAAAAAAGTAGTACATTGCAAAGACAGTGGTGCAGTGGTTAATGTTGTCACCTCACAGCAAGAAGTTCCCTGGTTTGATTCTAGGCTGGGGTGCCTTCTGTGCAAAGTTTGCATATTCTCCCTGCCTCTGCATGTGTTTCCTCCCACATTCTAAAGACATGCGTCTGGAACATTTCTTCCCAGGCCTCTGCTGAAAATAGGCTCTGTGGAGCCTAGTCAGACTTTCCTGGTCAACAAATATAAAATAAAAATGCAGTCATTTTATCTTTTTCATACATTTTAAACAATTTCCAAAGTGTTTATGCATTTCTGTAATTTCAAACATTTTATTTACATCTGTAATTATTTTGAACATTTTGAATGCTTCGCCACACATTCAGCAAATGAAAAATCATTTAAGCGAGTTTAAGTACCTTTGAATAACCACTGACTTGTTTGTGAGTTCACTCATGTATATTTCTCCACTTTTAACTTCATGCCTCATGGCTTGTATGCTGCTTCAACTTCGGATTCCATTCTGACAGCATGTTGCTTGTCTCTTGTGTTCAAAAAGAGATAATAAAGCGGTGTATGGGTTCATGATATTTATTGTACATAAAAACATCAGGAACTGCAACTGGAACAAGTACATTTAAGCTAACTGACTGACTCATTACTTCAAACACCACTCGCATGTGCATCTCCATTCATACCTGCATTCACTCTGGCTGACTGTACAAAACGGCATTGATCTTGCGTGTGCTCAGTAAATTACATGCATGTGCTATCTAGCTGCAGTGGCTGACTAGGTACAATGCACACAAGGATCTACACCACTGACTTACTTATCCATCCTTTCGAATTTACTTGAAACCCTGACTCCAGTCATGTAATTTTGAGTTAATCTGCACATTGGAACTTTACTTCTTGTTGCTTATGTAACAGAATATCATTAATTGTTTAATGGGTATTGTATGTACAGTATTCACAAGCAGCTTTAACTAACTGCTCACAAGCACGTTAGCTTTGCCGTTATGTTTCTCATCAGTTCAGGTAAGCAGGAAGTTAAAAATAATAGCAATCAGTTGGAACTCTGTTTATATCTTGCTACTTTTATTGTTATGCATACTATTTCCCAATCTTTAGATAAAAGTAAATGGGGCTGAATATGTATAAATATAGAACTATACATTCCTATATATTGGACCAAGATGTAATACAAGAATTAATGTTGAGTTTGTGGGATGTGCAATATTTCCCACTTTTCGTTTGATTAAACAACTCATACTGTGCCACTGTTGTGAAATGCGACACAACTTCCACATCCAGTATTAACTAGTGCTTAAATAGTCTGCAGGGCAGATAAGAATACATATCTCTGCACTGGGAATAAAATACTGAATACTAGGCAAAAGTTTCAGAAACTGAAACCACATATGTGCTTTACTGTGTGACTTTTCGTCAGAAACATTCAGAAATCTCACAGCTAATGATTTTATACTAAGAGTTAAAGATACCTCATTGCTTGATTCCACTGATCATGAAGATCCAAGAAATTCATACTATTTGGTGGTGGAGTGTATGTCAAACTAAAATTTTGGTTTATCTGAAGACAAAAGAATAATCAATCCTAGTGTCATTGGACAAATTGTTAAATCAGGTTTGATTATGTAGTTTGCTTTGCAATGTTGAAATTTTGACAAATACACAACACACACATAAAGTAAACAGGATTCATAAAATTAAATGTGGTGGTACAAATTATGTAAATGCATCCATTTGTACCTTTCTCCAGTGATGTTGGAGTGACAAAGTGATTCATGTAAGTCGCTCTACCATTGGTAAGCCATGTCACAAATTGGTGTAAGGAACCACTGAAAATTTGTACTGTCAGCATTTACAGCATAATGGAATGTGGTGTAAATGGACTCATCATAAAGTTATGTATCCCAACAGCACTGCAACACATCATCATCATCATCGTCGACGTTGTATTCAATGCCCTTCTTCCCATTTTCTACATGAGGTTGGGGTGTCATGCCAACTGTAGCCATCTCCCGTGGCTCAATGCCCCTGTACTACCTTTTTTGACAGTCATGCCTGACTGTGCAGGTCTTCTCTCACACAATCCATCCATCTCTTTGCTGGGTGTCCTCATTTCCTTTTACCTTCTTCCTGTCTGTCCCAAATCTTCTTCACCAGATTGTATTTATCTTTTCTGCACATGTGCCCAAACCACAGTAATCTGTTCTCTTTCACCTTTTCTGATATTGGAGCTACTCTGGATTCTGCACTGATATTCTCATTTGTTTGGCTGTCCCAGATTGTGCATCTTTCTATCCATTTCAGGCACTTCATCTCCATCACATCTAGATTCCTAAACTGTTCTACCTTACTGCCCAGGTTTCTGTGCCATACTGTAGTACTGGTTGCACCACTGTTTTCTACACCTTACTTATCAGCTTCTTTAGCATTATTCTATCATACACTACCCCTGGCACTCTGTTCCAGTTGGCTGCTGCCCCTCTGATTCTAGCTTTGACCTTGTCATTGAGACTCCCCATCTCCTCTAACACCCCTCCCAGATACTTGAAGCTATTAACCTATTCCACTATTTTACCTTCTATCTCAATTTCTGGTTTCTTCTAATTTCCCCCATTTGCTGTCATTACAATTGTCTTATCTATACTAAGCTTCATCCAATTTGCCTTCAGTTTTGCATTCCATATTTCCTTTGGTGAAGTTCTTACTCAGAGTCTGCCCATAATGCCACATCTTCTGGAATCAGCAACTTTGTTGATCTGTTCCCTCCAACCTGTTTGTTATTGTAGTTCATTACCAGTATGAACAGCAATGGGCCAAGAGTTGAACCCTGATGCACACCTACTCCCACTGTGAACCCCTCTGTGAAACTGAACACTGTTTGTACTTGAGTCACTGAGTCCTTGTACATAGCCTGCACTAATTCTACCAATGTTTCTGGGACTTTGAATCACTGCAGGACTGCTCAAATCACCTTTCTTGGGACCTTGTTATATGCTTTCTCCATGTTTAGGAAGGCCCAGTTGGACTCTGTTCTTATCTCTAGCTTCTTCTCGACTCTCTGTCTCACTGCAAACATCGGGTCAGTTGTGCTGCACCCTGATCTGAACAGCTCATCTCACATCTTACATTCTGCTACTCTGTGTATTCATGTATCAATCACCCTCTCCAAAAGTTCCATGCAATGTGACAGGGGTTTGACACCTCTGTATTGTCCACAGTTATAGATGTCTCCCTTTGTTCTTGTACACTGGCACTACTATGCTTATTTCCAAGTCATCTGGGTTACATCTTTCTCTCCATTCTCCTACAAGTGACCCCAAGAGCCATTTCTCCCCTATCTCACCCAACATCTTGATCATATCTCCTGTGACCTCATCTGAACCTGGTGTTTTACTTTGTGATTTTCTTACCTCTTCTAGCAGGGGATGACTCCTCTTCTTTCATAATATGTTGTGTCTTGGGCAGTACAGCTTCTGTGGAGTTTTGTTCATTCTGGAGCTACTGGAAGTCCTCCTTCTATCTGCCTTTGATTTCCTGTGGGCTCATGAGCAGATTGTTATTGGCATCCCTTATGAAGGGTGTCTAACTGTCTTCTTTATCTTTCTTTATGCCACCTACTGAGTCACTTTCCAGAAGCTGGTAGAGTGCCTCTGATGCCTTGTTTTTTATAGGTTCATAGGTAGGTACTAGGCTATCAGCCCAAGGGCCTATGTAAGCCTAGCCAAAAAGGTTCCCTGGCTTACGCAACCCAAGAAAGTATTTTCCTGTGCCACTGTCGAGCAGAGACACAAAAGTGATCCCCGGGGTGTTTTTCCTATTTCCCATCCTCTCATCAAGATTTTTCTTGAAGAGTGCCAATGAAGAACTTTGCTTGACATAGATGGGTAGCCTGTTCCAGAGTATGGAAAGTCTCTGGGACAGAAATCTATCCCTCCAGTATGTCCTGTTTATTGTGGTGACAAGTTTTAGGTCCCTAGAGCATGTAGCTCGGAGGGATTCAGATTTCTTTAGATGTAGCATGTACAACAGCTCTGGGTTTGACATAGCTTTATATGTTAGGCAGAGATCACCTCAGAGTAGGCAATATGCTATGGAGTAAAGCTGGAGTTTTTGGAGGCGGTCAGTGTAGGGCATTTGTTTGAGGCCAGTAATCCTCTTTGTGAGGTACTTCTGTGGCCTTTCCAGCTGTTGCAGATGTCTTGTGAGGTACATTCCAAAAGGGGCATTGTACTCTATAATGGGTCTAATGAGTGTCGAGTAGACTGGAACAATGACCTCTTTTTTCCTGGTTGAGAACCCTTTTATGATGAGGTGTGCCACGTAGAAGGACTTCATGACTACTGTGGTGATGTGACTATTAAAGGAGAGACTACTGTCCACCTGGGTCCCAAGGTCTCTTATCACACATTCGGTGTTAAGTAGATTGCTGCCTATGTGGAAGTTCATGGGTACAGAATTTTTACCAAAGGGGATGACACTGTACTTTTTGGCATTGAGCTTGAGGCCATGGCTCTGACACCAGGCATCTGTCTCACTGAGGCCCTTCTGTAGAATGTCCACATCATTTGGGGACTTCACTATGGCTCCTAGTTTGCAGTCATCTGCGAACTTCATTAGCCAGAGGCCTTCTGTGTTAGCCTGTACTTCAGAGAAATAGATACCAAACAGGAGAGATCCCAGGGCGGAACCCTGTGGTACTCTACTTGTCACTGCTTTGAGGTCAAATTTGGACTCTCCAACTTTTACAGTGTGGGTTCTGTCAGTGAGCCATTTGGCAACCCATCTTGTGACATAGGGATTTATATCTAGTTTAGTTAGTTTAGTTATAATTCCAGATCCTTTTTTAGCTTCTTTGTTAGCCAACCAGTTTTCCTTCCTTGCCTGGTCAGTCATTTCTATCTCCCACTTTTTCCTGTGCTTCTTCTTTCTTTTGATGAATTTCTGGACTTCTGTATTCCAAAACCAGCTTTCCCTATGTACCTTATTTCCATATCTGGCTTGGAGGCATATTTGTTCTGTAGTCTTCACACATGCTGTTTTGAGGCATTACCATTCTTCTTCATCTCCACCTACTTCCTCTTCCTGAGTAGTTCCCGAACTGTTGTGCTTTCACTCCAATCAACTTCCAGGTCTTCAGGCTGGTCTATGTTGATCCTAGAGTCTTCTCTGACCACTGCTTGCAACTGATTGTTGCAGCTAGTGGTTTATGCCGTGGAACAACTGCTTCACTGGGAATGACTTTGCAATTACTGATTCTACCAAAGAATCCTTTCTTTACTAGGAAGATGCCTACCTTAGTTGCATGTTGGCCAGTCTTGTATGTGATATTGTAACTGTCTCTCTTGCTGAACTATGTGTTGGCCACTTTCAAGCCATTTGCCAGGCAGAAATGTAGAATGGTCTCTCCTTTATTCCTGTTGCCCCACCCATGTGGACCAAGGTAGTCCTCATATGCTGTTCTGTCTGCCATGATATGTGCACTCAGGTCACCCATTATCAAAAACAATTCACTTTGCCCTGCTTGATCTAGAAGGTCCTGCAACTGCTGTCTGAATGCACTATTTTCATAATAATTTATAAGCTGAGATTATGAATAGTGTGCTATCCTTGCACTGGAGTCTGATTACCATAAGTCTATCACTAATTCTGATGACATCCCTCACTGTCTTCTGGAGCCTCTCCCTCACTACAATTCCCACACCATTTCTAGTTTGTCCTTTTCCTGTGTAGTAGACTCTGCACTCCAAGTCAAGTAGCTTTGCTGCACTGCCCTTCCGTCTTGTCTTCTGAAAACAAAGAATTAACATCATGTTATCCACTTCCAAGCTGCATCTTGGCAATGAACCAACAATGAGTGAAGTAATTCTTAGTTCATGTTTGACAAATTAATTGATCTTATATCCAGCTTTCACTCAACAGAGCTATCCCAGGAAACCCAAGCTGGGCAACTGGACACTGGCTGGTCAGTATCTTATTGACCCAGAGCTGCAGAGCTTTATGGCAGGCACATACTGGCAAATAGGGACACATACACCCCTTCCACCATTAGCATTGGTCCTTGTCATAGGTCAGAGCAGGCCAGGTCCTCGACTGACTTATCAATGGCAAATACTTATGCTGATTTGTTGACATTAGTCAACATGACCGAATCACCTAGATCCAATTTTTACGCCATCAAATGGCTTTCCCTGCCATGGTACATAGTCTGTGATTTGTGTTCTCCTTTCTTGAGGATACTGCTCACCACAGTTGATGCCCAAAACAGTGGGTCTAGCACCATCTAGAGTCTGTGCTGCTGCTGCTGCCCACTGCTCCATTCTTCAGTGGGTTTGAGGTGGAAACACTCAGCATGTTTTTGGGAAGTAGGAAGGACCCCATAAAAACTAAGGAAAAACATGCAAACTCCATACAAGTATTGGTCAGAGGTGGGAGGTGAAGACCTTAACAATTATACCTCCTGCACAGTATAATATTTTGGGGTACAGGTCATCACTGTGGCCTTTGAGTTTCAGAGTATACTCTCTGAGAAGCTGCATCAATTCAATACTTTTTGATGGACTTCAGTGGGGAGCGCAATGCACCTCTGGTTGGGTCATCAGTGTCTCCCCCTCCATACTACTGTAAAGCACAGTATCATCATTTGCCTTGCCCGCTACAAGGTTATGCCAGGCATACAATACCACTGAAATGAAGCACAGTGTATGGTATATACACATAAAGTGCTGATGCAGTATATTCATGAATAACTTTGGTATCCTAAGTGTAGATGCACTGCGCTATAACAATTCAGTACAGTGCTAATAATTTTGCATTTGGAGATGGGAGTACACTGTACCTGAACAGAAGCTATTTGGATGGCATGAAATATGGTAGGGGGACTTCATGCACAATAAGCAGTATGCTGTATATTAGTAGAGATGGAAAGAGGTGTCCCAAAACAAAGAACATTACAGATGCAACATTAAGTTGGTGCCCTTGGATAATGATCACTACATAAAAAGCTATGAAAGATACAGTAGAGAACCATATGCTACAAGTAATCTATTATACTTGATTACAGGAAGGAGGGCTCCAGACATTTAGTGCTTTTCTACGTTTTACTGATTCATCATCATCCCTTTCCACTTTGAATTATAGTTTTCTGCTTGTGCTATGTGTAGGAGCCTTAACTGTGTAGCTCTAAAGTGCCCCTTCAAATTGGGTAATCCCAAACCACCTTCTTCAACTGGAAAAATCAGCTTATCCCACTTGACTCCTGCCATCTTCCTCTCCCATATAAAATCCTTCAGCTGTTTTATTAATCGCTATGTACATCTTCTCCTCTGGTTGATAAAAATATGCCTGACCTGTGTATAAAGCGTAAGGGACTAAAACCATTTTAACTGCTTGTATCTTGCTATCCATATCCACATAAGAGATCTTCCAGTTTCTTAGGTTTTGTATTATCTTTTGTTTAGTGTCTTCCCACATATCCTTAGCTGCAACACCAGAATCCTTTTTAAACCATACTCCTAAGTACTTCATTTTATCATGTCTCCATAAATATGGGTATTGCTGAATCAATTCATGTGTGGGTACATAACATACAGGTATTGCCTTTATTTTGGCTTCATTAGTTTTGTGTTCTGAAAAGATTTGAAACTCACTCAAAATGTTCCACAATACTGACATGTTCTTTTCAGGTTTTATCATGTATAAAATAATATCATCTGCAAACAGGGCCAGCTTTTCTTGACTACCATACTGATTATATCCTTAAATTTCTGAGTATATTATTTTCCTTTGCCAATGGTTCTAAATATAGTGCAAATAACAAAGGAGAAAGAGGACATCCCTGCCTGGTTCCTCTGCTCAAACAGACATTATCAGAGAGGACCCCATCCACTTTAATTTTTGCCTCCGATCCCTCATTTATCTTCCTAATGGACCTTATAATTTTTTCAGGAAAAGCAAATGCTACCACTGCCCTGCTGATAAAGTCCCAGCTTACTCTGTCAAATGCTTTCTCTGCATCAAGACCCACCAACAACAATGGTATCTTCTTACATTCTGCTTCCCTCTGGATCATCAGTGTTCTGTTAATGTTGTCAAATGTTTGTCTCCCCTCCACAAAACCACATTGATCTGTATCAATCAATTTTGTCATTACCTGTGGCATTCATTTAGTGATTATAGTCATAAACACTTTATAATCCTGGTTTAGGATTGAAATGGGTCTTTATGAAGCTGAATCTGATGGGTCTTTACCCTATTTAGGTATTACTGTTACCAGATCTTGCAGTTTTTTCCCTCCTAGCTTCTAAACTTCCATAGGAATACCATGGAGTCCCAGGAACTTCCCTGTGAATTGGTTATACATCACCATTTTATCTCATCTACCCCTATCCTAAACTGTTAGTAATTGAGCCGTATCTACCTCTAACCTTGGCATATTTAATTCTTCCATACACATTTATACTTGTGCCTTTTTCTTGATCTCTATATTTCTGTGCTTTATACAGACTTTCATAAAATTTCCAAAATATTTCTAATACCTCTACAGGATCTCTTTTTATCTTCCTTGATATAAGCACCCTAAGCTTGGTGACAACCCTTTCTGCTTTTTGTTTCCTGAGTCATTGCACTAAAAGTTTTTGTGCTCTGGCATTATTATTAAAAACAGTTACTTAACAGCAATCTTTCTAAACTCATGCATATTATCGAGGTAGTCCCTTATTTTCGGTTTAGCACTCTGCAGTTGCTCCTCTTCTTGTTCTGTGAGATTCCCCCTATTCTGTAACACTTTAACATTTGTCAGTCTCTCTGAATAATTCTTGTTACTTTTTAACCATATCTGTCTTTCTTTTTATTTCCACACTATTTTTAAACTCCACTTTAATTTTATCCCACTCCCTAGCTATATTTTTAGAAGAAAATGTTATCTTCTCTAATAAGTCCCAAATTAGTTCTACTATTCATTCCTTAAATTCCTCCCTTTTCAACAGATAGGTGGGAAAACACCAGTGTCTCATTTCTATTTTATTAGCCAACATTTTTATTTTAGTTATTATTGGCACATGATCTGAAATAGTTATTGGATGTGTATGGAAACTTTCAATTAAATGTACTGGTTCCTGTAAATATCAGTTCTGTCAGTTTTTGTATCTTGGGGAATATGTAAACTCCTGCTACTGAATTGACATCTTCCATGCCAAATAATTTCATAAATTTCTTCAAGAATCTACCCTCCTTTGTTATATTTTCCCTTTTGTCCCCCCCCAACACATCTTCACTGCTGCAAAAATTCTACTCCCCACCTATAAGTAATATTCCCTGTTGAAAACAGATTATTTCTCCCAGAATTTTTCTTAAGCTTCATTATAGCAGTTTTACATAGAATATAAAGGGTCTATATTATTTACTTGAAGATACAGAATTCCAAGTACCCTTTCATCGGCACATAAGTGTCGAATGTTCTCTTCAGCGAACTGCCACATCATCAATTTCTTTTCCAAGGAAAAGGAATCAGTAGGTCAACTACTCATGAAACAATTTAATACCCCCCCAACTATACTAACTCCAAGATCGCACTACAGCAGGGAAAAGGCAGATTTCATTCACTGAAGAGGAGGTTTGACACTTATGTGTCAATGAAAGGGTACATGACAGCCCCCTAGTAATACAAATCTGTCATTATCTTTTTATCCTGTTCTGTTACTTTTAGAGCTACTCTTGCAATTAATATAAGTATTCCTCTTTTCCTTTGTCCCAGGTATTCCACTGAAAAAACATCCTGTAAACCTTTCTTTATCAAATTCACATGCTCATTTCTTTCCACGTGTCTCCTGTAGCATAACTATTTGTATATTTTTGATATAGTTCACTATTCTTTCTTTTTTGTATATATCTGCGAGACCATTAACATTTAAAGATTGTACAGAAAGTGTCATTATATTAAAAAGTTATTATTCCCACCTTTTATTTGTAACAGCTTTTTGTTAAGTATCTAGTTACAGCTTTTCTGCTACATGCACACACTAATGTTTGGCTAGCTGTTTCTTGTCATATCCATTTGAGAGTATCTCACATCTTACAAAACTTCATTTTATTGAAAGCCCTCAAACTGAACGCCACATTCACTAAAATTCCAATAACTTTTTTAAATAAGTTAAAAGTTCGATTAGCAAAATTCATTTGGTATCCAAAAAGCACTAGTATCAGCTACCATAAACTAATACTTCCCAAAGAAAAAGGTGGACTAGGCCCGACTTCCAATTGTACCATGAAATCATTAGTGCCAGTTGCATTATTCAAATAGCAAACTATGACCCAATGGGGAAAGATTAGAATCCACTAAGGATTAAATTATTTCACCAAAATATGTTATCATTTAAAATTAATCCTAGAGCTATTCCCTTCCTAAACCAAGAAACTCTCAAGACATTAAAAATTCACCCAATCTTAATAAATAAACATGAAAATTTCAAGAAACTGTTAACATCACTAAAACTACAAGACACTATCACTCTTTTGCAACCAATACATAACAATCCTGATATAAAACTTGTCAATTCCATTGTTAAACTTAGATAACTATCCCTTAATAAAGATTCATACAGTATGGGACTTTTACCAGTTACAAAACCTATCAATGGATGATATCAAGACCCTTCTAAAAGCAAGTAATAAATACCAATTAATAATTAAACAAATGTTGTTATACTTAGTTAATTAACTATAGACATCACAGTTAATGAGCAGGATATCAAATTAGCACAGCAAATTCAAAAGATGCTTTTATAAAAGAAAAACTGCTCTCAAACATTTATAAATTAATAACTAAAATTACATTTCAAGATAGAATTCTTTTTTCAAAATATTGGGATGTAAAAAATAGCAACATAACAGTAAATCAGAAGGAACTAGCCTCTGTAAACATGATGAAATTAATACCTTTTAAGAAACTTATCTACACTCAGATCATAATAATGCATATTACACACCTGTTCATCTTAACAGATTCAATCCATCTAATTTACCATTTTGCCCATTTGTCCTAACATAGAAGCTGACATTATTCATATATTCTGGAGTTGCAAAACAGTCTATAAGTTGTGGTGCTCACTAAGATTCTTGCTAGAAAAAACAGGTTACTTAAAATCTACTCTGTCATGGAAAACAGCAATATTACATATCTTTATGGGCAATATCAACAGTCTCACCAAGCACATTGCAATAACTCTATGTGCTCTATTAAAATCTTATATAGCTAAAAACTGGTTGACAGATCCAAATTTATGTGGACAGAGTTTAAAAACATAGCCAAATAACACATATTGGCTAAGAAACGTTATACAAAAAGTCAAAAGAACCTAGCATACTACCAAAACTATTGTAAAAAGAGTGAATGGTAAATTATGCTGAAGATACTTAAAGTCTTTAACTATATTCCCTAGTCAAAGGTAAAAACAATATGAGTCAAGATGACAACTTGTGTACATATGTATATATTATATAGGTAGCTTTAGTTTCTTTTTTTTTTCTTTGGATGTTCCTTTGTGATGCTGAATTTCAAAATAATTTCCTTTGTATTGCAATTATGTGCAAGCAATTTGTTACAGTGTATTCTTATGACAGTGCGCGTCACAACACAATCTCAATTATAAGATATTCCTTTACTGTCAATTCTATTCTAAATTGTAGTATGTTATATTAAAATGTTTTAATGTTCTGTTTAAACAATCTGCTCATAATGTGTAAACAGATACATCAACAATCTTGTTCTGTTTTCTTTTTCTTGTCTTGAATATTATGAAAAACAAATAAAAAGACATTTGGGAAAGCCCTCAAACAAAAAAAGATATACAGTAGATATAAAAAGTGTACACACCCCTGTTAAAATTACAGGTTTTTGTGATATAAAAAAACAAGACCACAATAAATCATTTTAAATCTTTTTCCACCTTTATTGTGACCCATAACCTGTACAATTCAATTGAAAAAAAAACAAATCTATTGGGGGAAAAATATCAAAAATAAAAAACGTACATTAAGCTGGTTGCATAAGTGTGCACACCCTTAAACTAATACTTTGTTGAAGCACCTTTTGCTTTAATTACAGCATTCAGTCTTCTTGGCTACATACCTGTCATCAATTAAAGAGACTCTGATTAACCCCAAATAAAGTTCAGCTGTCCTAGTAGGATTTTCCTGACATTTACTCAGTTGCCTGCTGCAGCAAAAGCCATGGTTTGATTAAAGGGATCTCATTGTTGAAAGGTATCAGTCAGGAGAAGTGTACAAAAAAATTTCCACATCATTGGATATACCATGGACCACAGTGAAGGCAATCATCAGAAACTGGAGAAAATATAGGACAACAGTGACATTGCAAAGAACTGGATGAACCTCCAAAATTGATGAAAAGACAATATGAAAACTGGTCAGGGAGGCTGCCAAGGGACTTACAACAACACTGAAGGAGCTGCAGAAATTTCTGGCAAGTACTGGTTGTGTACTACATGTGACAACAATCTCCCGTATTCTCCATATTTATGGCCTATGAGGCAGAGTTGCAAGATGGAAGATTTTTCTTACACTGAAGAACATCCATGCCTGGCTAAAATTTGCAAAACAACACATCAAGTCTCCCAAAAGCATGTGAGAAAATGTGTTATGGTCTGATGAGACCAAGGTTGAACTTTTTGGCAACAATTCCAAAGGGTACGTTTGGCGCAAAAACAACACTTCACATCACCAAAAGAACACCATTCCCTCAGTGAAGCATGGTAGTGGCAGTATCATGTTTTGGGGTTGCGTTTCTTCAGCTGGAACTGGGGCTTTAGTCAAGGTAGAGGAAATTATGAACAGTTCCAAATATCAGTCACTTTTGGCCCAAAACCTTCAGGCATCTGCTAGAAAGCTGAAGATGACACAACACAACAATAACCCTAAGCATACATCCAAATCAGCAAAAGAATGGATTCACCGGAAGAAAATTAAAGTTTTAGAATGGCCCAGCCGGAGCCCAGACCTAAATCCAATCGAAAATCTGTGCGTGACCTGAAGAGGGCTGTGCACAAGAAATGCCTTCGCAATCTGACAAATTTGGAGTGCTTCTGCAAGGAAGAGTGGGCAAATATTGCTAAGTCAAGATGTGCCATGCTGATAGACTCCTACCCAAGAAGACTGAATGCTGTAATTAAATCAAAAGGTGCTTCAACAAAGTATTAGTTTAAGGGTGTGCACACACAACAAAGTATTGGTTTAAGGGTGTGCACACACAACAAAGTATTAGTTTAAGGGTGTGCACACTTATGCAACCAGTGTATTGTACGTTTTTTATTTTTTATATTTTTCCCCTAACAAATTGGCTTGTTTTTCAATTGAATTGTACAGGTTATAGATCACATTAAAGGTGGGAAAAGTTTTGAAATGATTTATTGTGTTCTAATTTTTTATATATGACAAAAACTGGCATTTTAACAGGGGTGTGTACACTTTTTATATGCACTGTACATCCCCATTCCTCTTTAGAACTTAATGATATTCTCCCACCATGGGTGTACATTAGAACATCGAAGTTTCAAAATTTCGAATGTTCTAATATTGACCCCTATTCAGCGAAAGCTAAAAATATCGAAGCAACAGAAAAACAAATTTTTTCCTAGGGAAAGAATTCAGTTGTCCATTTCTGTTGCTTCGGTATTTTCAGTGCTATGGTGGAAAGTTACAGGTCAGGTTCAGGTAAGTGTGCGATTGAGCGCGGGTTAGGTTAGTTAGGGTTAGGGTGCGGGTTAGATATGTGTGCGATTGTGTGGACATGAGGGTTAGGGCGGGTTAGGTGAGTTAGGGTTAGGGCACGGGTCAGGTAAGTGTGCGATTGTGTAGACATGAGGGTTAGGGTGGGGTAGGTGAGTTAGGGTTAGGGCGCAGGTGAGGTGAGTGTGCGATAGTGACGGACCTTAGAGTTAGGGTTTGGGTTAAGGTAAGTGGATAGTTAGTGGTGTATGTATAGTTTAGTGTAGGGTTAGGTGTAAGATTTTAGGTGTATGTGTGTGGATTGCTGATTGTTTGGTGTGCTTGTGTTGTGTGTATGTGTTTTGGAAGAGCAAATTTTTTCCCTAGAAAAAAATTCACTGTTCTGTATGTTTGATGTTTTAAACTTTCACTGAATAGGGGGGAGTCGATATTAGAGCATTCAAAGTTTTGAAACTTCGATGTTCTAATATAGACCCCACCACCATTCACATGCCACATGCTCTCTTACTGTCCCTTGAATTTACCCTCCTCCACTCATTCTCATAGCCCAGTGCATTAGTCTAATACTCATGGAATGGCATTTTACCAGATTCAAGGAGTAGTTTGTCCCTATACTCTGCTACGTCTGCCCTTTCCTTTCCTTCTACCCCTCCTGTTCAGGACAACTTCATATCCATATCTTCTAAATGCTGGTACTGAAGGCAAAGCACAATAACTCCTCGGCTTGGACCGTACTGTCCAAGCCGAGGAGTTCTTGTGCTTTGCCTTCAGTACCAGCATTTGGTGATTGTTCTGTTGCTGCAGTTTCTTGATGTCCATATCTTCCTAATGCAATCTTGAACACCCACATATCATGCTCCCACTGTCTTTTTGGGTGCAAGCTTTGAAGAGCTTTACTTCCTCCAGTTTCTGGTAATATGCTTTCTTCTTCATCTCATGCATCTTTTGAGTGCTTTTCCTTTGGACTCCTTCCAGCAGTCTGCTATCCTTCGTCTCATACAGTCCCCAGAAATGGACAAAGTACTCAGGGTGTGACATGAGCAGGACCCAATATAGCAGAACCATTATTCCTTTGATTCTAGAATATATCCTTCCCTAAGAATACACCCACCATTCTTTTGGCTGCTATCACTACATTCCCACTCTGCTCCTGGTGGTCTAGTCCAAAAACGATTAGTAATCCCTGATCCTTGTCCAGCTCAGGTGTCATCAGTTCCGGTCCCCCTAGCTTATACTTGACACCATGGTTTGGTGTTTGTGCAACACTTTGCAATAATAGCTTCGATATGTGTTCATAAACAGTGATGTCAGTTGGAACATAATAACTAAGGTCACTGTTACACTGCCAGATTTACACAGTAATGTATGCACTATTTCCGTAAGATGTGCAACATATTAAGCTCTAGCTCTGCTGTGTGATACTACTTTATTTTAAATATTTATGTTTGCTTGTTTATGTATGTATGTATGTATGTATGTATGTATGTGCGTACGTACGTACGTATGTATTTATTTATTTATTGATGGGAATTTGTTTCCTGGGATAGAGCACTGATCAGTTCTGACCAATTTCAGTCTCACACTGACGTCAGTAAAATGACCACTCATACAGTACATAAAAGATGAAAATAACAATGGAGAGTGAAGAAAATACAGAGATTATGCTATGCTAAGGATATAAATGTACACAAGCAAATAAAGTGAGAGTAATAAAAATACACAGATACCAATGCACCGTATGTACATAATCTTGTATTACAATTTGGAAGTCAGAGCACTGTATACAACATGGTAAAATATAACTATACTGTTCTACACATACATTTTCATCATCTTATCAGATGGATGGCTGAAAAGCAAAGTCCTCCAATGTTATCTCCATCCCAGTGCACACACCATATAAGGCTAACCTTTTTAATACTAAACACATTTCTTCATTGCTGCAGCATTAGATTGCGTTATCTTTTTGGTCACGGGAGTGGAGATAGCACAGCATATTCATCATATGAATTACTGCTGCAGTAGCTTTGGTTATATGCATCAGGGCACCTTCCAAATGCCTAAACTATTAGTCAGTTCAAGCTGAATAGAAGTCAGATTTGGATATCAAGCCTTTCAGAGCTTTTCTGACGCTGAAGAGAATGCTCCTCTGGCTTTAGAGGATCAACTGGTGGCTAATACTGTTCCATTGTTGGGAAGATAAGTTCCCTTTAGGGAATTGTATTTTTTTCTGTAAAATAATGATTGAAAGCTGGGAAAAAGTGTTTTTGATGACTGTCATGTGACTTTTAATTACATTTAAACTGGTAAAAAAATGTTAAAACTTATTTTAAATAACTTTTTCTCAGATAAAATTTGTGTTAGTTTAATTTGGGTGTCTGGGATAAGTGTTTAAAGTGTTTTTATTGTGTTTTTATATGGAAAAAAGTTACTTTTTTTTACTACTGACCTGTTTTGCCAAATACTGCTGCCACGCTTCTCTGGGAATCGGGTATCTTTTTTGGTTTAACCATAGAACGACCTACCAGCTCCTCAGTTCTTCCTGCCACAAAAAAAAAAAAAAAAGAAAACTGCTAAACAGCCTTTGCTACCACAGCAGTCTGCTAAAGTGACTCAGCCACAGATGGGTGATTCTGCTGTGGCCAAACATGTTCCTCAGACCATTTCTTTTACCCTGGCTCCTGCTAGTGTAGTTCCTACAGTTACCATCAACCAGGGCTTAGCCACATCCTCTGTGACTAGTGTCCTGCCATGCAAGGGAGAGACACTCTTGTCAGTCCTTGGAGAAGGGGCAGAGAATGCCTTTCTGCCTAACCAGAAAGCTATTCCCATCCCTAGGGAGTTTTTTCCTGGAACAAGTAGGTCTGTTTCTTCACAAATTCCTATCAAAAAGAAACAATTACTATGAACGGTAGTCATTTCTGAGGTGTGGATCGGGGTTTAGCTCAGGCTCTTGACCCTACCTATTTGGCTGTTTCTGGTAAAAGAATAAGGGATTTTTCATTTTCTGGAGAGATTTAAGTTTTTGAACCTTGATATGATTGTGAAGGGACAGATTACGTTTGCCTCCATACATTTCTGACTTAAACTCTGAAGCAAATGTGGTTTCAGACAGCCCCTTTGAAGGATTCTCTATCTCTGAAACTATTTCCAGAATGAATCAGTTGTTTCAGTGGGAAAACAATGGAGTTTCTCAGTCCCTCAGGACGTATTATGATTTATTAAAACTGGAATTTCCAGAATCTAGTCCTATTCCTCCTGTTCTTTCTGCTTTGGAGAAGGACGTTCCTGTTATACTCTGTAACTTGTCTGAGAGCCAGCCTGCCCCAAGAAAGCAGATATATTGCATAAAGTTCCTCACTTCTTTAAGTTTTTATTCATTCATCCCAGATCAGACCCAGCAGTTATTACTTTAAGTGAACCTACCTACTGCAAAGCATTTAGTTAATTCTAGTCCCACTCCTTCTGACAAGTATGATGAGGTATTTGATAGGTCTGGGAAAATGTATCTTTCTGCAATACTTGTTTTTAGAATTTTCAACTCTCGTATGGTTGTGTCTACGTCTCTAATGCCTGCCCATTGACTGAAATATGATTATGTTTTTTCTGATACCAAAAGCAAAAAGCACAGACCCAGTAATCTTCTAGTAAGGAAATATTTAAAAACCCACGGCAGGGAGATCCCAAGAACCAGAAGAATCCCCCAGAGCTAACAACAGTCTAATAAGTCTGTATGACTATTTCTAGACTCCCCCATGCTGACATACCCTAAATCAATCAAGGTTACTTTTGGCAGTGGGAGTCTCTTCCCCCCCTTTTTTGAGAGATTTCCCCATCTCTCACCAGACTTAACTCTTCATTTTCCTCTGTCATGGAACATGTGCTCTCATTGGTTCATAGGTGTATATTAGGCTAATTACCACTGAGGCCTTTATCAGCCTAGCTAAGCATCCCAATTGTATCTCATAAGTTTATATGCCATACAGGTTATTTTAAGGGGTATATGTAAGTTAGGCCAGGATTTACAGGCTGCTGTTGTCCATTAGAGATGAAGGTGCTAGACCTGGGGTATATATCTGATTTCCAATCCACTGGTCTAAGTTTCTTTTGGTTAGGGAAGAACTCTGCATCACAAGGATGGGAAGCCTGTTCCAAAAAAGGGGAAATTCTCTGAGACACATACCTGTCCAACCAACATGTCCTACTTAAATTTGAGTAATTCTGATATTATTCATTTTGTGGGTATGCAGGTCCATCAGAGTGTGATCCGAAGATGTCTTGTATGCCAGGCATAGATCGCCATTCAACAGTCTGTAGGAAACAGAATAGAGAGAGATAGGCCTTTGAAGAGATCTGCATAGGACACGCTATTTATTCCCTGTTTTTTTGTTTTTTATTTGTGAGGAAGTGGACATTACAGTAACAGCATTTGCCTGGTCAGGTACATACCAGACAGGGTGTTGTACTCAATAATGGGTCTGATGAAGGCCAAATACTGTGGAACTATGATTTATTTGGACTTAGATGCCAAGCCCTTACTTATAAGCTGAGCAAAATAGAATGATTTCCTTGCTACCTTAGACACATGTTGGTCAAAAATCAGGTCACTATCTACATATTTACCCAAATCCCTGACTATTGGTCCTAATCTTAGGGTAATGCTGTCAATGAGGTAATTTCCTAAAGTAGCTGACTTCCCAAAGGGTACTGTTATGGATTTCTTGACACTGAGTTTTATGCCATGGCTTTGGCACTACTCATTTGTCTGTATTAGTTTTTACTGTAGATGTTAGTATCTTGGGTGGAATTCTATGACTAATCCTAGTTTGCAATCATCTGCAAACTTGGTCAGCCAGAGGCCCTTCACATTGGTTTTGACTTCTGAGAAGTAGATGCCAAAAAGGAACGGACAAAGCACGCAGCCCTAAGGGAGTCCGTTAGTGACTGGCTTCTTTGTGGAGGTGGAATCCCCTATGCTAACTTCCTGCATCCTATTTCACAGCCAGATGGCTACCCAGCTCATAGCCTGGGTGTTTATATGTTCATAGGTATATACTAAGCTAACGACCACCAGGGACTTTATAAGCCTAGCAGTGCAATTCAACCCAACTGTGTCCACATGTATAATAGGCCTTTATTAGGAGGGGGGTATGTTAATTAGGAAGATTTTAGAGGTTATGTGGGAGGGGTATGTTAGTTTGAGTATTACTGTCTGGCTCTGTCTGTCAGAGACATGGTGGACAGACCTGGGCTAAATTTCTGATTTCCCATCCATTGGTTAAAGTTACACTTAAATAGGGTTAGGAATGAACTCTGCTTCACATGGATGGGTACGGAGATCCTCTGAAACACAGATCTGTTCACCAACATGTCTTATTTATGCCACAAGTAAAATTTAAATCCTTGCATATAGTGGTTCTGATGCTGTTTATTTTGTGGATGTGCAAAAGGTCCATCAGAACTGGATCTGAGTATGCCTTGAATGTCAAACATAGATTGCCTTTCAGTAATCTGTATGAAACAGAATATAGAGACAGGGCTTTAAGGTGATTTGTATAGGACAATGGGTTTATACTCTGGATTCTCCTGGTATGGAACCTTTATGGGTGTTCCAACTACTGCATATGTCTGGTCAGATACCTGCTGAAGGGGGCATTATACTCAGTGATGGGTCTGATAAGAGCCAAATAAAGTGGCACTATGACTTCCTTGGACCTGGATGCCATCCCCTTACATATAAGTTGAGTGACATAGAATAATTTTCTTACTACCTTGGCCACATGTTAGACAAAAGTCAGATTACTGCCTGCATATGTTCCCAGATCCTTACCTATATCCATAAGTCTGCCTACAATGTCTGAATGGGGTATTGTATTAAATGCCATAGCCAGGTCAAGGTAGGCAGTATGGACTGCTTTTCCCTCATCCATTGCCTTAGACATTATCTACCCTTGATGAAACTAAGCTGGGTTGATTCCAGTGTTTGAAGGTTTTCTATGCCCTTATTAATCATTTCCATGATAATTCTTTCCATGGCTTTGTATATGAGACTAATCAAAGTTAGATAAAATATTGTCTTCCCCATAGCGCCTTTTTAGGCAATGCTAAAGTGAAAGTACTTCCGACATAAACAAGTCAAAACAAAGAAAATCTAAAGGTATTACTGCTCACTGCTAGGACACTAAACAAAAAAAACTGCACTACCTAGAAGCTGTCGTCACCCTAGAGAATGCTGACATATGTGCAGTCACACATATGTGCAGT
This sequence comes from Protopterus annectens, assembly GCF_019279795.1. NCBI lineage: Eukaryota > Metazoa > Chordata > Ceratodontiformes > Protopteridae > Protopterus > Protopterus annectens. Next base: position 1,596,671,498 of record NC_056729.1, read on the forward strand.
CACTGAGACATGGTTTAAAGCTATGGAGAGCACACTGACAGAAAGGTGGAGGTCTCTTGATTTACATAAAAATTAAATATGCCTCAAGGGTGGTCAGGCAGAACAATGGACTTGAGCTACTCCATGTTCAAATTACCATAGGTAAAATCCAATACCACTTCCTTGCAAGATATAGGTTCCTCTCTATGACCCAGGAAACCCATACTATGTACATAAACTTATTGGAAAAACCCTCACCTTTCAACCCAATACCATATTTATGGGTGGCTTTAATTATCCCACTATTAACTGGAAATTGTATATGACATGAAATATTAGACACAAAGATTCCTGGATTTTGTAAACACAGACTCCCTGGGCAAGATTGTCAACACACCAACCAGGGGTGCAACCATACTGGATCTGGTCCTTATTAATATGAGAACATTCTGCAGCCCTTGTAGTATAATGTCTTCCCTGGTAAGGTCACACCACAAAATAGTTTCCTTTGAAGTAAAAATAAAACCTGAACCCCAGCTCAACCTGGAATATTCAGGAACTACTCTAAGGCTAACTTCCTGCTATTAAGTGATAACCTGGCAAAATTTCAAGCCCCCATAAACCCTGAGAATACTGCTGTCTATGTGGAACTGTTCACAGAAACCCTATACAAGTATGTTAATAGCTGCACGAGGCAGCTGTACCTACCAGGAAGAAGTACAGAACTAACTAAAAAAAATAGGCACCCTGGTTGAATCACAAATTCAGTAGGCTGTATAACAGAAGGAAGAAAATCATGGCAAAAATTAGGAGGTGCAGCATCCAGCACGGTAAAAACACTCTCATCAAACTAAACAAACAGCTCGATGACAAATAAATTCTACCAAAGCCAAATATGAGGTAAATTTGTCCTTTCAAGCCAAGGACAACCACAATGCATTCTTAGCTATGTCCACAACCTAAAAGGCAATGCACAATTGTGTGCAAAGCTCATTGTAAATGTAGCCAACTATACTGAGCCAGAAGATATAGCAAACTTACTGGCCAATAAATTCATCTCCAACTTTACCCCACTCTCCCCTTCAACATTCCCTTATAAAATACCATCAATTATAACTCCCTCTGCCATCACAAGGGAACAGGTCCTTTATGTTCTATCTATGGCCAGGAACACTGCCTCAATGAGCCCAGACAATATCACAGGATGCCTTCTAAATAGTATGAAACATGTCCTATCAGGCCCTCTGGAATTTGCTATTTAACTGTACCCTACAAACAGGCCTCATGCCTCATGAATGGAGAACAGCAACAGTCTTCCCTCTGCACAAATGTGGGCCATCTACAGATCCTGGAAACAAACCTATAAATCTCACTAGTCTCATATGCAAAGCCATGAAAAGAATTATCATGGAAATGACCAAGTATGATATAGTAAACCTCCAGACACCGGAAATGACCCATATTTGTTTCATCAAGGGCATGTCATGCCTACTCAACCTGGTGGACTTCTTTGAGAAGGTCACCAAAGCAATGGATGAAGGCAAAATGGTTCATACTGCCTAACTTGACCTGGCAAAGGTATTTGACACAATACCCCACTTGAGCAGTCTGTACAAACTCAAGAAGTTAGGTATAAACCCTTATGTCACCTAGTGGATAGCTAACTGACTAACAGGCAGGACATAGAAACTTAGAATTGGGGAGTCCACCTCTACAAAGAGGACAGTCACAACAGAGTCCCTCAGGGATCAGTCCTGGGACAGCTCCTTTTTTTGGCATTTACTTCTCTGAAGTCAAGGCCAGTTTCAGTGTCCTCTGGCTGACTAAATTTGCAGATGATTGCAAATTAGGAACTGTCATTGAATCCCACACTAATATAAATGTTCTCCAGGAAGGGCTGACACAGACAAACAACTGGTGTCAGAGCCATGGATTAAAACGAAATGCCAAGAAATGCATAATAGTGTCCTTGAGGAAGTCATCCACCCCTCATAACTATCATATTGACAACACACTCCTTAGAGTTGACCCAGTAGTCAGGGACCTAGGGACACATAAGCAGTAATCTGGCCTTTGACTATCACATGTCTACAGTAGTGGGGAAATCATTCTATGTTGCGCAACTTATAAACAAAGGTATAGCATCTAGGTTGAAGGAAGTCATTGCTCCACTGGTGTGTACCTAACAGGAATATCCAACAATTGGAACAGCCACAGAGGTTCCTCACTAAAAGAATACCGGATATAAGTAACATGCCCTGTGCAGACCACCTCAAGGACCTGTCCCTGTATTCTGTCTCCTACAGGGTGTTGAGGAGAGATCTATGCCTGGCATATAGGGTATTGTCAGACCTCATGCTGATGGACCTCCTGCATATCCTCAAAAGAGCCATCACCAGAATCCCCCATTCTAAAGACCCAAACCTTGCCTGTGATATAAATAGGACCTGTTGGAGAGACGGGTATATATCCCAGAGACTACCCTGTCTCTGGAACAGGCTCCCCATCCATGTGAAGCAGATTTCTTCCCTAACGCAATTCAAGTGTACCTTGGACAAGTGGATGGGGAATAGGAAATTCATCCCTGGTTTGGCACCTGTGTCTCTAATATATACAGGCAGCCTATAAATGCTTCATCTCCCAAGCCTCTACTTATATTTATCAAGGGTACCAGAACTTGTCAGAAATTTAGGATGCATGGCTAGGCTTAAAAAGGCCCTTGTGGTCGTTAACCTAGTAAACGCCTATAAACCTATGAACCTATGAGTCTGTAGCTTCATTGCAGTTCTCCATTTGCATGACACAAAGCTTGTATAAGGTTATTGTTAAGCAGTGACTCCAGTGGTCCTTATAGGTCATGTCTTAAGCTATTTGGAAGGCATCCTGGGATATTATCGGGGCCCATCAATGAAGTGTTTTTGCCCTTAATGTGCAACTAGGACCTACTCCCTAGTGAAAGTTGGTGGGGGTTCAATGTTTTTCCCCAGAGAGGAAGGGACTAAAACTGGAGTGGAATTTGTCAACCAGCAGAGTTGCTTAGCTCCATGTAGGTGATTCAAATTACAATCACTTCTACACACTGCTGTGTGCTACTTTTGAGGTTTTTGACATAGCTAAAGAAAGCTTTGTTGTTGTCTTTTGCCTGGAAACTAACTTTACTTCATATTTGTTCATAGGTTAGTACTAAGCTAACTGCCCTTGCGAGCCATTTTAAGCTTAGCCAATTACCCCTTGTGAGACTCGAACCCTGCACATGGTGTTTGTAAGGCAAACACCTTAACCATTAGGCCACCCTCCCAACCCTTGTCTTTAGTAGACTTAAATTGCCCTTTTATTTGCTTGTTTAGATTGATGAGACTGTTTTTATCATGCTGGGCAAAGCACTTCCTAATCTTGACTATGACTTTTTTTTGTCTTTGTTGTACAACCTGTTTATGTTTTGACTACCCCAGGATGTTTTTTCAGTTAGTTCTGGGCTTATTTCTGGTGGATTGTGCAGAGTTCATTTGAACAATTTTCCAACAGAGCAACTCTGTTATCAGGATTTGGGGGGAGGACTTAAATTTTGACAGGTTATAACCTAGTAGTAAGAAGTTTGTGTTAGTTATGTGGTTAGGTGGGGTCACAAAATATATTTCCATTATGAAGGAGACAGCTTTATGGTCTTGCCTTACTAGAGAGGACACTGGGGGTGTTGGGTGCAGCATTTTCCTATGTTTATGTGTACCAGGTCAAACAACTTTACAGTCCTAGTTGGCATATGGACTATCTGGTTTAAGGTGTTTGTGTTTACAAAGTCCAGAAAACTCTAGGACTATAAGTTTGGGGTTTTGTAAGTATACCAGTTTTTAGTGGGGTAGTTGAAGTCCACATGAATATAATATTGGGTTGAATGGTGAGGGGCTCCAATAAGCCCAAGTACGAGTTATGGGTTTCTTGAGTCATTGAGGGTGACGTATAGCTTGCAAGGATTTGTTATTGGACTGCCTGTGGAAATCTGGATATGGAGCAGGTCAAGCAGGTCATCTTGTGAATTTGTTGATATAGATTGAGTTGCTGACTGTGTAGTAGCTGGCCTTAATGTGTGGAAGGCATTGTAGCCCTGCAGTGGCTAGTCTCAGTAACTGCATGAGTGTCTGGATTCACCAGAGTGAGGAGATCCTGGGTTGAATGGATTTTCTCGTTTAGGTTCCTGGTATTGAGCAGTAACACTCATAGATTCCCTTGGGGTAGTTTTGCTATGTCGATTTGTATTACCTAAAATAGGCACTATGGAGAGGGCAATATTTTAGCCAATATTTGGAAGCCTAGGAGGAACAGGTATAGGCCATCCTAAGCAAAGAAATAATGTCTGTTGACCATATCCTTCCATGTTGACAAATATTGCACCCCCTTAGAATGGCACAAGAAACTAAGACAATTATTGAAGTCAATCATCTTTTGCTCATATTGTGGCATCATTCTTGATGAAGGTAGAATTCTGCTCAATGCTAGGCCCATGCTAGCCTGGGACACATACTCCAAGAGTTCCATAATGTCTCTCTTATAGTCCAGGGAGGTACATCTCAGGTCATTTACACCCACATGGACAATGACTGAGTCATACTGGTACTTGTGGTTTAATGACTTTTGTTCATGGGTGACTTACCCGATCCTTGCCCCTGATAGACAACTAACTGTTATTTTCTCCTTATTCAACCTAGTGAGTGAGATATCTGTGTGTCTCACAATGGAATCACCTATGATTAAAATATTGGGAAGTGTTTTGATTTTCCTTATGGGCTTTGATGTTGAGGCCCCAAAGGGTGTGGTTGCAAATGCTTTGTTGGGTGCTGTTCTGGTGGAGTGCTCGTAGGGATGCTGAAGATTCTTTCGTAGGACAAATGTCTGTGAGGTCTTTGGGATTTAGAAAGGTTGCTTTTAAGTGCCACAGCATATGTTGGTCTGTGTGCTGTGTCAGTACTATGTATGGTGGGTGTAATGCTTATGTTGCCAACAACGTGATTGTTATTTTGAGCGCCTTTATGTGAGTGTCTTGCTCTTGCCTCCAGTGAAAGTGTGTAACTACATCTCAATTACTGTATCCATTTCTCTAAAGATTAGCCGATCAGCAGTGAACATGAGACAATTCCTACATTGCCTCAGGATGCCCATAGCTACCAAGCTGGCAGGAGACAAATTAGAAAAGTGCCCATCCATGGTGTCAAGTCTTTTTTGGGGGACCTACAAAGGGGTGGTACAGCAGGTGAATGAGTGCAGTGAGGGTAGAAACTACAAGTCGGCTATCTATGACTGAGTTCATGCAGCAGTGCTCCTCAGGGTGCAAACAAGTTGTTCTTTGCTCAGCTGAATACTGGGTAAAGTTACAGGGGAAGTTTGATAGGGAAATTCTAGATTCAAAGTGTCTGCATCTACAGAGGGCATGCTAAATGCCTTGGTATAATGAACAAATGAATTTATAGACTCAAAGACAGGAGACTCAGCCAATAAAATTGCTTCACTTTAAGCCTCCTTGTGTGTTTCCCAACTTGGACAGACCAGGGTTTCTTTCTACTGCCAACAGAATTACAGTCCCAGTCTTCTTAATGTACCATTGAAATTGCTTTATCTAGTTGATCCTCTAGACCAAATACATGTGTGCAGCATTAACCCATTACAAATCCAGCACTTTAATATTGTGTACAAAGGAAACTCCAGTATACGCATACTGATAAAATGTTGAAACTTGAAACGCCATAGCGCATACTGATAAAATGTTCTCTGTTAAACGCCAACTTCAATAAGCGTATATCCTAAGTAAAACTCTTCCCTCTCTACATGCTTAGCCAAACGCTGTTGTAATGCGACACTGCTCTGACTATTCAACAGTGCCTGCTTGTTAAATGGAGTGTTTCAATCGCCTCCTCACTGTTTAAATACTGCGACATTGCCACAATTACTTAGTGTGCCTAGTTTTAAACTTTTATGTCTCTAGCAACCTTTGCATTTGTCTTAAATGTATAATGTTACAGAAGCTTTATTTAACTAATGCGACATTGCCACTTTCCTGCCTAATAAGTAGAGCCTAGTCGTAAGGGAATGTTTGAGAGGCTTTTGACTGTGCTTTAAATGTACAACGTGTTTTGAAGCTTTATCTGCTTAAATTCTGTGTCATTGTCCTGCCCTTTAGCAGTGCCTTTTGTTTTTTTTTTTTTTTTTTTTTGAAAGACGGAGTGTTGCTGTTAGCCTTGAATCTGTTTAAATGTACATTGCTAAACGCCAAGTTATACACGTGGTGCACAAATAAGTGCCCCATTCTGTGTAATTGTCGAACAATCTGCCTTCATTGCAGTATATATTGAGTGCAATACCTTTATTTTTCTACTCTATTCTCAGATGTGAGAAGAGCCTATGTTTGATCCTGTATACTCTCTACATTTATTATTAAGTGCAACAAAATATTACCCATAGTGTTTTAATTTCAAATAATAGCTAATTCTGACATTATTGCTTTTTTGCTTACTGTTACCAGGGTTATTATATTTTTTTCTACTAAACTACCATTTCTATTACCTTTCTCTCCTGTTCTCCAGCTTTGAATCCTGAACTATCCCTTGTGATTACACCTGGTGGACACCTAGACCTACACTAAATACAAGTCAAGCTCAGCCATTTGCTTATAGCAACCATCACAAACTCTGCTGCCTCAATCTCTCTCGGAATTAAAGCAAGCATATCCCAGAAGAATCCAAGGAAGTACGTCTATGCTGTTAAGCCTTGAACTACTATAGTTTTTAAGCCCTGATAGGTGTACTGAACGCTCCCTGCCAGTTAAGCCAGCAGCCTAAACCCCTCTTATCTCTATATCTCAGCTATACTCCCTCATCTAGCCCCCTGATTTACTCTTGCTCGCCTCTCCCTTCAGTCCAACCCAGTACAGAGATTGCCCTGGTGGGCCAAGGTGCACTTCAGCATCTGTCCACTAGATGGCATCTTCTCCCCTCCTATAGTGGCTTCTTTACGTCTTCTCATATTTTCTTATTTCCCTAACTTTTCTTTTTTCTCTCTCTCCCTTAAAACCATTACAGCCCACTGTAACCTACTATTTCCAGGTCCCCTCTACTTACCCTTCTGATATTCTACACTCCACTGATAGGTTCTCGATCCTCTGCTGCCCTCCTTGCTTCTGGTTCCCCTACCCTGCCCCCAAATCCCACCCGCCCCCAGCACATCCACCTTTATTACCCCATAACCACACCCACTAACATTTCCAGTCCAATCAGTCTTCAGAATTACAAACACACCCACCCCCTACTCCACCCTAATTAACCTCATTCACCTCTCCTACTATTCATCTCCTAGTCAATTAGACTACATTACTATCCCAACACCCACTCAAATACTAAATCCCCAGCAAAGCCTTACACTATTATTTATTCCTCAACACTACTTAATTACTTACTTACCAGATCCCCTACATATAAACCTCTCTCTTTTCTACACTTTCTTCAACATCACTTAGCACCTCCAATTACCCATAACTCAAAATGCTCTCAAAACCCTCATTCATCTCCTTTTTACTACTTCTACTTCTTAACTTAACATACTTTCATTACCTCACCCAGCCCAGTAATTCCTACCACTCACAATCCTTCCATGTAACTAACCACCTTACCTCCTATCTCTCACACTCTAACACCCCTATATCTCCCCATCTATTTCGTATAAAAAACCTTGTCCTTTATCCATATAAACTAGTCACCACTCACAAACAATCTACCCCCATAGTAAAGGGCAAATCCTTCATAATCACATCAAAACCTACTATTTGCTCTAAACTGTCCAATTACCTCTCTAACCCAATCCTACACCTGATTACCAATCTAATATCAGGTGATATCCATCAGGCCCCCCACCTCAACCATTACAGACAAGAGCATACTACTAACTTCTATAAAATCCCAAAGTATAGTTAACAAAATCCCAAACCTCCACGCCTGGCTCATACATAATAAACCTGACATCTTATCCATCTCAGAGACATGGTTAAAACCCCATATAAAAGACTCTGAAATAACTCCTCCAAACTATTATATCATTAGGAAAGACAGGTCCCACAAAAAAGGGGGAGGAGTAGCTCTCCTCTACTCATCCTCCCTGTCAGTTACCCCCTTTAACAAACCTACTCCTCAATTTAATAATGCTGAACTTCTCTTAACACTGCTTCAAGTTAACAAACACAAACACATATGTATAGCTTCCCTTTACATCCCCCCAGGGGATAATATTTCCACACTCGAAGACATCCTTTCCTGGCTCTCCAATAACATTAGTAATGAAACCATAATCTTAGGTGACATGAATATTAACTGGGCCTCCATCCAGTCTCCTACAAACCCACTTAACATTAACCTCTACAATTTCTCACAGCTAATCAACTCTATTACACGCCCCTCAAAAAAACCCTCTACCAGCAGTATTCTGGATTGGATTTTAGTCTCTCATCCCCATTATTTCTCTGACAGTGGTACTCTTCCCGACCCTCTTAGTGACCACATACCCACCTTCACTCATCGTCTCCCCTTACTCCTACACCGCACTCATAATTATATTACTGTCCGTAGCCAGAAAAACTTTAACCCAACAACCTTTTCTAACTCTGTCAAAGCAATAAATTGGAATTGCCTAAAAACATTACCTCTAGATAACGCAGTGGCCCACTTCAACTCAACATTCTTAAAAATACTAGACTTCCATGCTCCCTTAAGGACAAAGAGAATAACAATCAATACTGCCCCTTGGCTTACCAAACACACACTAGCAACCATGCATCACAGAGATAAAGTCTGGGCACACTACCTGAAAAATAAGACCCCTATCTTACATAATGAATACAAAACACTTAGAAATAAAGTAAAAGCTCATCATCTCTGATCGACAAAACTACTTCTCCATCCTCCAAAACAGTAACAAAACAAATCCTCAAATTTAACTCGTTTTTCATTGAATCTATTTCCAAATTAACCTCTTCATTCTCTAACAACACCACATTCTCCAATCTACCCCCATCCTCACATACCAACACTCCATCCTGCACTGCTATCACTCCCTCACTCTCATCCACTAACTTCCCACCCTCCACCTCCCACACCAACACTTCAACTTGCACTGCTATAACTCCCTCACTCTCATCCACTAACTTTCCACCCTCCACCTCTCCTCCTACTCTCACTTCCTCCCCATCTTCTGTCCCCCAACACCCTCTCCTCGCTCCCCACTATTCTCATTAAAACCCATACCCACTTCCACTATAAAAAAACTCCTTCAGAAACTAAAGCCTTGCACTAATGCTCCTGATAACATCCCATCTTACTTTCTTAGCATAGCTGCTGATGCAACTGCCTACCCCATTAGCATTCTAATCAACCGCTCTATCCAGGAAAGTACAGTTCCACAAATCTGGAAAAAGGCCTTTATCATACCTTTACATAAAGGTGGCAACAATAACAGTGTGACTAATTTCGATCGCTATCCTGTCTCCAATCTCTAAACTCCTAGAAAAGTGTATCCAAATTCAACTCCTACCACATCTTTTAGATAATCACTTACTAACCCCCACACAACATGGTTTTAGACCTGGTCACAGCACTATGACAAACCTCCTCTCCTTCCTTGAAACTGTAAACAAAGCCCGGGACTCTGGACTTATTGTCTCAACCCTACTACTTGACCTCTCTAAGGCCTTTGACACTATATCACACAGCCTGCTTTTAACTAAACTCTCAAAACTTAACCTATCTCCTTCATCCTTGAACTGGTTCTCCAGCTACCTATCAAATAGATTTCAAGCAGTAAAATGGAAAAAGGCAACCTCCACATTTCTAAATACCCCAACCGGAGTTCCCCAAGGCTCCATACTAGGTCCCCTCCTCTTTAACATATTCATAAATAATTTCCGTAACTCTATCCCATTTTCAAACATTATCCAATATGCAGATGACTCAACTATTATCTGCTCGGCCTCATCTATCCCTACACTTCTCAAGCTCACTCAAGACGCTTTTTTAACCACAGAGCAATGGATGAAAAGAAACCACCTAGCACTAAACGCCTCTAAAACCAAATTAATGGTGTTCACCCCCTCTAAAGTCACCTATTTTGATAGTAACACATTCTCTATTACTAGTCAAAACAACACACCTCTGGAACTGGTCTCAGAGACCAAATTACTTGGTGTCCAAATTGATAACCAGCTCAAATTCAACTCCCATATACAACTAAATATCAAAACCCATCAAATGCTCAAAAGCACTACCTTACACCTGCTACTAAAATCACTCTTTCTACTTCCTTTCTTATCCCCTCACTCCTCTATGGAGCACCACTTCTAACTAACATACAGTCCTCTCTGAAAACACAACTTTCCTCTTGCTATAACAAAATTGCCAAGTTCGCTACCAGCCACAAGTCTTCCACCCACCACTGTTCCTCTCTCCAACAACTACATTGGCTAGAACTACCCAAGCATCTCACCTATACTCAACTAACTCTTGCACACAAGCTAATCTTCAACCCCTCCCTCTGTCCCTCCCTGTCTTCTACCTTTAAAATGCACCTACCCAATAGAGTATTAAGGTCCAACAACCAAAATCTATTAGAAGTCTACAAACCCCCAGGCAAAATCTTCTATCACATGGTTTATCTGGAACTCCCTACCTCCATCAATTCGTATCACCTCCAACCATTTTTCTTTCAAAAAATCCCTTCATTCATATCTAGTATCCCAGTGGGAATGCTCTTGCTTTCACCCCACATAACTAACACTGGTAATTTCCATCTTCTTTTCCTTCCCCTATCTACACCTGCAATATTTCCTTAGAATTCCTCCTATCTCATACACTCTTAGTGTTACTGTATCCACTAGAATACACCACACTGTACCCTTTACATGTAAGATTGCTGATATGTAACCGTACTTCTCATTAAGTACCTTGAAACATTCCTTCTCATTAAGTACCTTGAAACATTCCTTCTCATTAAGTACCTTGAAACATTCCTTCTCATTAAGTACCTTGAAACATTCCTTCTCATTAAGTACCTTGAAACATTCCTTCTCATTAAGTACCTTGAAACATTCCTTCTCATTAAGTACCTTGAAACATTCCTTCTCATTAGGTACCTTGAAACATTCCTTCTTTGTTTGTACCACCTGTATGCTACATTACTAGTTGTATTATTTGTAAAAGTTTCAGCTCTAGTTTGTACTAGCTGTATTGTTTCCTCTAATACTATGTAATTGTTTGTTTGAATCTCTTACTCTTGTATAATTATCATGATTAACCAATTGTAACTTTGATTGTTTGGAGCTTTTCTCCCCAGGACTCCATTGAAAACGGGTTCTTCTTGGCCCAATGGACTATCCTGGTAAACCAACAGAAAATAAATAAATAAATAAATAAAATTTCAATGAATAAGTTTTCCATTTTTTTAACATGCTGAGAACTCCATGCAATTCTTTATATTCCTGATGGTGTAATGTGTTGCAGTATGTTCTATCTAGGTCTGCATAGACATCTGACATCACCAATGGAATATCCAGTCAGAATGTGCAGTGGTATTTAGGACCAGAAAAAAGGTGCATATTTTACTGGCTCTCATGTTGTTGTTAGTCTAGCATTTCCTGTTTATTTTTCTGAAAAATGCACATCAACGGCTAACTTTTGAAGTGAAAACATTGGTTGTTTTATTGGCTTTTGTTTCCAAAAGCTTATTTTTCTTAAATTTTACTTCAACAAAAAAAAAAAACAAAGTTCTACTACTTTTAAAGTACTTAGCCTGGTAGATTTTTTTTTAAAAGTCACCAAAGCAGTGGATGAAGGCAAAATGGTACACACCACATACCTCAAACTGGCCAAAGCTTTTGACACAAGCACCACTCAGACATAGTGAAAAAACTAAATTAACTGGGAATAAACCCCTATGTCACCTGCTGGATTACCAACTGTCTCACAGATAGGATACAAACAAATTGACCAGTTACCAGAGGAGTCCTCCAGGGTTCTGTGCCAGGACCTTTCCTGTTTAGCATCTACTTTTATGAAGTAAAAGCCAATAGCCAAGCTGGGAGCAATCATTAAATCCCCAAATCACTTAGCCATCCTTCTGGAAGGTTTGTCCCAAATAAATAAATAAATAACTGGTGCCAAAATAATGGACTGAACTAAATATCAAAAAGTGCATTATAGTATCCTTTGGGAAGTCAACTATCCCAGGGAACTACAACATTGCCAGTATCCCTTAAGAGTTATCTCAGTTGTTTGGGATTTGGGAACTTATGTGGACAGTGACCTAACTTTTGACCAACATGTGTTTATTGATGTAAGAAAGTCCTTCTGTACCGCACAGTTTATAAGCAAAGGGATTGTGTCTAGATCTAGGGATATCATTGTCCCCCTTAACAAGCCCTCATTAGGCTAATCATTGAATATAATGCTGGCATGTATCTGTCAAGACATATGCACCAACTAGAACACTCACAGATACATTAATATGCAGAGGTAAGGCTTAAACAACATGCCCTACATGGACTGATTCAAAGCTTTGTCACTATACTCAGTATCCTAGAGACTGTTAAGAGATTACCTGTGTCCGGCATAAAAGGCATCCTCTGAACTAATACTAATGGATTTACTGCACATCAGCAAGTCAGATGACACCAGGAATACTCGGTCTAGGGATTTGAACCTCTTCTGCAACATCAACAGAATGAGTTGGAGGGACAGGTTTATCTTGCAGAGGATACTGCTGCTCTGGAACAGAGTCCCCATCCACATAAAACAAAGTTCATCTCTGTCCATAATCAAGTGCAACTTAGAGATTTACCCCATGACTGTCCCTTGTACTACTAATGGACAGAGGAAGCTAGTAGCTGTTTTATACCATGCATTGGTCCCCTCAAAGTATCTATGGTATGATCCTAGTTATTTTCATTAGGGGTAATATATAATTATAAGCCAGGGGATGGATAAGACCAGTCTATAACCAAATGAGTTATTCTGAGCACAAAAAGGGAAACTGGCTAAGCTTAAAATAGCCCTCAATGGCAGCTGGCCTAGTACTTACATATGAACCTCTAAACTTGCCATTAATGTATGCAAATAAATAAACATTTTTGATAATAATACATTTCTACATACTACAGTTGATTAGCAAAGGTATTGCCTCTAGAGCAAAGGAGGTTATAACCCCTCTATACTCATCACTAATCAGGCCCATAATTCAGTATAATGCCCTTTTTGGCATATACTGTATAAAGTACCTGCAGCAATTGGACAGACCTCAGAGGTTTCTAACTAAGAAGATCAAGGGACTCCAGCACGTGCCTTACACAGACCGACTAAAATCCATGTCACTATACTCAGTATCGTAGAGACTTCTTAGGGGAAACTTATGCCTGGTTTACAGAGCAATCTCCAACCCAAACCTAGTAAATTTGCTGAACATCTGTAAATGAAATGGGACTACAGCTACCCATTCCAATGGCCTAAATATGACATGTGACTTGAATAGGACATGCTAGAGGGACAGATCTGTCTCCCAGTGACTGTCGCATCTTTGGAATAGGCTGCCAATTCATGTGAAGCTGATCAACTCTATGACACTGTTCAAAAGGAACCTGGACAAGTGGATGGGGCACCATAAATTCTTACTGGAGATAGCACCCTCAACCTTCCTGGACATGGGTAGTCATTAATATATACAATCCTGAGTATTGATTAGAGTATATATGATATTTCTTTGGGATGAAATAGCTAGGCTTGAAATGACCTCCAGGTCAATAGCCTAGTAACCTCCTATGATCCTATGATCCTTTGATCCAATATTTATTTGCCTATTAAATGTGCAAGTATGCATACCATTCATATATATGCAAATATCTCAAAAATGGATAGAAATCTACAAAACATTTTTGTAGCAAAATGAAAAACACATCTGTTCAAACAAAAGTTGCACTGATAGTTTGGGTCTTTCTTAGGTGCTTACAAAGATATTAATATTTGCTTGCATAATTATACTAATTCTATATATTACAGGATTACTTGTCTAATATAAAATTGCCATTAGGTTAGGTTGACATATTAACAGCAGAAGTGTGGAGAGATGAATAACTTTTATATTAACTTTTTTGTAACTTATAGTTTTTGAGATATATGCAATTGCTTACAGGTAGCATGGAAAACTGCAGTCTCAGAATATGAGCTCAGGTGAAAGCTGTACATGCAGGGGGAATTCTGCAGAAATAAAGAGGTGTGAAATTCCACTCAGCCTAACTGTGGAAGGAGTTAAAGTAAAAACACACTTTAGTTAGCTAAAAGTGAAAAAGTACCAGAAACAAATAAAAAAACTAACTGCAAGTAATTACAAGGCAATTCAAAGACAGACAAGCCAGCAATGAGGAACACTCACTTTAAGACAATTTCAAAGCACACTAACAGTCTAAGGGGAGAGCTTTCCCAGTTTCACCTGTCAGTGCCCAGTATGATGACCAGAGAAGATAAGATTGTGAGAAGCTTCCAGGGCCAGGTATATGCTGAGCATCCAAATGCTCCGGATTGTGCGGAACATCCCGCATTTGTGATCGATTCTGTCCACTGTTCCGCTCTTCCAGACTGAACGGTGGTGGGTCCATTTTGCGATTTTTGACTGGCTCTTATACTGCAATTACAGCTAACTGGCATTGCGGTATATGAGCCAATAAAGTAAGTACTCTTAAGGCAAAGGGAGCCAGTCTGGAGGAGGAAAATGCAACCTGAGCCAATCACTTGCCGCTACCAGTTTTTATTTCTCCATTATCGCCTACAGATGGTTGGGGGATTAGGACAGTAGAAAAAAAATAACTTTTGTGTCTGAATCATGACTGTCAACAGTCATAGGATTATAGTTTAATTATTTTCAATACAGTAAATGACTATTATTGGGCCACAAAAAAAAAGAAAAGTTTTAGATGAAGGTAGAAAATTTTTACTGCAGTTTGAAACAAACCTAGTTTTTCTGATACATCGATACCATAACAAAGTCTTGCCAACTTGCCTGAGCAATTTCTTTAAGAAATTCATAAATAGTGTGAAAGGCTAAGCAATTCCCAGCTGTTTCAGCTGCCAGCAGAACTTAAAGGAGTTTGAAATCCAGTGTGGTAATAAAAATCTATGCCAAATTCAGTTTTCTAACAATGCTTTAAAGACCAAACAAGGAAATGTTTCAGCAGAAAATTGAGAGGTATATACCGGGATGTACAAATTCATTAATGTGCTCTATCCCCTGCCCTCTAGTAACATTTCAGGAAAAAAAACAGACTGTTCTTTATTCCTGAATTTTATATTCAGAATTTGTTAAAGAAATGCAGACTGCAAAACTGGCATTTAACTGTCATGCTTATGTTATATCCCACATACTGTGACAACTGGATGGTTCAGCAATGTAAAACTTTTAACTGTTATTTAAGTTAATGGCAAATGGCATCCTGAAATAAAAATGTCCTGGCTTGTCTGGAATCGAACTCTGTGTAATGGTATTTGTGATCTGATTACTTGACTTTCGGCATTTTATCCACTAAAACTCGGTAGCTAGTACCAGTTCAGGTTGGCATTCCCATCAGTATAGAGTAGACAAGTGACATACCATGTAAACCGTGATGCAAATATTACGTTTTAAAGATGCTCCATTGGGTTTACAGAATAACACATGGGATAAGTGGCAACAAACCCACCCAGCTGCAATACATCTATGAAGTTGTACTACATTTTGGCCAGGCTGGTAGCATAATGATGGCTTTATGTCCCAACCTAACGCCACCTAAATTACAAGGTAAAAGAGATAATGTCTAGATTCTTGAAATTAAGTATACCTTACTCCATCACTAGTTATCTATTTGAACGCTCTTCAAATATAATACATATCTTCACCAGTAGAAAGGTTAGCTTCCTTCAGAGGTTAAGTTACAGCAGTCTCTCTTTAGTAAAGTCAGAAAGGATTTACAGATAAATCACTTGGTTTTCAATGCATAGCTCTTGACTGTCCAGATTTTAACAGAATGTCCAGATTTTTGCCTCATATTTTTGGTCTGTTCCTCATAACATTTATGTTTTTTCTGGCATATCACTGAGGATTGAAGTCAGCAAATAATGACAGCTATTTGAGTTTCATACTTCATATCCTTCAGAAAATGCATGCTAACACATTCTAGCAACTTTCCATGTTCATGAGTAATACTTAAAATATGTCCTTCCCCTTGTTTTTAGCTTTGTCCAGATTTCTTGTGCTAAGAGGTTGAGGGGTACGCCAATGTATTAGCTCACCCTCCCCCCCAAAAAACAACTGGTTACTTTTGTTCTCCGTAATGAAGAGATTGTTGCATTAACGACGGTACTGATCCTTTGTACTCCACAGTCTGTGGGTCTGGAAAGGGGTGGGGCACCTCTAAGGTTCCTCACAAGGAAAAATCAAGGTCATCAGCATCTGTCCTATATGGATCATGTTTTACTAAATTTTATAAATGTGTGATATTCCCTAACTTGATACTGCTGGAAGAAAGCCTACTTTAACCAGGCCCCATGCAAATGCATTTTCACACAGTGCAAAAATAGGGCATTCCACATTTTGACTGTTTGTCACACACTGCTAGGGTCTGTGTTCCACATTGGCTTCTTAAGAGGTTGAGACCTATGGTCCCTGATTGTCCCTGATTTTTTCTGGATTTGTCCCTGATTGGTTGAGAGCTATGGACTGGGATATTTTTAACCATACAGCACTGGGTTTGCTTCAAGTAAATCTACTTGTGTAGCTTGAGGCCAGTGTCCTTTTGTAAGCTTACTTCTGCTCATATTTTATTTCTTTTTATTTTATTTTTCTGATTGTTTCTATGACTTCATCTTGACCAGGGTGCTAGCCCTGCTCCGTTCGCCCTCTCTACGCTCTGGCTCACTTCGCTCCCCTACCCTACCCCCATTCCCACCCACCCCATTACAATTACCTTTATACCTAACTATCCCTCCCCTTCTTGTCCCACTAGCCACTACAATTCCACTTCCTGCCTATTGCCACAACCACCTTACTAATCTGTCAATCTTGTCAACACCACTTCCTCTATACCACTGTCTCTAAACCTACTCTATCTGACCATATTTTATTCCAACATGTATTATTTTCTGAATGAAGAAATAACACGTCCAGTCTCACCACAGAAATGGAACAACAAAAGTAAATCCAAATATGCTGTAAAACTTTAATGGCAGATAAAATGATAAACGCTTTCGCGTATAAAGTATACGCTTCTTCAGATCATAAAATCAAATGAAACTGACCAAGTTTATATACAATAGCAGCAGTTTCCAATTAAATTCATCAATTAATTAGGTGATATACAATCAGTTCATTACTCAATTACTCAATTACTGATGCAAATTCCTTCTCCAAGTAACAGCACATATACTGATGCATATGAAACATCTCCAAAACAATGGAGAAAGAAATGCAGAATGTCTGATATTATTCTCAACTTTACTAAAAATATATATATATTCAAACTTATATATATATATATATATATATATATATATATATATATATATATATATATATATATATATATATATATTAAGCATTGCTATCATAACGGTAACCACATGTCTAGATAAATAAATAAATAAATAAATGGATAAATTAATAAATAAATAAATAAATATATGAAACTGTATACATTCAATGCATCTCATCATGAATCAAAAGGACATGTACTGACATAAATGCATTTACGTCAAAAATTAAATATTGAAACATGTTTAAATAATAAAATATTGCTATAAGCATATGATATATTATAATAAATTATGCATGCAGCATAATTCATCATATATCAAAGAACATATAAAAATATGTAAAGAAATATATATATATAACTATACAAGCACAAAGCAAAACAAAACATAAGAATAATAGTTATTAAATTAAAAATCTAGCATCGCTGAACATTATTATCTACGAGAAGCTAAAAAAGACCTGAGGGAGACATGTGCATTTAGTCCCGGTGGATAGTGACCTCTTAATCTAAAAATCCATTCAAGCTCCCTTTGTTCTAAATAATTCATGTAATCTCCCCCTCTATTATTAGAATTAACAATCTGTAGAACCCTGAATACAAAAGTGTGATCACTGTTCATAGAGATGTGTTTCGCTAGTGCATTAAGCTCACTCTTGCATCTGATGTCATAAAGATGGTTATATATTCTTTGTTTAAGTTTCCTTTTCGTTAGTCCTATATAGAATGCAGAACATAGCTGACAAGTGGCCAAATAAACTAACCCAGAGGTCTCACACGAAGCATGAAACCTTGGATTGAAAGAATAATTCAGAACCGGGTGTATGAAGCTCTGCTCAGTTGAGATATATCTACAGTAATTACAATTTCTACATGGATACGTACCTAACTTCTCTGAGGTCCTAATTCTCAGCAAATCATTATTTTCTGGGTTTGTACATAATATCCTTTTCAGACTTTTGTTATTTCTGTAAGTGAACCCAGGGGTAGAAACAACCAATTTAGCCGTTCTGTCATCAATAGTTAGTACGCCCCAGTTCCTACTAATAATTCTCCTGATAGCTGTACTATCATTAGTGTAGGTTGTAATAAACTTTATCCTCTCTGCTAGATCCTTTTTACGTTTATATTTGTTGACACCAACATAACTCTTATTGGTAGTCATCCTCTTTAAAGTTTGGTCATCTCCCATAACCTGGGCTCTCACTTGTTTTACCATACTAATGTCATAGACTCTGTTGACAAATATTTTCTCCATCTTATCGGTTTCTATGGAGAGATCTATATAATCCCTACATAGCTTCAATAGCCTATTAAACTGACTCTTCACTATTCCTTGAAAAACATGGCGAGGATGCATGCTGTCATAACGCAATATAGCGTTCTTCCAGCATTCCTTCCTATGAAGAGTAGATGTCAATTTACCTCCTTTAATACTCAGACTTACATCAAGAAAACTTACTAATTCATATGAAGTCTCGAATGTAAACCTGAGAAAACTGTTGGTAGTTTCCAAGTAACTCATAAATGATCTAAATTCTAGTAAAGTACCATCCCAAACAATTAGGACATCATCAACAAAACGCCTATAGATCAAAGCCTTACTAAACCATTCATGCGTGAAGAGAAATTCTCTCTCCCATTGATACACCACCAAATTCACGTAGGTGTTTGCACAGGGGGTGCCCATAGCCACGCCTGATTCTTGTAGATAAAGGCATCCCCTGAAGGAAAACACATTGTGTGATAATACCAGATCCAGAAGCTGACAAATCAAAATTTCCTTGTTACGGTCTATATGAGTAAAGGTTTGGAGTAACTCTCTTATGGCCTCAATGCCCTTGTCATTAGGGATGGATGTAAATAGGTTCTGGACATCCATTGTGATTAAGAGATGTTCCCCTTTACATAATTCTATATCAAGGCTATCAAGTACATCCAAAAGCTGATAGGTATCTTTTAATATTGTAGGTATGTCAGTAACAAGAAGTCTCAATAGCTTTTCCAAATAGATGGAAACATTCTCTGTAGCCCATTTGTCACCAGAGACCATGGGCCGTAAAGGAGGGGGATAAACAGCCTTATGCATTTTAGGTAGGCCTTTTATAACCGGAGTCTGAGGATGTTCATTATGAAAATATTCATACAACTCCTTTGTTATTTGACAGCACATCAACAAGTCATACAGTGTTTCATTGATTTCTCTCAATATCCTATTAAACATGACATTATCAATTCTCATATAAGTACTATTATCACTAAGCATGTCGTCCATGAGAGTTATATAATTCTCTGTATCTAACAGCACTACACCCCCTCCCTTATCTGCAGGTCTTATGGTAAGAGATGATTCAGTGGAAAGTTTGTTAAGTGAGCGTCTCTCTTCTTCGCTCATGTTAAAATATAAGCATTTCCTAGTCCCATTAGAGAAGTATTCATAAATGTCCCGCTCACACACCTTGATAAAGCTCTCAACGCATGCTGGAGGAGAAAAAGTACTTTTGCGTTTACAGGAGATGTGTTCTAGCAGATTATTATCAACATTGGTGTTCTCTATGTCGCAAAAATATAACTTTAGAGCAAACCTGGACAAGTTGAAAAAAAGGTGTGCTATTGTCTCTGTCTCCTCCTCTGTTGTTGTTGATTCTCTCCTGAGAATTTGCGCTTCTTTCTGTCCCAGCTTCTCGAGCGGTCTCGCTGAAATGTGGTTTTCTTGATGGGAAAAGGTAAAAAATGATGATTATTATCATCAGCACCATGTTTGCGTATAGCCCCCAATTCCCTATGTGTTACAAGGTTACGATTTGCTTCCTGGTTTGGTAAGGGGGTAGACACTGTTGCTTCAACCCCCAAAGATGATGGCAGTTCAGGAGGAGTAACAAAAGCAGTATCAGAACTGCGATCAGAATTAGGAGCTCCTTGGCCTATCAGAGAGGGAGTGGTTAACTCTGTTGCAATTAGCGTAGTGTCTGTAGGAGCCATATTTCGAATGGAATTGCCAGCCAATGGAACACGATCTACTCTCCTCGGCCAAACGAAAACACCCCCTGATGAGAAGTCTCGATAGTCACGTTGTAATTTTTTGTGTTTGGTTTGTTGTAATTTAATAGCATATAAATTAACCTGAGTATAAATATTCTCAAGTTTCTTCAAGCATGAATCATTGCTGAAGCTATCACAAATCTCACTGTTCAGTTTGGTTACCTTAGACAACAGGTCATGTTCGATCGGTGTAAAATAATCTATAATTAACTGTACATACTTAAAACTGGCATCCAGATTAATCTCTTGCCATTTTTTAAGTAAAGCTGGATGGCTCTCCCCATAAGTAGGCATGCAGAGCACCCGCATGCCCCTAGGAACGAGCCGAAAATGCAAACATGCCTCCATATGTTTGCGCTGCCATACAAGACGTTGTAACTTGAATAAGTCATTTTCAAGTTGTCTAGTTAAGGAATTAAAATGTTCCAAATTATCAATGTCATTATTCAGAGATATTGGAGCAGGAACCTGCAGGTCCAGAGCCAATAAAGGGTTGCTATTATTATGTATTATTTTCTAATATCTTCTACACTACTCCTTATTCTCTCTATCTCCACCTCTTACCAATCCAATCTTTCTGACCCACTCCTATGTTCATCATCTTCTGACTCATACAACATATATCCAACTACTTCATCTTTTACTATCTCCCCTAATCTCTTTACTACCTCTACCTCAAGTCTATATAAACTATCCATAATACAGGTTTTTAAACCTTCCCACAAAGCTAAGTCAAAACTATACGAACTCCATCTAGCATCTACTACACATTTTCTCCTCACTAAAAACCTACTTTGTTCTGGAGATATCCATCCCAACCCTGGACCCTCTTGTCTCCCCAAAACTACCTGTACACTGCCCCCATCTTACTCCTGTAACAGTCACCAACCTCAGTCACAACAATCATCTCTATCCAAATACTTATCTATGTACTCATTGAATATTCAGAGTCTAGCAAATAAAGTCACTGAGCTGCACTCATGGATAGCTCTCAATACCCATCACATCCTCTCCCTATCTGAAGCCTGGCTCAAGCCACAAATCTCAAATAGTGAAATACTCCCATCAGGTTATAATATCTTCCAATCTGATAGACCTGTAAAAAAAGGTGGTGGTGTGGCCATCCTCTACTCAAACATTCTTAATCTCTTACCATACCCTTCCCCAATTCCTGTCTTCCTCCCAGCTGAAATCATCATCCTTAACTGCCATCTGAATCTTCACAAAAAACTTGCAATTGCCTCTATCTACCTTCCTCCTGGTAACAATCTGCCCATTCTTGAAAACATCCTATCCTGGTTCTCCCACAACATACCATATGAGACACTTATCCTTGGTGATGTCAACATTGATTGGTCCAAACTCACAACTGACTCCCCCCAACTCAGTATCCACCTACACGGCTTCCACCAACTGACAACATCTTCCACTCGTTTCCATAAAAATTCCACTTCCAGCTCCATCATAGACTGGATCCTTACCAATTCCCCCCACCAATACCACAATCCCACCACTTTACCTGACTCCCTCAGTGATCATCTTCCTACCACCATCTTAATACCCTACTCCTATATTCCTAAACCCCACCTTATCAAAGACTGTCGAAAACTATCAACTTTCAATTCATCCCAATTTAACTCCATTCTCCACAACATAGATTGGTCCATCCTAAAATACCTCCCCCTAAACGATGCTGTAAGCACTTTCAATAGCATCTTCATGAATACTCTAAACTCCTTGGCTCCCTCTAGGAAGATCAGAGTAAAATCAAACCATTCTCCCTGGCTCTCCAAAGAGACTAGGTCCCTTATGAAACAAATAGATCATGCTTGGAAAACCTGGACTAAAACTAAACAACCACCTTTTCTTCAAAAATACAGACAACTGAGGAACCTTGCAAAAAAACATACAACTAATGACAAAAAGTTATACTATAGCTCTGCTCAGCTTAACAACAAATCCAATCCTCAAAACTTTTGGTCAACTCTCAACAACATCCTCTATCCTGGAAAGCCCTCTAATCCCTCCCCATACCCTAACTCTTCCTCTCAGGAAACAGCTACCCTCCTGAATAAACACTTTATCTCTTCCATCCAAAATCTGGTAACCTCTAAGCCAAACTCTACTTCGACACCCACCTCTCCAAGTCCCACTAACACAACTTTGTTTTCTTTTGTTTTACATCAACTCTCTACTACTCAAGCTAAAACCTTGCTCTCCTTCCACTGACAATCTATCTCCTACATTCCTCAAACTTGCTGCTGACTCAATTGCCTATCCTGGAGCTATACTAATTAATCGATCTATTCTGGAATCAACTGTCCCCACCCTTTGGAAATCTTTCTTCACTGTCCCTCTTCATAAAGGTGGAAACTCCACTGACCCCTCAAACTACTGACCTATTGCCATTCTGTCCCCCCTCTTCAAGATACTAGAAAAATGTATTCACTCACAGCTTCTCAATCACCTCCTCACACACCACTTACTTACCCCTACCCAACATGGATTTTGTCTTCACCACAGCACCACCACTGCCCTCCTCTCCTTCACTCATATCATTGCAGAGGCCCTAGACAACAATAAACTCATTTCCTGTCTCTTCCTAGATCTCTCCAAAGCCTTTGATACTGTCTCTCATCCTCTACTACTATCCAAACTCGCAAATCTCCGCCTATCCCCCTCCACACTTGCCTGGTTTAATAGTTACCTATCTGACAGGGAACAATCTGTCAAATGGCTCTCATCCTCCTCACTTTTCCTTCCCATCTCCACTGGTGTTCCCCAAGGCTCCATCTTGGGACCCCTTTTGTTTAACATCTTCACCAATGATCTTTACACCTCATGCAAAGAATCCTCCCTTATTCAGTATGCCGATGACTCCACACTTATATCCATCTCAAATAACATTCCTGAACTACACTCCCTGACCCAACAGGCCCTACTATCCACCGAAGAATGGCTCTCTCACAACCTATTGATCCTAAATCCCAAAAAGGCCAAACTCCTACTTTTCCTTCCCCATTCTGTTTCTCATCACAAAACCTCCTTTTTTATTACATCTTCTAACAATACAAACATCCAACCTGACACCCACACAAAACTCATAGGGGTCATTATCGATGATGAACTCAAAAACTAAAAAAAAAAAACAGAAACTAGGTCTGCTATATCGGAATAAAAAATTCCTAATCCCTGAATCTAGACTTTCCCTGGGCCAGGCCCTCCTCCTCCCCTCCCTCTTATACGCCACGCCAGTTCTTACCAATATCCAGACCTCCACTCTAAACAAACTGCAACAGACTTACCATAAAATAGCCAGATTTATTACTATCTCCCCATACAACTCACACCACTGCATTTCTTTAAACTCTCTTCAATGGCTTGAACTTCCACAGTTTCTGCTATCTTATCAATTTCATATGCTACACTCTATTCTTTATAAACCCTTCTTCTGCCCATCTCTATCTTCCTTAGTCTTCATCTACATCCCATCCCGGACCCTCCGTATTTCTAACCAACAATTACTTGATATCTACCACTCAAAAAGGTCAGTAGGCAAACTACTCTACAAACACTCCCATGCTTATGCTTGGAACAAACTTCCCCTTGACTTATGTTCAATCTCCCACACCTCACACTTTAAAAATGAACTAAAAGCTTATGTTTTCAATTCCAGAACCTGCCCTTGCCATGACCCTACCTAGTCTTCCTTCCCTTTATGTACACTCAAAAGGACCATACTTAGTACCTCATTACACCTCTCTCTCCAACGTGTCTACTATGCATTTGCACAATTTTATACAAACAAAAAATGTTTATTGTTGACCAATTGAGCTATGTCAATGTAAAATTGTTACTTAGCTTCTTTTTAATGCAACTTTAACTTTATGCATGTAACCCAACATATGTGAATCGTTTTGCTATAACTGCTATTATATCAATATTGTTTAAAATTGTACTTGCTTTAAAATGTATTACTGGAGCTTTTCTCCTCGGGTCTCCACTGAAAATGGGCCATAAGCCCAGTTGGACAAACCCGGTTAACAAATACCAATAAATAAATAAATAATGAGCACCAAATTCAGCTGCTCTGGCCATGATTAACAAACTTTATTTTTTAATCATGCAGTATAACCACACCTGATGATACGATTACGGCCCTCAGCTCAGATGACATTAGTATCAGGAATTTGGGAATAGAGAAAGCATGTGCATTCTGGAGCATTTCTCCCCAGGCCTCCGCTGAAAACAGGATCTGTGGAACCTAGTCGGACTTTCCTGGTTAACAAATGTTAAATAAATAAATAAATAAAATTAGAGGGAGAAGAATGAGAGCTGTAAATTCAGAGTAGCATTTTCTACATTTGTGTTGTTGAATTGGCAGTATCTTATTTTTGAGTAGCCTGCATTTATTTGTAGACTATAGACAGCCCGCAAAACTGCTGAACCATGTCAGAGTCAAGCAGGCAGTTTCAAGGAGTGAGAATGGAGTAGCACCTGTGAGTATGAAAAGCCACCTACTGCAGCCTACATATACCTATCAAGTATACCTCATTACGAGGAACATACCTTATTTGGGGTCTTAAAAAAGTTCATGTTCCTCAAAGTGTAAAATCACATTGAAAGGGTCTGTCACACATTCAATGTTAGGAATTTTTTAACTGATAACACAGTAAATAGAAAAGAATCATATTAATTCAAAGTAAAACCAACATATTTAACCATCCTAAGACCTTCCTAGTAGAAGGTTTTAGTAAGATGTTAGTATGTCTTCCACACTTTGCCCATTTGTTCCACATTATGAGGCCTAGTCTTCCTCATTTTGGAGATGGAAGAACCTATGATCCTATGAAAATAGCAGTTCACAATAGAATAAGAAGACAAATGCTTGCAAGGATCATAGGTAAGTACTAGGCTAGCTGCCCTTCTGGGTCATTTTAAGCCTAGCCATTTTTCCAGAAGTGAGAATCAAACCCTGCACTTTGCATCTGTGAGGTAAACACCTTAACCATTTAGCCAACCCTAATAAATTGTCAGCTTTGACCATTAAGCATTGGATACAACTTATTTCTTCCTTGAAATAAAAAATAAGACTGAATTTATTACGTTAGTCATGATTTGTGCTCTGACCACTATTGGAACACTAGATTGGAAAAGAGCATTAACATGTACCTCAGATTATCTAGAACCCCACTAGAGTCTGATTTCCTAGCAGCCCCCAGCCCCCCATTATAATTCAGTTATTACTTCAACAAGTATTTAAATGGATTCCTAATCAATTAAGGTCTGTATTAAGGATGCAGGAAAAACTGAAGTTGAGGAGTAAAATTAAATGCCTTTCCTTAATAAAGATTTTTATTCAGGCCATCACTGGAAGAATAGGTTGTATAAAACTATAAAATGTACCTCAGAGCATCTAAAACCATTATCAAATGCAAATCCATTACCAGGTTGTGCAGAATTGAAGAAAACCAATGGTTTAAACACCAAGACTTTCAGAGCTTTCCTGCCACCAAAGAGTTATCTTATTGTGGGTTTTCAAGAATAGAAGGCTGACCAGCATTTTTCTGTTGCTGGGCAGATAAGTTTATTTCTGAGAAAAATAAATTCTATACTTATTTAGTTTAACATAAACTTAGCTTTTACTGGGAAACTAATTAAATTAAGCTAGAAAAAGTGTTGATTGGATGATATGGGATGTTTAGTCACTTTTTCACTGTAAGAAGACTTTTAACTTTTGTGGAAAAAAGTTGTTAAAACTTATATTTTTTCATTTTTTTTGTACTTTAAACATTAGTTAAAGAACTTTTAGGAGCTGGGGTAAATGTTTTAGTGCTTTTTACTGTGTTTTTTAATGGAAATAAATATGTACTTACCTGTTTTAGTGACTGTTCTTGTCAGTCTTCCATGGGTTTCAGGCTCCATTTTCAGCTTCACCACTGGAATAACTTACTGGTCCCTCAGTTCTTTGTTTTTCTAACCACAAAAATTAAAAAGCTTCCAGACACCCTTTTCCACTTTAGCAGACTACAGATTTTGCCTCTGCCACAGATGGTGATATGCTGTGGCCATTTCTGGTTCCTCAGGCCATTCATCTCCTTCCTTGTCTCACGCTAATGTAGTCCCTTCATCTGCTATGGACTAGGGTTAGCTGTGCTGGTGTGCCCTTGGTGGGCAAGGGGAACCACTCTTATTTATCTCACAGGAAGGAGTAGGGAATGCTTCTCTGCCTAGCCAGGCTGGAATGTTTGTTTGCAGGGCTGTTCTGTCTGACAGAAGTCAGTCTGCTTCTATGGAATTTCTTGTTAAAAAGAAGCAGAAACATAAGCATTTATCTTCTGTCTCTGTTACTTCAGGCAGGAATGATTTATTGGGCTCAGCCCAGGGCTTAGTTTGGTCTCTTGATCCTTCTATTTCTGGTGTTTCTGGTAGGAGGTAAAATAAATCTTCGGCTTCTAAAGATTTTCAGGATATCGAACAGGAAAATGATTGTGAGGGGACAATGTCTGTATTCTCATCTCAGGTAACTCATTCTGACTCTGAGGAGGAAGTTTCTTCTAATAGTCCTTTAGTAGAAATTTTCTCTGAAACCATATCCAGAATGAATCGATTGATTCAGTAAGAACATAATGATATTCCTTTTTCTCCAAAACCATATCCAGAATCAGTTGATTCAGTAAGAACATAATGATATTTCTCTGTGTTTAAATAAATACTATGATTTATTACAAATGGAATTTCCCAAACCTCCAGTTCTTCCACTTCTCCTAGCATTCAAAAATGTTTTTATTATGGCCTGTAACTTGCCTGGCAGCCAGACTGCTGCTCCTAAGAAAAAAGACAGATTGCATTAAGTTTCTCATCTTATAAATGTTTATTTTCTAATTCTAGAACTGATCCTACAGTGATTTCTTTGGTAAATCCTGCTGCTGCTAGATATCTGGTAAATTCCAATCCTTCGATCCATGAAAAAGCTCTCATAAGTACGGCAAAGTTGCAGGGCCAAAAGACACAATCCCAAAAGCAAAAAAGGCCAGCACTCCATGCTGGCAATGGAATGAACTTTATACAATTTTATAAATATTTAAAAGGCATTTAGAGGTATTCAGTAAAGTAATTCAATGAAGGCATACCAGTTTTGGCCAAAGGTCTTCTTCAGTGCCAGAATAAAAGTTAAAGTAAACCACAACACAATTATATACATGAATGAACCCACCTCCAAATTAGGAAAAAAAAAACATTAACAATAAATCATTAAGTCCTGGGGAGAATAAAAGACCTAACTGGACAATCCAACTATGTTCCTTATTTAATTATTCATGCTACCCCAACCGATTCAAACCTCTACAACAAATCCCATCAATAGCAGTAACTCGATGTGCGGGAATTTTAAATATTACTGAAGTTTTCAAAAATACAAGCTTTAAACAATCTAGAAGTCTGTCCTACACAGAAAGCAGAACAGCTACATTGCAAGTGTTCATACAACGCACATCAAAAACTAGAGGCGTAGCTGAAGAAGTTTTGTTTTCATAACAGACTTACAACTGAATAATGTCCACAGGGATAGCAGCCAACTAATTGTGTCCCTTCAACAGACTGCTGTATAGTTGGATCAGAATGGAAAACTTTTTTAAAATGATTTAAATAATTATGCCATTAGTTTGCCCCATCTATAAGAAAATACACAATGTGTATGTTATGAAAACATAACACTTTTCATCTTTATCTTTCATCTTTGAATAGGTTGGGGTGACATAAGCAATTAAACAAGAAGGATTATAGTTGGATTGTCCGGTTAGGTGTGTTATTTTCCCCAGGAATTAATGATTTATTATGATTGTTTTTCCTAATTTGGAGGTGAGCGCATTCATGTATATAATTGTCTTGTCATTCACTTTAACTTATTGCTGGCACTGAAGAAGGCCTTTGGCCAGAACTGGTATGCCTCCATTGAATTGTTTTTACTGAATACTTCTACATGCTTTTTAAATATTAATAAAATTGAATAAAGATCATTCCATTGCTGATGTGGAGTGCAGGCCTTTTTGCTTTTTGACTAATGCTTTATTATAACACCTTTCTATACAACAATGTGTTTGTTTGGTTTTCTGTGGTGTGCACACTAGTAGTTCTGTAGCAGTCTCTTATTCCTTACTCTCACCATTGCAGCTTCCTTCTTTCCTCATTATAAGTTGAATCTAAATGCTTTTTTCCTAGGTATGCAACTAGGTGGCAGTATACCCATCCTTATTTATAACATCTTATATTATATTATTCTCCTTCTCCCTTCAGCTTCCAAGAAATTCAATTTTTCTTTTTGCTATTTGCATTTGTCCCTTGTAGTAAGCTACAACCTCACTGAGGCAGCCCCAACTTTAAACTTGGTTCTAATCATACCTCTGCGCTTGCTTCAGCTCTCTATACTTGATAGTGTCTGTTTGCACTGACTGTTTTGGTCGGGTGTCTCTCACTCATGCCTCCTTCCCAGCTCTGCCCACTCCGTTCGCCCCCCCAGGCTCACTCCACTCCCCTACCCTGCCCCCTTTTCCCACCCACCCCAGCATCACTACATTTATACCCCAATAGACACTCCCACGCTACTGTTAACCAATCAAAGCAGTCCCCCAACTACATTTAACTATTTCCCCTCCCTTTACTATTCATTCCCAGTCTCCACCCACCTTCATTTAACCATTTCCTCTCCCCTCATTTTCTAAGCTTACACCCTCCCTACTACACCATTCATTCTAACATCACAAGCCAATTTATTTTTGTAATAAATCCCTGTATTTTACCTCACTGTATACAATAGCTTATTATCGTCATGTACACCATACCTGCACAGCTCTTACTCATAATACTTCTTCTGTCTTTTCTCTTCCTTTTCCTCCACCTTACCAGCTTCCCAAATTTCTCTTATTCCCCACCCAATCATACTACCTCCTCATTTCCCAAAAAAAAATCCTTCTCCTCAACTCTGGCATTATAATGATTTTCTCCACTATAACAGAAAGCTTCTTCTTGATATCTCAAATACTGTTCCAATCCCTCATGACCCATATCCCCCATACTTTCTTTCTTTTAACTCTAACTCTAAGGAATATTATGGCCTTTCCTCTCGTCTTCTTGAATTAATCTCTAGCCTCCTTTCTGGTGATATGCAACCTAACCCTGGACCCTAGTCAGCCAATCTACTAACTCAAACTTACCACCTACACCCTCACCTTGCAAATCCCTTCTTTTTGCTACAATTAACGCCCAAAGCCTATGCAACAAACAACCTAACTTTCATGCATGGCTCTACCACAACCATCCTGACATTCTATCTCTGAAACATGGCTGAAACCACACTTGAAAGACTCAAAAATCACCCCACCCAACTTTAGTTTCATAAGAAATATCAGAATTCACAAGAAAGGAGGTGGAATAGCCCTATTCTCTAACAGTGACACCCTATACCAATCCCTTACCTAAATTTGCTACAGCCAAACTTACCTAGGCCCTCCTAATAATGAACAACCATAAAAATATATGTTTTTGTACATTCCTGTACATTCCACCTGGAAACAACATCCCAATTCTTGAAGATATCCTTTCTTGGTACTCGTCTAACATAAGTAATGAAGTAATAATCCTAGGTGACGATAACATTAACTGGACTTCAGTTCACTCATCCAATGCTTCCCAAAATATAAACCTATATAATTTTACCCAAATAATTAACTCTCCTACCAGACCTAATAAAGCCAACTCTTCAGACAGTACTCTGGACTGGATATTAGTTTCCCACCCCAACAATATATCTGATAGTAGCACCTTATCTGACTCCCTCAGTGATCATCTTCCTGCCTTTGTATGCTACTCACCTTCTTCTCTCCACCTACAACCTAATTATATCACTACCAATACCCTCCCTAACTTTAACACTCAAACCTTCTCTGACTGCTTAAAACATATGAACTGGAACCCCCTGAAAACTCTACCTATTGACAACACAGTTAATTACTTCAATACCCCTTTCATTAACCTACTAAAAGCTTTGCTCCTCCTAGAACTAAAAGAGTTAAATCCAAAAATATCCCTTGGCTATCTAAAGAAACTAAAACCCTCATGCATCTCCGAGATAAATCATGGAAACACTACCAAAAATATAAAACACCCAACTCTCTAACAGAATACAAACAACTCCGTTATAAAGTTAAAAAGCTAATTACTTCAGACAAAATACCCTACTACTCCAAGCTTCAAAACAATCACAAATCTAACCCCAAGAAATTTTGGAGTAGTATCTCTGCCCTCCTCAGTACTGGCAAAAAAAAAATAATTCTTGCCCAGATCCTAGTACTCCAGATCATATCATAGCATCTAAATTTAACTCCTTCTTTATAGACTCAATAACCAAGCTCACTCACATCTTTCCCTAACTATATTTCAACTCCTACCACTTCTCTCACCCACAACTCCACCCTCTCTGCCTCCACTGCTACTGACTTCCCTATCTTCACCCTCAAACCTATTCCTGTCAACACCATAAAAAACTCCTTCAAAAATTAAAACCATGCTCTAATGCCCCAGATAACCTACCATCTAACTTCCTGAAGTTAGCTGCTGATGGCATAGCTCTCCCTATAAGTATCCTAATTAATCATTCCATTCAAGAATCCTATGTACTCCTCCTCTGGAAAAAAGCTTTTATCATTCCCCTTCACAAAGAAGGCAACAACACTGACTTCTCCAATTTCCACCCACTAGCCTGCAGCTTTTACCTTACCTCTTAGACAATCATCTGCTTTCCCCTACTAAACATGGATTTAGACCTGGACACAGCACCACTACAGCTCTTCTATCCTTTCTTGATATCATCAACGATGATCATGATTCAGGCAACATTGTATCCACCCTATTCCTAGACTTATCTAAGGCATTCGACACCATATTCCATAACTTACTCTTGTCTAAGCTCTTTCATGTCAGTCTTTCCTCCTCTTCCATCAATTGGTTCTCCAGTTACCTATCAAATAGACAACAGGATGTCAAGTGGAAAAACTGCACCACTTTCTACCTTTACACTTTGACAGGAGTTCCCCAAGGTTCTATCTTGGGTCCCCTACTTTTTAACATCTTCATTAATAACTTTCACCATTGTATCCCAAATGCTTAACTTGCCCAATATGCAGATGACTCTGCCATTATCTGCTCTGCTGACTCTCTTCCTAAACTTATGAATATAACTTAAGATGCCTTCACCTGGCCTGAGACATGGATGCAGAACAATCACCTAGCTCTTAATGCTTCTAAAACCAAACTTTTGATCTTTACTCCATCAAAAAACACCATAATCGACAAGATCTGCTTCTCTATAGTTAGCCAAAACATGACTGCCATAGAAACAGTCCCCCGTACTAAGCTTCTAGGTGTTCTTATTGACGAACAATTAAACTTTGATATTCACATACAAACCAATATTAAGAAAACCCACCAAAAGCTCAGTATGCTGTATCGACATGGTCACTATCTCCCTCCTTTAACTAAGCGTACCCTTTCTGCCACTTACCTCCTTCCCTCTCTCATGGTATGGTGCCCCTCTACATACTAACCTACAATCCACCTTAAAGGCAAAATTGTCATCCTGCTACTATAAAATCTCTAAGTTTGCCACCAGCTCCGTATCCTCCTCCCACCACTGTTCTGCCCTACAGTCATGGAACTGGCTGGAACTCCCCAACTATCTCTCTTATATTCAACTCTCTATTGCCCACAGACTCATTTTCAAGCCTTCTAGCTGCCCTTCCCTCTCCTCTATCCTTACTTTGCATCTCCCTGACAGATCACTTAGGTCCAAAAATCAGAACCTCCTTGAAGTGTATAAACCCATACATACTGCCGGACAACTTCTATTGTCATTCTCCCTAGCTTGAAAATGGAACACTCTTCCACCCCAGATCTGTATTACCCAGAACCTCTCTACCTTCAAGACTTTGCTCCATTCCCACCTCTACTCTAATTGGGAATGCACCTGATCTCACCCCTCTTAACTTCTTTCTACCTGACTCACATTCCTTCAGTCTTTCTCTCTTATAGTTAACCTAAGTCTAACTATGCACTTTTCCACTTCTCTTCTAATTTCTCCTTTTCTAGCTCTCATTACAAATACCTTGATAGTATATTCCTTAGTTAGTATATAGCGTAGATGGTATATGGCTTGATAGGATTGACATTTGCAAGCCTTGCACTATAGAATGCTTTCTTATCTTTTCTATGTTTTATTATTGATTACTCCACAAATGCTTCTGTTACTATTACTGCTATATCTATACATTTGCTGCTACCTTTTTAAATTGTGTAATATTTTTCTAATTTTGTTAATATGTGTTTTTGCTATTGTAACTCTATACATGGAGCTTTTTTCCCTGGGCCTCCATTGAAAAAGGTCTCTTCTTGGCCCAATGGACTTTCCTGATTAACAAATTGCAAATAAATAATAAAACAAATAAATAATCATTTCCAGTCTGACAAAGAAGGGAAAGCCTTTTAAAGATTTTGGAAATTGGTGTATTCTTCTGTCATACTTATTTTTAGAATTATTAACTGTCAAGCTCAAGCCTTAAAGTTTGTGTATTATTTTTTTGAGAATATGAGGAACATTAAAACTTATTTTCCTTCTGTGGAAAAATCTTCTTTTCTTTTTGGCTTTTCCCAGTTAGGGGTCGCGACAGTGGAACAATTGTCCACAGAACGATTGGCATGGAGTTTTACAGTGCTGAGTTGCCAGCCCGGTGCCCAACTTTCCACAGAAGGCACATACATGCACACACTCACACCTAGGGCCAATTTAGAGTGTCCAATCCACCTACAGCATCTCTTTGGGATGTTGGAGGAAACCAGAGCACCCAGAGGAAACCCATGTGATCACAGGGAGGACATGCAGACTCTGCACAGAAGGCACCCCAGCTGAATCAAACTGGAGAACCTCTTGCTGTGTGGTGGCAATGCTAAACGCTGCACCACTGTGGCTGCCCAGGTTATTATCTTGTCTAATAATTTTAAAAGTGAGATTTTTTTTAACAATATAAAGATGCCTCCTTTCATGCTTTCGGCTAATGCAGTGGGCCTGTATGAGTGATAGTAATTGAAGCCCTGCACTGATGTAGTACTTTTACTGGTTTTGAACCAGGTCTCTATAACAATGAATATATCAACATTTTCCAGGGAAGTAGTACTTGTGGTGTGAGGAGCTCTGGGCAGCAATAGCTTAATGATGTCCAGATTTTATTTAGTTATGTAAGCTTTAAAAGACAGATATTGTCAGAAAGGCACTGTTGGGATGGACAAGGTTTTAGCCAATATACAGAAGCCTTGGGGGGTTATAGGCCATCCCTGGAAAAGAAGTTGAGACTGACTATCATCTCCTCCCAGGCTGATATATATTGTACCCCCTTTGCGAGACAACCAGAAATGTAGCCAGTTGAATTCAATTATCTTTTGTTCATAGTACTGCAGTGTTATTCTTAGTAATGGTAGAATAATGCTCAAGGCCAGTTTCATAGCTTCCTGAAACACATATTATTAGAGCTCCATCATGTTTCTCTTCATATATTGTAGGAAGGTACATTTTAAATCATTTACACCTGTATGTACAATGACCATGTCTTATGTGTACTTATGGTGTAAGGACTTCAATGCTTGCCTGATAAGCAACGGGTCATGACCATCTCCTTACATAGCCTGTTGACCAGTACATTGGTGTGTCTCAGTAAGGAGTCACCTACAACTAGGATATTAGATTGTGTGATGCTTTGCCTTATAGGCTTTTAGGTTTTTATAAGGTCATAATACAAGGCTAACTACCATGAAGGACCATTTTAAGCTTAGCCAATAACCTCAGGTCAGAAACAAACCCTGTACCATCTGTCAATCAGATGAAGACCTTAACCATTATGCCAAACCCATCCCTCCCTAAAGCTAGATTCATAGATGAGTATTAGGCTAGCTATCCTTGTGGGCCATTTTAAGCCTGGACAATTTCTCCTTGGAAGGTGAGAATCAAACTCTGTACCTTGTGAATGTAGATAAACACCTTAGCCATTTCTCTTCGGAAGATGAGACTCAGACTTGTGATTGGAGATAAAAACCTTTACGGTTATACCAACTCCCAACCCTTGAGACAATGTGACTCTTGGATGTATGTTAGTGGGTGCTGCCTACACTGTGTGTTTGTGAGGTCGCTGAGGGTACTTATTTATAAAGTTACATTTAGGATGCCTTTGTGGTTTGGATAAGTTACATTTAAGAGCTTCAGCAAATGTAGATCTATGTGTTTGGTCTGAGTTGTGTGTGTTTGGTTTAGTGAGGTATTGTGTGGTACTGACAACTTGTTTCATTTTTGTAGTGGCTATGTGTGAGAGCTTTGCCTTATTTAATATTATATAACTACATCTCACACACTGTGTCAGTTTGTGTAAGTAGTAAGTGGTTATCAGTAAATATGTGACAATTGCTACATTGTTTCAGGATGTACATTTCAAAAAAACTGGCTACAGAGACAGTTTAAAAGTGCAAATACATGGTCACAGTTGCTTATTAATATGTGCTGAAGGGGGGCACAATGTTTTTAAGGCTTGGAGTCAATTTACTAAAGTGCTACTTGTAGAAAACAGCACTCCACACAAATCAAGAACTAGAAAAAGCAGGAAAGCTGAGTACCAGAACCACTTGCAAAGTTTATTAAGCGCTTTCATCTCCGCAGTGGAGACTTCTTCAGAGCAAATTAATTAACCCCCAACAGCCTTTAAATACACCGATCAGTGAATTAATTAGCACATTATTTACATCATATGCCCCTTAAAGAAACCAATCCCAAATACACATAAAAAACAAATCATACAACAAACACCTTATAAAACATATTGATATTATAAAAAATATTTGATTAAAAATATATATATGTAAGATATAAAATATTAACACCAAGCAAATATTCAGTTTATGACTTGTATCACAGTAAACATTGTGCTTTAAGTCTGAGAACAGAGCTTATGGACACTGCACTATTAAGACCAGGAAATTCAGTTGCATTGGTCCTAATTTGCCATCTAAGCTCAAATAACTCTAAGAGGTCATTCAATGGCCCACCTCTTTCCCCCATTTTAATCTGTGCTAAGATAATGAATTTGAAACTGTGATCTTCATTTGCAATAATATGTACTGACAAGGCATTT
This sequence comes from Protopterus annectens, assembly GCF_019279795.1. Lineage (NCBI taxonomy): Eukaryota > Metazoa > Chordata > Ceratodontiformes > Protopteridae > Protopterus > Protopterus annectens. The sequence goes on from NC_056729.1 coordinate 1,596,707,312, forward strand.
TGGTTGTCTCTGCTGTGTATATCATAATAATGCTGGAATATCCTGCTCCTAAAAGCATTTTTAGTTTTGCTGATATAAAAACATGTGCACTAGGAACATAGGGACAGGTAAACAATTGCTTTACTGCTGCAGGAAAACTTATCATGTATGGTATAATTTCAGTAATTAGTAATATTTATCTTCTTAGCTTCAATTACATACTGGCACTGCCTACAATATCCACATTTAACTATGCCTGTCTCCCAATTAAAATCCTTATTATATCGTTCCAGCATATTTTTGATGCTACAGTCCTTTTTATAAACAATTTTAGGGGGTGGCCCTACCAATTCAAGGTGTTCAGCATCTGTATAAAAAATGTTCCAATTATGTTTTATAATATCATTGATTTAAAAAAAATGATGGTTGAATCTAAATATACCGTCATGATTTTCTTTATTTTGTACACTACTGCCTGCACCAAGTAAGAGGAAAAAATGTCCACTAGTCCTCTTTTGTATTACTTCATTAAGAATCTTATCCATATAGATCACTGGGTACCCTCTTTGTATTAACATATACTTTAAAATCCCCATTTGTTGTAAAAAATCATTATAATCTGAAACCATTTTAGCCAGTCGGACCCCCTACCCCTTGACTAATGATTTCTTTTGTTAGAGGGGGTGACAGTTGTCGTAATGTAAGAAGCTATTAGAGTAGGTGGGCTTACAAAACATAGTAGAAGTAAAGTGTTGCAAAGCCCCATTCTTTTTAAGAGTAATATCCAAGTAATTAACGTCTTCATTATTTATAGAATATGTGAACTCCAAGAAATTAGTACTACCTTTTAAAAATTCTAGGAAGTTCTCTAGTTCTTTCATGTCTCTGTTCCATAAAATAATGATGTTGTCAAGGTAATGACCATAAAAAGTCCAATAATTGACAAAGGAACTCTTAAAGATAACATCCCTTTCCCAAAAAGCCAACACAGTGTTGGCAAAAAAGGGGGGCACACGCTGCCCCCATTGCCACACCTTTCACTTGCTTGAAAAGCTGTTGTTCAAATATAATGATGTTAGTGTCTAATACTGATTCCATTAAGGTTCTAATGGTTAAAATACGATTATGATTTTAGTTGGTATACTGACAAAAATATTGATAAAACCACTCAATCCCTGTGTCATGTGGTATGACCGAAAATAAGTCACGAATATTGATGGTGATAAAACTCAACATATCATTGTACATTTCACAAGTAACTTTTGATAAAAAATCCCAAAAGTCTTTTAATATCCAGGGACAGTCCTTTAATATACATTTAAGTTGGCTATCAATAAATCTGGCTATAGGATATGTCTTAGATGCACAGGCATCTACAATCGGTCTAAGGGGCGGGTCAATTAAATCTTTATGTATCTTGGGGGCAGCAAAAATTGTAGGGATTTTTGGATATTTAACAGACATATACTGATATTCATCAATGTTGATTTGCTGATTCATTAATAAATCTTCCAACATAACATCTACTTTTCTATAACAAATGTTTTTTTTCATTCAAACTTATTTCCCCATAGGTGTCCCCATAGAAAAGAGTAGACATTTTGTCAATATATAAGTTATTATTCATGATAACTAGCCCACCCCCTTTATCAGGTTTCATAACCCTTATTTCTGAGTTATTGCAGACCTGCCTTAATAATCTCATTTCATCATCTATCAAATTATTTGCATGTCTGTGTTCATCTTTAGTTTTCCTGAACATGTCCCTAATGTCCTTCTCATACATTTTCTCAAAAATCAGCACTGTTCCCTATGCTCAACTATGATCCTAGTGCAGATGTTTTTATATCAGCAAAACTAAAAATGCTTTTAGGAGCAGGATATACCAACATTATTATGATATACACAGGAGAGACAACAAAAATGCCTTGTCAGTACATATTATTGGAAATAAAGGTCAGAGTTTCAAATTCATTATCTTAGCACAGATTAAAATGGGGGAAAGAGGTGGGCCATTGAATGATTTCTTAGAGTTATCCGAGTTTAGATGGCAAATTAGGACCAATGCAACTGAATTTCCTGGTCTTACTACTGCAGTGTCCATAAGCTCTGTTCTCAGACTTAAAGCACAATTTTTACATATACAAGTCATAAATTGAATATTTGCTTGGTGTTAATATTTTATATCTTACATATATATATTTTGTAATCAAATATTTTTATAATATCGATATGTTTTATAGGGTATTTGTTGTATGATTTTATTTTTATGTGTATTTGGGATTGGTTTCTTTAAGGGGCATATGATGTAAATAATGTACTAATTAATTAATTGATCGGTGTATTTAAAGGCTGTTGGGAGATTAATTCATTTGTTCTGAAGAAGTTTCCACTGCGGAGACGAAAGCACTTAATAAACTTTGCAAGTGGTTCTGGTACTCATCTTTCCTGCTTTTTCTAAAGTGCTACTTGTCTAAATCGAACAAGTTAAGTATAGTCTAAAAATAAACAATCTAAATGTAAACACAAAGCTCAATGTGCCTCGTCATATAAACAAGGAGGTCTTTGGGCAACTAATGACCATTATAAGAATTTGTGGAGAAGTTAAGAAAAATTAAAGGTTCTAAGTGCCTTTGTCTGTACATTGCCTGGTTAAATGGCTGCACATTGAGCAGCATTGTGCAGATGCAGGCAACTTGTAACAGCACAGCAAAGGTAAAATATTCAAATGAGGGCATAGGCCCAAAGCAAAATGCACAGTTCAAGTTTCTACAGCAATCAGAGGTATAGAAATGGCTAGGCTCTTTCTCTATTCTCATTAGACTAAAACCAAAGGCATTTTCCCTCACAGAGTACAACAAATGCCAAATATAAGCATAGAACTATCAAAGAAACCCAGTTGTTGTGTCTTTCGGCTTTTCCCGGTTAGGGGTCGCCACAGCGGAACTCCGGTCCGCTAATGATTAGCAGTAGATTTTTACATACCGAGTTGCCGGCTCTGATGCACACCCTTCAATGAAGGTACGCCCATTCACGCATGTCTCCACACAGAAGATGCTCTAGCTGAGAATCGAACAGGACAACGTCTTACTGTGAGGCGACAATGCTACCGCAGCACCACCACCGCAGTATCAAAGAAACCCAGTAAGAATACAAAATGTGCTTATCTCAGGTGTTTCAGGGGTGATACTTTGTCAGATCCACTGAGAAATATCCCCAGTCAGAAGCATGGTTGCTTATCTTTGAGCAGCTCTGAGTGAATAAGCACAAGTCCTCTTAAACATGGCCAGCATTTAACAGCAAGAAAAATTTAAAAAAATATTCAAATGGGCCCATTTGCCAATAGCAAAATAGCACACTTCAAGGTTCCAGAACAATCACAGGCCTAGAAGTAGCTAGCTTCTTGCTATACTTTCTCTAGAGTTAAAGCAAAGCAATTATCACTTGTATTACAATAAATACCAAAAATAAATGCAGAGCTATCACAGTGTGGTAACTCAGTGAGAATTTAAAATGCACTTATCCCAGGTGTTTCAAGACTGTTCTTTGTCAAGTTCCGGTGGATTAATACAACTAACTGATACCATTAACATTTTTCTAGACTTCTCCAAAGCATTTGACTTTGATGAGTCAGAAACTTTGTCACATAGGCTGTCACACAAGCACCCTGTCATGGTTCTTTAGATATCAGTCGAGCAGAAAGCAAACTCTATCATGACTATTCTTGTCTGTAAATTTTATGACACTATAAAAGCTCTCCAAGGCTTATTTCTTGGGCCACTTCTATTTTCCATCTACACTGACAAGATGCGTCAGCAAGAGCCTACACTTAATTTTAAGCCTCCTGATTGTTGAGTACCAACAATTGCAAAAGTTAACTTTTTAACTTGTGTTTTTGCTCCTTTCTTCAAGATGTAGTGACCTCTGAGTTAGTATTTATAAAGATATGAGGAGTGGGTGCAATGCCCCATATGGAGATGTGGGGGTGCACTCTCTCAAAAGTCAGGAGTTCAGAAAACCCAACTTTCACATTTGCTGACATTTGCAATTAGGAGTCTCAAAATTATAATGTGGACCTCCAACCACACCTTGGAGAACTCCGGCTGCATCGGTATGCTGATAAGTCTAGTATTCTCCAAACTACTGTCTTCCAAGGCAAACTAACCAAAAATCTACAGTTGAATTTTAGTATAATCAAATCATGGATTGCAGAGAACAGACCAGTAATTAATGAAATTAATATATATATATATATATATATATATATATATATATATATATATATATATACATACATATATTCTTTAGAAAACATGTTTCTTCACTAACCAAACAGCACACATAAGCATCTAAAGTTATTTGAAAAATGGGGGTAAATTGAACATATAGAATGGTGGAATTATCTTGTCATTCTTATAGATAAGGGACACTCCTTTAAGAACCACACTAAAAATACATCAAAATAAACCTCTGTAAGACTTGAAGTTTGCACAGGATCAACTCTTTTCTCACTGGCAGCACTAGAATTCTACTAGCTTGAATACTCCTTAACCTGCAAGGAGTACACCTCTATGGGTTTCTCAGGTAATCTTATAGATAAAATTAGCTGCCTTTATAACTGAATGGTCAGATTACCTGCCAAACTCTCTTGATTTTTATTTTATTTATCTATTGACTTTTGTTTACCAGGAAGATCTGGCTTGGTAATAGGTATTCACTTTCAGCAAAGACACAGGGAGAAAAGCTCCAGATCACAGAAAATTACATAACACTTTTCTTTACGTACAGCTCAGTACAAATATAATTACATATAATTCCAGTGCACATATGATAGCATAACGCTTTTCTTTAGGTAGAGTCTGTACATGTTACGTAACAGTTTTCTTTGCAAGATCTTTGTATTTTTTTTATATTGTTTGTAACAAAAGGATAGGATGGGAGATCATGTAGGGGAAGGAAGTCATGAAAGAATAGGTGAAGAAGGAGTAAAACAGGCTCTTAGCCAATGGTGGTACAAGAACAGAGCCAAGTGGAAGACAAAACTCCTTTAGTAATTGTTTAAAGGTAAGGTGATTAGAGGTCGAGCTGATGAGCACTGGTAGGTTATTCCAGCTTTTAGCTAATGAATAAGAGCAGAGGCTTATTTCTTTAGTTGCCCATCATTTCTATTTTGTACAGAAAATAAACTAGTTATCATACAAACAAAAAGAAAAATACTAGCAGCTTACCTTCATATTCAAATTCCTACATTTTAGTAACTGCACCCACCTAACCAGCCTGTTTAAATGGCACTTAACACACTGAAGAGTTAATTCATTCATGTCTGTTGTACATTTGTATGTATTTCCATTTAATGCCTACAGCTCCTTATGATGTCATGTCATTTTTGGGGCTGGATTCCTTAACTAAGTGACTTGCCAATTAATACCAGGCAGTTTATGTAAAGGCAAGGTGTAATAAACACAATTACACTAAAGCTGTTAATCTTGTACTCCACTGGAGATATTAACACTATTTCTTGCTTGCTATTTACATTTTCATGTTTATATTGCACATTTCATATTTATATTGTTATTCATATTTCATATTTATATTTTCACAACTGAATGGCCTGTATATTATTTTGGGTATAATGTGAGGTGAGATGGAGGGAGACAGAAAATTACACTGACATGGTCAATGATATTGCTAGTCATTTGCTAGTATATATAAAGATAGACTATTTCCACATGTACATTACCAATTATTAATAATTATAAAACCAACTGACTTGCAATCTATATCATGCCACCAGGTGAAAGGGCCTGACATAATGGTAAAAGTGTTTACATCACAGACACAAGGTAGAGGGTTTGAATCTCACCTTTGAATGGGAAATTTGCTAGCCTTAAAATGGCCTGCAAGTGCAACTAGCCCAGTACTTACCTATGAACTTATAATCTATGAAGTCTCAGGTGATGCTGGAGAAAACTGGCAGTTGTACTGTAAATTGTACAGCTGAAGAAATACTGAATGGTATTTATACTGTTAATTATGTAAGTAGGTATTATGATTAACCTAAGGAGGTAGACAGTGCTGGACAGCTAAGGTAAATGATAAATGGTTTGGGAACTCAGTAGTTAAGATTTTGGGAGATGGAAGTTGGTATAATGGTTAAGCTGTTTACCTCACAGTCACAGGGTTTGAATCTCACCTTTAAATGTGAAATTGGCTAGGTTTAAAATGGCCTAGTACTGACCTTTGAACCTGTAACCTATGAAGCCTCAGTCAAATCTGAAGACAACTGACACTGATACTTGTACTGTAAATCATGCAAATTGATAAATACTGAATGGTATTTATACTTTTAGTTATGTAAATAGGTATAATCTTCCATATTCCTGTAAATATTTCAGTAAATAGGTACTTAGAGAGGAACTGCTTGCCATCATGTAAAATCTCAAGTCTCCTGAACAAAACACTATATGTCCAGGTTGCACAGTTTCCAAGATATAAAAAAGTTGTGAAAATTTAGAGAAAAAATATCATTCTGGATTTTTCTACATCATAATGTATTACAATATTTACATAAAGGCTGAGAGTGCACTGACTTCAATCATACTAAAGAAGACATTTTGCTGAACACATTGCTGTTTGCTCCTTTGTAATAACACTGACTGTTCATACGATATTTAAATTGGTTTGGATTATATTTTTTATGCTAAGAGTATGCGGTATTTCTCTATTCCCCTATTTATTCACATGTGAATTTGTTAGCTATTATATGTATTACCCTAAATAGCAGCATACCAAGGGTAGAGCAAGGTAGGCAACTGCCTCAGCTGCAAAGCGTTAGGTGGCATGATCTGAAGTGAGGTAGGTAACTGCCTCAGCTGCAAAGCATTAGGTGGCATGATCTGTAGATGCCAGGTCAATCAAGAGGGCAGTCCCAGTATTCATTTCTGTACCAGCATTTCTGAATGCGAGTACGGAAATGAATTTGGGAGCTTCGGTGTGTTTCATGTATCGTATAAGTTGTAGCAAGCTGCTTGCTACAGTCTTAAAAGAATCATGCATTTTTTACTCCTCAGCTTGGAGTTGAAGGATGAAAAAATAGGACATGGCTGGCTCCTAAGATTAGAAGTGCCAGCCAGACTAGAACAGTCTTTTTTTTTTCTCACGTGGTGCCAGATCAGGTAATGGCACAAGGTGTTGGATGAGCCAGCTGCATCTGTAAATTTAGCAGGATTAAGTTTATACCTTCTCTGTTATTTATAACTTGCTACAACATAGGTAGCAGCGGTGTAATATTGTACCTTTCTAATTATGTATGGTACCTTCCTCAGCTTGACTCATGCTGTTAGAGGTAATGAATAAGTTATTTCACTTCTTTCTTCAACGATCTGGGTTCGATCCATCTACTATATGAAATATTCACTACTGGCATCTAACTGAATTTATATGCTGATGTGCCATTGCTTCACATGAGTCTCAAGTACTTCTAATTCTTTAGGCAACTAAATCCATTTCATGGCAATGCTCAAGACCATCAACAGTGTTATGCTAACCTGACAAATGAAAAGCATCTCTCACCAACTCCTGGATTTTGGAAACATATCAACTGGATTGTATTTCCCACATTTTTTTTTTTTGTTTTACTGAAGTGAACTAATACCATCTGTTTTCTGTTTCTCTGGTATTATATGGAACATATTCAACTGATTTAGTGAAAATAATTTTAAAGAAAGTTCCAGTAATCAGCACTGGTACCACTGCACAGTGATGTGGGGAGAAGGGCAAAGACCCCACAAGAGGGTTTGGGGAGAGCAACCTCCTTCAAAAATAATTGCCTCAGGTCATACCACAACTGCAAAAAAAAAAAAAATCAACAGGATATCAGGACTTTTGTTAAAATGTGTTTTCATAAAACCAACATAAATCCATTTATGCTTTAGCTGTTTGTTATAATTTTTGAAATGTAACTATAGCTTGTCTCTACTGTACATGATTTTTACTGAAAGCGTTTCTACATCATTTACATTACTAAATGTCCTTTGATTAGTACAACTAATCTGGTTAACAAAATGTACCTTCTTAACCAAAAATCTATTATTTCTAAGTCACAACATAGATTTAGATCTTACCGTGAGGAAGACACTGAATTACTCAGTATAGATGAACATGTAAGAAATCACCAAGAAAGAGTGTTATCACCCTTGTCTACATTTATCTAAATCTTTTGATTTGTTTAACTATAAACTTCTGTCAGCTCATAAGTATGTCCTATCTCAAGTATTTATAGATAGATTGTCAGTAATCTTAAAGACAGAACTCAGCCTGTGAAATGGACAGTATTTTCTCTTCTTGTTTTCTGACTACTCCAGGAGTCCCAAAAGGCTACATTTTGTCCTTGGTACGCTACTTTTTCAGTATTTATGACCAATATGACAACTCTCTATGACGGTAGTAAACTATTAAAGCAGGTGAAAGACTTGCCTGTCAGGTTGTTTTTTGTTGATTTTATTTCCTCTGTACAGCTAAAACTATGAAATATTTCTAACAATGTTTAATCATAGCTGGCTTCAAAAGGATTCCCCAGCAATAACCATGGATTGGTATTCATTGTCTGTCTTGTATATGTAAACTCAATTTGCATTGCTCACTGTAACGTACTATTTTACAATTTGAATACTGTTTATTTTACTGTTTTGCTTCTTTGTAATTTGTATTCTGTATTATCTCTGCCTTGTTGTTGGAGCAAATAAATAAATAATAGTTTAAGACTACTCTTGCCTGACTGGTTCATTATTGAAGATGTGTTTTCATTAAAATCACAGCTATAATGTTTCAGAATCAACTAAAATTTGACAAACATGTTTAATGCAGTATTTACCTAAGCAAACTAAAATTGAGATGGTTATAAAGACCCTGGAGATTATTATTGACAAAAGCATTATCCAGGAGTTCTGCATATCTTATTCTGTTATTACAATTATCCCATTTCCTTACCAAGTTTCAACCTCCAGTTCACATTAAACTAGAGCAAGGTTACAGTTTAATGCCAAGGTTTTCTGCAAGTCATCATTTCAAAACCCAGCACTGCTCCTTCTTTCAGTATCTAGGTTGGCTTCAATTCAAACATAACTAACATACACTCATTTGACTTTTATCCATAAACGTTTGTATTCAGCAAAATGTCAGTTGTTGGAAGCCATCTTCATTTGGAAAAATGTCAGCTGTTGGAAGCCATCTTCATTTGGAAAAATGTCAGTTGTTGGAAGCCATCTTCATTTGGAAAAATGTCAGTTGCTGGAAGCCATCTTCATTTGGAAAAATATCAGTTGTTGGAAGCCATCTTCATTTGGAAAAATGTCAGTTGTTGGAAGCCATCTTCATTTGGAAAAATGTCAGTTGTTGGAAGCCATCTTCATTTGGAAAAATGTCAATTGTTGGAAGCCATCTTCATTTGGAAAAATGTCAGTTGTTGGAAGCCATCTTCATTTGGAAAAATGTCAGTTGTTGGAAGCCATCTTCATTTGGAAAAAATGTCAGTTGGAAGCCATCTTCATTTGGAAAAATGTCAGTTGTTGGAAGCCATCTTCAATTGGAAAAATGTCAGTTGTTGGAAGCCATCTTCATTTGGAAAAATATCAGTTGTTGGAAGCCATCTTCATTTGGAAAAATGTCAGTTGTTGGAAGCCATCTTCATTTGGAAAAATGTCAGTTGTTGGAAGCCATCTTCATTTGGAAAAATGTCAGTTGGAAGCCATCTTCATTTGGAATCACCTACACTGTAACATGAGCTCATCTCCTTCATCTTTAATATCTTTCCCAAAATTCAAAAATTACTACTTTGTGTTTGCAAACTTTGCAAGGTTCTCTCACCCTTTTTTGGACAGTTCTATAGTATTATTGGGTTTCAGGCAAGGGCTGAATAAAATAATTCATCCCTCAGTGGTCTTCACCCGTGGAAACACCTGAGTTTTGACTAACTGATTGCACATTTTTGTTTATTTGATTGTATTTCTATTACCATGTCCTTGTTGTTTATTCATAACTGAGATGAAAATATTATCTTTTTTGTCATGTATGCAGAAAGTGTACCTTATTGTTTTCACAATCACCTAATTGTGTCAATTTCTACTTTTTTTACTTCCAGTTCAGCAAACAAGAATGCCAGACAGGGTGTATGTTATTGGGGAAATATTCTGAGGCCAGACACTACAAGTGCAGAACATCTACAACCCTGGAAGCGCTTTATTTTATTTTTTTATTTGCATTTCTAAGATTGTCCAAATGGGCACCAGAAGTGACCCCTTTTCAGCAGAAGGCAACTTTACAGAGAAACAATAGATATGCACCTTTAAAAAGGCTTAGTCAATTATATAGATATTATGTATGTCAGGGTAATATGTATTTAGCTTCATAGTAATACAGGTATAAAGATTTGTACATAAAATAAGGAAAATAAATATTCCATTAGTTATGCATATTAATTAAAGCAGTAGATTTTATATAATTATAGAGAATAGTAGCAGACAAAAATAAAGCTTTGATTTGAAAAGTGAAGAATAATCCATTACATTTAAATAGGTGGATATTTGAGAAACAGCAGTACATAAATAGATTGTGAAAAGAGGAGATTGTTTCAGGGAAGTAAATAGAAGCAGTGGAAGACAAGGAGGGCTGATATCAGAGTATAGACAAAGAGAAAGAAATAGGGAGTTCCTAAACAAAAGACCAGCACTGGTAGAGTTTTTAAAACAATCGAGAACAGAAGCTGCCAGTAAAAAAGGGATAATTAGTACAGCAAATAAAATATTGCATGATAACTATAAGACTCAATCAAAGGAGGATAGAAATGATTGGGGAGAGAGAGTGGATAAACAATTCACAAAGAAACAATGGGAGGATATATGTATGTCTCCCAAATATGCCACAAAATCTAGAAGATTTAGGATTTATGCCTGGAAATGTTTACATACATATTTTTATACCCTAAGTAGACTCCAGAGAATTTTTCCTCAGGCAGACAGTGAATGTTGGAGGTGTAAAGGGGAAGAGATAATTGGGAACATATTTTCTGGGAGTGCGGTGATTTGACGGACATTAAGGATTGCCTACGGGATGCACTGTCAGAGATGCTGGGTGGGCAGATTGGTCTGTTGAGGGAGATAATTTTTCTGAGCTATGATACAGAATCTAAATTGCCTAGACATGGTAAGGCCTTGCTGTGTCTAATGGTGGCTGCTGAAAAAGCAATTACTATAAAATGGAAATCAAAATCTAAACCAACTATACTGGAAGAAGTGAACATACTAACAGAGCTAAAACAAATGTATTTGAGATCTTTAGAAAAGGGTAGGAGTAAACTACATAGGAAAAATGGGACTTGTGAGAACAATGCATACAAGGGGGGAATGAGGTCTAAAAGGTGGCATGACTTAAATGAGCTATGTAATGTCTGAGTGAGAAAGATTGGGTAGACTATAAGTGATATATAATGTTTGAAACAGAGTGTGTCAGTATGGTTTGTAATGTAAAATGCTTGTGACTAGGACTGTGTTGGTGTGTTTTGTTTTCATTTGTATAAATGTATGATTGCCTGTGCAGTAAGTAATGATTTAGTAAAGATGTTTCTTGTTTAAAAAAGGTAGGAATTTAATAATGTATGTAATATTGCTTAGGTTATATCATATATAGCGATATACGTGAAGTATAATGTTTGGTACTTTAATATAGTTTGATTACTTTTATATGAATGTAAATTTGCCTATGTGCCTTTGTCACAAGTGATAATTCAATAAAGGTGTTTGGAAAAAAAAGGATGGTAGAAGACAGTGGTGAAATTGCAAGATAAGCATTAGATGGTGATAGGACAATGTAGAAGAGAGATGTAGGTAGTCACCCAGGTGAGAGGCAGGAGCATAGCCAAGAGACCATTAGATGCTGTATAAGTTATATTTCAAGCTTGCTATTGCTGCTTATCTGTTTCTTAGTTAAAGGAAGAGAACTGCACATTTTGGGGACAAATGAGGAATATAAAGAGTCTCCGTATGTGTTGTATGATTTGTTTTTTTGGAGCAAAGATTGATCTGTAGAATGTAGAGACCTATGGGGGGTGTAGAATTGCAGGATATTGGATAAGGCCAGGTATTTATTGGGCTTGTTGATCAGTTTATGGGAAAATCCAAGTTGAGAGAAATATAAGAAATGAGGCAGCTGTAGCCAGGAAAATGGCATTAAGGCCAGGCAGTGATGGGGTTATGTATGCATATTAGTAGCAAATTTAGTTATTTTATTCTAACACTGATTCAGGAAGACAAGTAGCATGGATTATAGACTGATAATTATAACAGATGCATAGAGTAGAAGAGAACTAGAAAAGTAGATGAAATGTTTTTTTTTCTAGATGCAGGAGTTAGACAAGCTTTGATCCTGCAAAGTGAACCCAGTTTTTGATGATTTTTTTGACTGCTTCCTTTATATGGTAGTCATATTTGAGATTTTCATCTATATATTTTCAATTTGGGTAAGATTAGATTAGGTTTTGAGAAATTAGGTTTCTAATCATGGGAGTAAACAGGAGTAATTTAGATTTTGGTGATTCATAAAGAGTGGGGACTTGTTAAGCCAGGTTTCTAGGGATGCAAGAGATTTTTCTGCATTTAGTCTTAGTTCATCCAGATTGTTGGCCAAACATAGAAATGTGGAATCATCAGAGCACTGCACCATGGTGATATATTTGCAAGCAGTGTGAAGGACTTTGATGAATATGCAAAAGAATAGTGGGCCAAGGATGGAACCCTGAGGGACCCAACTGTTATGGGGAAGAAATAGGAATAGGAGTTTAGCCATTTCACTGACTTCCATCTTCATGTAAGATCATTTTGAAACAAGAAGAGTGATGGGGCATTCAGAAGACCTAGTGCAGATAACCTGTTAATGAGAAGGATGTATGATATTATATCAAGTGTGTTAGACAGGTTGAGAAAAATAACAAATACTAGTTTACTTTTATTTCTGTTTTGATTTATAAGAGTTGTAAAGCTATGTAATAGTATTATAATCAGGTTTGCAAGCTATGTTACATTGGAAATAGAAAATTGTTATCAAGTATAAACTTAAGGATCTGAGAATGTATACATTTTTCTAGTATCTTTGATAAAGGAGATAAGATGGTCATTGGTCTGAAGTTGGAGAGTTCAGTTGAATTACCTTCTTTGTGTAATAGTGGAATGTATAATTTCTTAAATAATAGTGGGGCATAGTTTTCACACTGGTTTATCAGTATGGAGATCAGAAATGCCACAGGATTGGCAACAAACTTAAGGTATTCAAGGGGGAGATTATCTGTGGCAAGAATGATGTTTAAGTTGTTTTAATATTTTTTTGATAGGGGAAGTGGGAGCTGGTTTAAGAGATAACATAGTATTACTATTATTGTTTAAAGGAGGTTTTAAGGCCATTGCTGGGGTAGAGTTATGTAAGAGGGAGGTTACTGTATGCATGAAATGCTAATTGAATTTTGTTAGCTCTGCATTCTGTGTTGTTATCTGGGGAGAGAGGTGGATAGGTGGTATGACACAAATACAGAAGTTTATTGATAGTTGACGAGGACTTTTGGGGGTTGTGTTGGTTCATGTTTTAGTACTTCATGTAGTATTTTTTTATCTTGTTTGACATTTTTGCTTTGTTAAGTTCTTGAGGCTTTTGAAGTTAAGGAGATCTGAGTTAGAAAAGAACTTCTTCCAGTTTTTCCAAGGCTTGTCACATTCTTAAATTCATTTTTTGGTTTGTTTGGATAGCAAAGGGCCTGGGTTAACTTTGCTTCATTTAGCTCTGATAGGGGCATGGATTTCTAAGGCATCAAGGAAAGTACAGATGAATAGTGAAACTGTTTCACAGAGTGGGAAAGTTTGTAGACATTTTAAATTTGAGATGAATGGTTGTTTATTAAATTTGTGTAAGTTATGGGTTTGGTTATATTTATGAATCCAAATACAACAAAATGCAGCTCACACGGGGGATAAAACATAAAAACTATTTAATATTGGTAAGCGCTTTCGCTATGAGCTTCCTCAGACCATACAAACAGTAATTTCTGGTCTTTGGTGCAGGCTGGAGAAGTTGTTTGACCGCAACTGAGCTACAAAATATAAGTATTTTTTGATTATTTTAACAGATTACTGTTTTTATAATTTAATATATATAAAGCACTTTGTCTATTCAGAATCTTCAGAAATCTTTTTCTGTTTAAAAACTTTCATAGCTTGTTGTCTTAGGCTATTTTGTCCCACCCTCCCTCCCTGTTGGTGTCTTGCTCTTATACTTGGTGGCTTTGCAGTTGCCCGCCCCTACTGTGACACACCTCCCAGTCTAGTGTCATTAGCTCATTCTTCTTAATACAGAGAGAACATTTGATAAGGCCTTCTGTTCCTCCTGTTTACCTTTTCAAAAGTAAAACAAAACTTTTTTTTCTTCGCCTGAACCTTCTTGTGTTCTGACTGTCCTTCTCAAATATATTGGAAATATACAGTATATTTCAGAGCATTTGTTATAACTGTATTTGCTATAACTGATTTAAGTATTTTTTCTGGCTTTTGAATATTTACTGCTTAGCGACTGCATCTTAGCCTGTTTATACAGCTCTGCATTCTATTTAAACTGTTTTTGTGTTGATTAACTGTTTTGCACTCTTAAAAGTTATTTGTTGCTTAATTTTACCTGTAGGCCAACACACTCAAGTCCGCTAGCCCCTTAAAAGCATTTATACCATTTACTGTCTGCTTTCTTCCTTGTGTCTGTAAAACAAAAAAAAAAACAATTTCTTGTTTTCCCACCTTACTGAACTAGAGTAGTCCAGTTTCAGAGTTGCTGATCCCTGGGCTTTGTTTTTAGTTCCTGTTACTGATCCATTGCCTTGTTAGGAAGGAGGGAAGTTTCTTTGCTTACCAGTGGGAGTGGGAAGCACTGAGCAGCCTTTTGTCCGAATTGGTGAAGTTTCAGCCAGAAACTAGTAGTCTATTGGTCGTTTTGGGCCAATTCTAGCTCCTTTCAGCCCCTGCTATAAAACACGCTAAACACGTGTTTTCCAGCTTGTACCAACTCTGCACAGATCCTCGTGGTGGCCTGCAGAGTGATCCAAGCAGCAGAGAGCTAAAAGAGTGACTTTCTACCAGATATAAGTATTTTTGTGGCTTTCCCACTGTTATTAAGCTAGCGACTGCATTTCGCCTGTTTTACTGCTACTTTAAGTGATTTCTGCATTTTACACTGTTTATTGCACTTTAAGTTACTAATTGTTGCAAATTGTTTCTGTAGGCTACACACTAAAGTGCGCTAGCCGATTTACAGCATTTATAGCATTTACTGTCTGTTTTTTCCTTATCTCTGTAATAAAACAAAAAATCTCTTGTTTTCCCACTTTACTGAACTAGAGGAGTCCAGTTTCAGAGTTGCTGATCCCTGGGCTTTGTTTTTAGTTCCTGTTACTGATCCATTGCCTTATTAGGAAGGAGGGAAGTTTCTTTGCTTACCAGTGGGAGTGGGAAGCACTGAGCGGCCTTTTGTCCGATTTGGTGAAGTTTCAGCCAGAAACTAGTAGTCCATTGGTCGTTTTGGGCCAATTCCTAGCTCCCTTCAGCCCCTGCTATAAAACACGCTAAACTGTACTGCTGATCTAACCAGCATATCCTATAACTGAAAAGTTCATCTCTACTTGATTCCCAAGTAGACTATTCTCTATCTGTAAAGCCTAGCACTTACTCCTACAGTACTTGCACCTTGATAAAGCACTCTTATTATAGATAGTACCCCACCAGCCCAAAACCCACTTCCCGGAGTCCTTTGAAAGTTCTTTATCTACTACTTCTAGTATGTCGAGGGATCAGTTGCTAGTGTCCTCTCCTGCTCAACTGGTGAACCTGGAATATTGAGGCAATGTTACAATTGCCTCATGTACACAGACAATCCTCTCCTTCTCCCACAAAACACAAATACATGCGAGAGATGCAACTATACGGCCAAACTGGAGGCTGAGCTCTCTCAACATAGGACTGGCAAGACCAGACAGGAGGAGAAGGCAACCACACACAATACATACCCAGTCACACATGGTACCATCACAACTTCAAATCATACACATACTCACACAAAGACATACTCGGAGGCTCTGGTCAAAAATTTACCAAAACAGCAGAGGCCACCAAAGCAGACACCCAAACAACTACCACCTCACGACCCAACACATGCAACACATAGACCACACAGTCAGAGTGTCAAACAGTCACAGCCCTTAAGGCCAAACAAAATGCCAGACACACTTGTCATTGGTGATTCCATAGTCAGGCACACTGACGTCCCGCTCACCAGACTGAGTAAGGAGAAGGTCACAGTAAGCTGCCTGTCGGGCTAGAATCCGCCACATAACGCAAGCACTCAGGTCTCTCAACAGCAGGTACAAGTATGACTCAGTCATTGTCCACGCTGGTGTCAACGACCTGAGACATACCTCCTTGGACTACATGAAAAGGGACGTCGAGGAGCTCTCTGATTATGTAGCCCAGGCAGGTATGACCCTGACCTTGAGCAGTATCCTACCTTCACCTAGAATGATGCCACAATACAGTGATAAGATGATCAGCTTTAATAATTGGCTTAAATTCTGGTGTCATTCAAAGGGGATCCAATGTCTGTCTGCCTGGGATGACATGCTGGACAAGCCACGCTGCTTCGCAAGGGACGGCTTGCACCTGTCACCCTGGGCTTCCGGATATTGGCAAAGGCTCTTGCCACCCCATAGTGCCTTTTTAGGCAAGGCTCAAATTCTAAACCTACCACCCTAGAACACCAAAAGGAAAAAACTAAGGGTAATGCTGCTCAATGCCAGAAGTCTCAATCTCAAGATGCACGCACTCGAGGCCCTTCTCAATATGGAGAACATCGATGTCTGTGCTGTGACAGAAACCTGGTTCAAGGCTCCTGAGAGCACCCCAGCACTAACAGGTTTCACCTCATATCATAATGCCCGCCCCAAAATCCGGACAACACCAAGAAAGGTGGGGGGGTGTCCATATTCATAAGGAACACCCACACCTCAAGGTTGGTGGCAACGCACGATGCATCGGAGACCATCCAGGTGCAATTAACCATAGGCAAGACTGCTCTGCAATTTGTAACATGTTACAGGCCACCCTCTCAAACTCAGGAACCTCACATGGCCTTCCTGAAAACATTGGAGGGGATAAATGTATCTCCAAACACCATCATACTAGGTGACTTCAACTACCCTAATATAGACTGGGAACACTACTCAAGCCCGAACACTCTAACCCAAAGATTCCTGGAGTTCATAAACTCAAATGCCATGGAACAACTAGTCACCATCCCCACAAGAGGTGAAAACATACTTGATCTCATCATCACGAACATGGGATCAAAATGTTCAACACCGAAGTATACCCTCACTGGTGAGATCAGATCATAAACTAATCTCGCTGGAGGTCCTCATCCCGCCCCACCTGAAACAAAAAGACCACAGTGAAAAACTTCTCAAAAGCCGATTTCACACTTCTAAAAACTAGTGTGGTCTCCTTTAAGGCCCCTGAGCCAGTGGTAAACATTACTCAAACCGCTGAATCACTTACAAATGCCTTCTACCAGCACCTACAGGACTGCATGGATCAGGCAATCCCAAACAAAACTAAGACTCTCTGTACCAAAGGCAAGCGTCCAGTCTGGTGGACCCCAGCCATAAACAAGCTCTACAACAAAAGGAGGAAGCTACTACAAGATAGAGCAAAATCCTTGAAAGGTAAGACACCTTTGATCATTATAAGTAAAAACTAAGAGCTCTCATAAAATCATCCAAGGCAAATTTTGAGAGAAAAATCGCCAAGGACTCTAAAGACAATCATAAGGCCTTCTTTAGCTATGTTAGAAACCTAGGAGGAAACTCCCAGATATGCTCAGAATTAGTTCAAAATGATGTGAAAATTACTGAACCTACACACATTGCTAACATACTGGCTGACAGGTTCAGTGCAAACTTCTCCCCCTCCCCAAAAGGAGAGATATCTATTCCAGAGGATTGTAGCCCCCAAACATCTCCAACGCCCAGGTGAGAACTGCCCTCACTAAGGCAAAACACAGCATCCATGGGACCGGATGGTGTCCCGGCTGTGTGCTTCATGAACTCAACAAGGAATTAAACCCACAGTTAGGACAGCTGTTTAATCTTAGCCTCACCTCAGGATACGCACCAAGGAGTGGCGACGGCACTGTGGTCCCACTTCATAAGGGCGGTGCCTCCACAGACCCTGGAAATTACCGCCCATTAGCTTGACAAGCCTTATCTGCAAAGCCATGGAGAGGATCATAATGGAACTCATAAATAAAGACATAGGGAACTTGCAGACTTTGGATCCAACCCAGTTTGGCTTTGTCAAAGGCAGATCCTGCCTCTTAAACTTGGTTGACTTTTTCGAGACGGTCACCAAGGCCATTGATGAGGGAAAGGCAGTCCATACAGCCTACCTCGACCTGGCAAAGGCCTTCGACACAATACCCCACTCAGGTATCATCGAAAAACTCATCAGCTTGAATGTAAACCCATACATCACAAGATGGGTTGCAAACTGGCTAAGCGACAGAACCCACAGGGTCAGAGTTGCTGGAGCCATGTCAGACTCAAAGCCTGTCACAAGTGGTGTCCCACAGGGCTCAGTCCTGGGTCCACTCTTGTTCGGCATCTACTTTTCTGAAGTACAAGCAAACACAGGAGGGTTATGGCTGACAAAGTTTGCAGATGACTGCAAACTGGGCGCCATAGTCGAAAACACATCTGACACAGATATCCTCCAGAAGGGCCTCACAGAAACGGATAACTGGTGCCAGAGCCATGGCCTGAAGTTAAACGCCAAAAATGCATAGTCATACCCTTCGGGAAAAACAAGGTTACCCCTAGCTACCATATAGGTGACAATCCACTGAGCACAGAAAAGTCATCAGGGATCTGGGGACCCAAGTTGACAGTAGTCTTCGTTTGACACTCATGTTGCTAAAGTAGTTAGGAAAACCTTCTATATCGCCCACCTGATCATGAAGGGATTCACATCTAGATCAAGGGAGGTCATCGTCCCCTGTACTCATCACTCATTAGACCTATGATTGAGTACAATGCCCCGTTCGAATGTATCTGACCAGACACCTGATGCAGCTTGAAAGGCCCCAAAAGTTCCTCACCAAAAGGATAAAGGGTCTCAAAAATATGTCTTATGCTGCCCGACTGAAAGAACTCCAGCTTTATTCAGTCTCATACCGCTTGCTCAGAGGTGACCTGTGCCTGACATATAAGGCCATGTCAAACCCAGATTTGATGAATATGCTTCACCTCAAAAATCTAGATCCCTCAGAACCACAAGGGCGGGAGACTTAAACCTTGACACGGTTATAAATAGAACGTGCTGGAGGGACAGATTCATCACCCAGAGACTCCCTATGCTGTGGAACAAAATCCCGGTACATGTGAGGCAGAGCACCTCGCTGGCCTTGTTCAAGAGGAATCTTGACCAATGGATGGGAGATCGCAGATATACCCCAGGGATTACTTCAGTGTCACTGCTTGACAGAGGCACAGAAAAATGATAGGCATAGTTTTTATTCAAACTAAAGGGGTGGCGAAAGCCACATAACTATGGGCTAGGCTTATAAATGCCCTTGGGCAGATAGCCTAGTATGAACCTATGAACCTATGAACCTATAATACAGAAAAAACACTTAAATAGTAAGCACTATCCAATCAAAATCCATTGCTATCTAAATGGTAAAAATATATGCACATCACATCCTGTCTAACAGATATCATATTAATTCTATTAACCAGATAAAATCTTTTACAGTTAAAAACTAAACAAAGATTAAAATATGAAAGAGACTATAAGTATGATGGGAAATTATAGGTGAC